>NC_068957.1:20881899-21190510 GCF_026419915.1 Harpia harpyja | reverse complement strand
GGCAGGGGGATTTGCGTTATCCAGGAAGAAAACCACAATCCTGGATACATCCTGAATATGTGCTGGAAGTAGAGAAAGATAAGGAGAAAATGTCAGAACTAAGCTTTTTTTTATACTTTGCTGGCCTTGTATATGAGTTAGAGTCACGGAAGACTATTGGTTTTTCTCAGCTGTGTTGTGATCCTGTGCTTTAAATGTCTGTCTTAGTCCTGTAAGGACGGATGAAACCCCCAACTGGTGAGACCTTACAGTGCTTTTTCAGAGTGAGTTCTGCTTTTTAGTTTTACCTGAACAGTTCTTTATTTTTTTTTTCCTCTGCTTATTACTGGGCAGTCCGTTTCCTGGGTCTTTCCCACGCTGACCTTTCTTACTGGCAAAGTGGACTTTTTACCTTCCCTAACAAGTCTAGGAGGTTTGTCTAAAGAGGAGATATGGTGAACTGAGTTATTTGTTCTAAAGTCTCTGGCCAATTAAAGGTTAATTGGTAAGAAATGGGCCAAAGCTGCAGTGAGAGGATGAATGCACACAGCATTGCTGGCCTGCAAGAGGTGATGAAGGGACTTAGAAAGACTAGTGGTACTGCTGATTTATATAAAAACATCTTCAGATTTTAAGATGATCCTGGAGCATTTCAGAATTCAAAGTGTAATAATTCTTGGCAAATGGTGGACTTAGAAAAGATAGCTGTTTGTTAAGGAGTAGATCATCTAGAGAAAAAAAATATTGGAATTTCCTGACCTGCAGCAGGTCAGGGTCTGGCAGAGAAGTTGTCAAAGGTTTAGTTTGTTTGTTAGAAGGTTCATTAGAGTTTGTTACAAGATTGTTTGGTGTTTTGCAGAGGGAAATGCAAAGGAAACATTTCAATAAATGCTGGTTAAAACTGTCATTGTGCTTCTGTGCTAGTGGATAATGCAACTTTTACTTTTTCCCTTTCTTTCTCTTGTTTTCCCTTTTTAATGAATGCTGATCACCTGGCTTGCAAATAAATGACCTTATCAAACAATGTGCTTTTCATCGTTTGCTTTCATCTGGTCTGGAACACTTAATTTAAATAGATAGAAGTTATTTTTCCATTGATTTGAAAATCTTAGAATAATTTCCTTTTTCCCAATTAACCTCAGTGTGAAGTCTTTTCCTTTACAGTGTTTGATATAATCACCATAGACATGTAAATCTCCCTTCTTTCTCTTCTTTAACTTTGTGTGTTGCTTTGTGAAGTAGATTATCACAAATTAAGTTAGACTTGCTTTCAGACTTCTGTAGTGCTATCGTATAGTCCATTCTGTACTTGTATCTCATGTTTTGGTTGCATGTTTGCATGCAGACTTAGCTTCTAAACTTCTACCTGACCTTTAAACAAACAAACAAACAAAAGAGTCCAAGGATGGGACTCTCATCCTATTAAAAACACTGGGCCAGTGATAAAATTTGGTCTTTCCAGCATGCTAAAAACATTGCTAGGATTCAAATCCTGAGGAAGACTGTCAGATAAATGTGTCACATGAATATTCATTTCAAAAGCTAGGTAAATGAAGTGTATTCCCAATATCTGTCCTTTTTATTTGCTTGTATTTTGAAATAGCCCAAATTCCCAGCTTCTACCCCAGAGTGTTTCCAAAAGCTGCTGCTCTTCTTTTTCTACCTTTAATAAAAAAAAAAAAAAAAAAGTTTGCCTTTTTCTACCCATCAGAAGTAGAACTTAAAAATGCAGAGGTTATCCACTTATAAGAACTTCTCTTGGATGAAAGAAGAGGAGGACAAACAGCTCATCATTCTTCTTCCACAGACAGGTCACCAGTGTGAGCTGAGAAAGCTAGAGATTGCTAGTCTCTTATATTTTCCAGGTTATCTACTGGAATAAGCATGCACCTGTACATCATCAATAAAATAATCAGAGAATACATTATTAAATAGTCAGCACAAGGAATCGGAGAAAGAGCAATTTTATTTTACTAGAAAATTCTCTTAATTATTCAGGAAAGCTACCGGAATACAGTAGCTGTGCAGACTTTTTTCTCTTTTCTTTCACAACAGATATGGGTTGTCCAGTCAGGATACAGCACCAAGAGAGTTTCTTGGTTGTGCTCAATGCAAGGGAAGCTGCCTTGCATGACTGAAAGGGGAAGGAAATTTAAAGCACTTTGATATGTCTGTGTAGCCCAGACCTTAATTTGTATTTAATTTCTGTTCTACCGGTGAACTTACTGGAAGGTCAGTGATCAAAATACTAAGGTTGATTTTACTATGGTAATTAATTTTCTTTATTAACCTGTATGTTGCCAAGATAAAATTTTGTATATTTTTACATTTGTGTTTTCTTTTTATTGGTGATCTTACTACTGTATTGTTGGAATTAGCTGACATGAAAATGACTATCGCTATGAGGTCCTTTTTCTTTTTCTTTTTTTTTTTTTTTGTTTTATCTACATGCACGTTAAGCCTAGGAATAATTTTATCCCTAATAAACAAAGAAACCCTGCACAAAATTTAAAAGCCACTATTAAATTCAAATGGACAAAACACCACTATTAATTTGAAGGGAGTGGTTTGCTGAATTGAGGCCGTTGGCTTAAGGCCAAATGGGTGGTTATACAAGCGTGAAACAACCAGGCAGATTGAAATCAGTGAGTCCTTATCAACTGGTAGAAAATGCAGTGGTTCTTGCTTGCGTGTCTGGTCATGCCATTGTTGGGCAACATGTGGATGGGAGCCCTAGTACATTCTCTGGTGTTATTCATGCCACTGTTGGATGCAACAGCAACATTTCCAAATCAATTTTTTTTTTTTTTTATTAAATGTATCGCATTTATAAACGGTGATGCTGAACTAACCAGAGAATGCCTTTTTTTGGTATGAGCTCTGGCTTGACAGAATGCTGGATCATCATGCATACACAAAAATTAGACAAGGTACTTTAGTTTTTGCTCCCTGAACTTTTCTTTCCCCTTTTTATAAGGTAAGATACTATCAAGACTTTGAGCTGGAGGATGGTGTTTTAATTGAGTAAAAATGAGTCTCAGCCATATTCAAAGACAAATCTTTACTTTGAACAAATGAAATAGTCTGGATTTATTATTATTTTTGCACTATAACTTCAGAAGTGAATTAGCATTTACAGTCAAATGCTCTAGAACAGTTTATACAGCTGCTGTGTCCAGCTGTCAGCAGCCTTGGTAACAGAATTTTGAGATTATTTATCTGCTTTGCTTAAATATGGCGAATTGGGAAATGCTAATGTTTCAGTGAAATCTTGTATTTTCATTCTATCCTCTTTATCCTCTAGATATTCATTTTAGCTACTTTATCCTTTCACATCTCGTAAATTATACTTTCTGGGTGTAGAAGTAGTATCTTCTTGCTTCTAATGTATGCAAACTAATGCTTGGCAGCCTTTTTTCCTACTTCTGGCTAATCAGCTCTTGTGATCAGATACTGCAAACCACCATTTAATGGGCATTCTCTGAGCTGTGGTGCATCTATGGAAAGTCCAAATCTTGCAATAAAGCTTACCCAGTGACTGTGAGACAGATTACATACATTCAAAAAGAAGTGCTTGCAGGGACTTGCTTTTGAGGTCTCAGTGCAGAAGTGAGAACCAAATAGTGTGGAACAAACATTTAGCACTAGGTCTGCACTGGTTCTGTGAATTTAGTGGCTTACCCTCCATTTAATTTTTTTGTTCCCCTTTGTAGGGAAGTGTTTTAACTTTCGTCAAAGTTAATATTCTCTAATCTGTTGATAAAATGCTTTCTTAAATAGCAAAGTGCAGTTAAGGTGTATTTACTCATCTTAAAGAGCACATCCTAGCCTAGCCATGTCTGTAGCCTTTCCCATCAGCTCCCTATAGGGTTCACCATAGATACGTATATAGCAAGAAAGAAGCTTCAGTGAAGATGCATGCTAACCAAATGACCCCTTATTTACAGATTTATTTACACAGACATCTTGAGAAATCTGGAGAGCACATAGTTTGTCATGTTGGAGATACCACTATTTCTTATGCCACAGTCTGGTTTATTTCCTTATCATAGTAAAATTGCGTTCATACTGGGGTGGAGATAGAGAAAATTACTTTCTATTTAAATGTAATATAGGTAATATGTGTTGATTTGAATTTTTTTTTTTTCCCCAAAAAAATCTATTTATTTATTTATTTGCTTGGTTTTTTACTTCTTCCTCCCCAGTCTTTGTGGCTTGGCAAGTCAGTGCGATTTGAACTTTTGATTAAATGTTCTTCCTTCGTTTCCTCCTAAGATTTTCCTCTGTGTACTTCAGTCATATTGCAGGAATTGACATGCATATAAATCCCACTCAAATCAAATAGAAATTAAACATTGATAAGGTTATGCCATAGCTTAATAAATGTAAGTCCTGATATTTCAGGTAAATGGTGAGTAACGGAACAGACAGCTTCATGCAATGAAGGATTTCTCTGGGAAAATGTGTTTAAACTTGGTGAGGATTTTTCTATGCTTCTATTAAGCTGCTAGAGTCCCTTAGCAGATGCTCTTGAGCCTGATTTATCTACAACTATATTTGTTTTGTTTTTGTTTGGGATTTTTAGATCTTGCTATATTTGTCTGAGTTTCCATGTTGTTTGAGCAAGGAGCTAAAAGTCAAAGCAGTACTCCACGAGCGAGCCTGACGCTGCAGGAGCAGCGTTGTTCTCAGGAGACCTAGCTAAAGTCCTGCCAGGTCTCCCACGTTAAACGATGATGCCAGTGTGCAAGAAGAAAACAGGCCGAGTACTAACCGCACGCTGAGTGAGATAGGAAAGCTGGGGTCTTGTTAAACATCCCGTTACATTTGTGGAGCTAATAAGCTGTTACAGAAGAGCATTTCTTCACCTAAACTTTATTAAATTACACACAATTGTATGTAGGTAACGTGAAAGAATAAAACATACATTACAGTTTTGTACTACAGAGTAACAATACCCAGAATATAATTTTTAATGTTGAGTTTCTACCCATTTAATCACATGCACACTTTCTCAAAGACATGAAATAAAATTTGATAATATGTTTTTATTGATAGGTTTTGTGATTATTTCTTAGTTTGGCATTGTGCAACAGCTTTTCAGTTTGCAATACCTGGAAAAGCCCCGCACACGTACATTTAATGCGTTAACTTGCCAAAGTTTGGAGTTTGGACTGAGTGTTCCTGTTTAAAAGTCAAACATCTGAGAGTTTTATAGTATGAATTTTATTTCATGGGGTTTTTTGTGTTTACATGGGTAGTATCATCAGAAGCGTTTCTAGCTTCACCTGTGTGTCCCTGAAGGTAAAGGCTAGATACTTTGCTTATGCTGTTCTCATTACTGGGTACATTTGCATCGAAACAAGATAATTACAATACCTTCTGCTTACAGTAGATTCCCCGTGTACTTTTAATTGGATACAGCCTCCTTGATTTCATTTTGTGAACAATTATGTAGCTTGCTGTGCAATGTTAAATAGTTTGTGTTTCACCCCAGAAGTGTGTGAAGTGATTCATAAATATGATAGGATCATAAAATCACTTCATTGGTATAAAATTGCAGGTGGTGAAAAGGAATCCAGAAACACCATGCCCAGGGATATATGGTAGAGGAGGTAGGTAGGTACTCCCAGGAGAGGGAGAGGGACTTGGAGCTGCATGGGGCAGAGGAAAGCAGGGAGAGGATTCATCTATTGCAGATCTTTCTCTCCCTCCCTCCCTGCCTCTGTCTCCCACCCATCATGGCAGTGAGAGGAGCTTCCCCGGTAATTGCAGAATATAATTTGTACATTTCAAAGGAGGCTAATAATGCTGTTTGGAGCTAGTAGTTATCACTGGGAAGAGGGAGAACTGTCTCTTTTATGCTCTGTAGATCTGTCGTATCCTAAATGCCTGAAGGTTTTGTTGATGTCTTGCAGAAGGACAAACATAGTGCATCGTGCAACTCTGCTCTTGCTTTGTCCTATAGCTGCTGTGTCTTTGCTCTCATTCTTTTCTTCACTACGGGGAGCTTAGAATTAGCTAGTTAAATGCTCTCGGTACCTTAAACAGGGCACTCTGCAACCGCTTTTGAAATGCTCACTGGGTTAGCAAAGCCTTTGGGGTTTTTTGCCCCCATTCTTTCTGAGCATTTTCTGTGCATCTCGCCTATCTCAAGTGTCACTCTGCATTTTCCCCACTGGAATTGTGGCTACTTTATGGTGTGTTTCACTTTCTTAACCACTGTGGGTTTGGTGGTTTATTTTATTTTATTTTTTTTTAGCTTCTTTCTTTCAGCAGTCAGTTGCCAGTAGTACAGAGTAGGAAAGAAGCTTGTCCAAAACCAATGATTTTTAACACAATAGCCAATTTCTGTGCATGCCTAAACATTTAACTTGATACTAAGCCTGGTCAAGTGTTGGCTCATATCTCTCTAGTCTCTTTTGCCCATTCCTTTTTCTTTGATGCAGCTTCTATCTCTCTTGAGAGTATAATGGTTTTAAATATACCAGTCATGTTATGATTACAGCTTGCATTCATATTTTTTTTGTCAAAGAAAAAGAAGGTGAATAAAGGATTTGTTTCCCATGCATGTACACTGTACTTAACAACATTCAAACCAATTGAACAGCGGTGTTGGCCTAAGGGGAGCCGAAAAAGCACTTGTGAGCAGCACCCAACGTGCTTAATGTAAAACCTTTTCCAGCATAGGCACGCAAGTTTAAAATTAGTTTCTGATAATATTCTGTTTCAGGGCAAGCTTCATGGTACTATGTTTGTCTTGTCAGCAGGAGGCAGAGCCCTTGCTATTTCATCAGATATTCCACAGCAACCCTTCTCCTTTCCCTGTGCCGCAGCACAGTACCAGGCAGCCCACCCCTCGGGTTGCAGGCACTTGAAAATTTTTGGGAAACTATCAAAACCAGGGAGTTTTCCCGTTGACTTCGCAACTAGCATAGAATAGTTTTCTGAAGGAAGCCTTAGTTAGAGCTAAAGGAGCTAAGCCTGCATCTGAATCCAGGTATTTGTTTTCTTTGATAGTAGCCTGTTTTAGCTTTATTGGCAGAAAGTTCATGGAGATTATTCTGCTTTCACTCCCAAACAAGTTTGGGGTTTTTTTCATCAGATCCTGAAGAGCAGAAGCAGCCTTCGAATCCAGTGACTTTGTACTGTTACCTCACTGCATAGTTCTAACAGCTTTTTCATGCATTTTGATGTTTGGGTTTTTAATTTTTAAACCAGGTTCTCTATTACTGATGAAAAGTCAACATCAAAGATACTAATTTGGAGGCAGGTCTTCTCCTTGTCTAAAAAAGAAACAGAAACATTCTAGCTATCTGATTTCCAAGGGAATGCTTAATTTTATTATGCCAAATGCAGGTGCTAGATATTAAATGATGAAACTTAGCTAGCAACAGTCACTCAGAGTTAGAAGGCCACAGTATAATGTAATTTTAAAATGGGAATATGTGGTTTATGCATATGGAAAAGGATAATAAAAATTCTTGATTTTTGTATTACCATTTGCATAGTTCAGAAACAGAATGTCCCCTGTCTGCAGTTGACTGGAAGGTCAGAAGGTTTCTGGTTTTAATGAACTGAAAATCTCTTTGTTATGACAAATCCTACTTTCTTGAGCAAATGTATTTTTATTTTGCCCTTGCTACAGTCACTCATGTTTAATATAAAATGACACATACTCCTTCAGTAGACATAATGCCGCAATGTGGTTGGGCTTCGTGTCCTTCTATACTGTGCTCTGTTCCCAGGCATGGCATCCATACCCAATCTATCACAGTGACACCAAAGTAAGTATGACATTAGCTGAGATAAAAGCAGTTGCCAGCTGTGTGCATCTGAATATTGCACCTGTTTTACTGTGACGATACTGTCTCGCAGGCCTTCACATCCAGACTCGCTCTGGAAAGTGTCGTGGATGGCTGTGCAGTCTGCATCTGGCAAGTATGCCTTGGCAGGTGTAAAGAGCGGTGTCCCCTTCCCAAGGTGTAAGTAGCGTGTTGAGTATTCCGGAGGGCTCAGGTGCCCTGGGACGTTTCACTGCACAGCTTTTGCAGGAGAATGTCAAAGCATTATTTCTTGGGCTGTATCTTGTGATGGGTTTTTTCTGTGATTTCTGTGCTTTTGCGCCCAGCATAAATAAGCAAATCCTTAGTTTCGTTGCACCTGTTATTGTTCTCTATGCTGCGTGGTGAACGTAAGCATTTACCTTACCTCAGGCTCCAAGCACCAAATACTTCTCAGTCATCATATATGTTATTCTGAAAACTTCATTTCCGTGTCAGAAGTACAAATGCTCCAAAGCAGATTGCAAATGCCCCCTGAATTCCCTCTTTTCAAGAGATAGTGTCTTCTGCTTCATCTCATCTCCAGAACTCTCTATTGACATTGAGCTTGAGTGCTGAAGACATCTACTAAATTGTCAACTTCATCATCTCAGAAGACGGAGCAAACTCTAGAGCTTTTCTCAGGGTTTCATTTACCAGTTACCAGATGGGGTACCCTAGCTTACCCAGTTTGACAGACTGCCAGACGGTGGGCAACTGAAGGAAAGAGGCTGGCAAGAGAAGGGAGAGGTGAGTGTCGTAACTTACCTGCATTATTAAGGTGGAGTGAGTGTTCTCAGTGAAGAATAAATAGTGGTACAGAGATTGTATTTCATTATCTGTCGGTACAGCGAGTGCTTCTCGTGATTTTGTGAGTAGGAGGGAGGCTGTTTAAGCTAGAAAGGGTGCATGAAGTTTGTAAACCTGAAGAAAAAAGATGCAGAATAAGAAACAGCTTTCCAGGAAAGAAGTTCTGTGGAAGGTGGAAGGGGGGCTGCGTTTGTTTCAGTACTGCAACAGCTGTGGTCAGTATGGAGTCTGACTGTTGGATGTTATCTAGACATGTTTTATTTCACTTTGTTCTTTATTTTTTTCCAGTTTTTATAATTTTAAAATATCTAATGTACTTGGTGAGAACAAACTCAGGTTTGGGAGGGGTTTTTTAATTCAAACTTAACTGTTGTAAGATTGATTTCTGAGAACTCTAGCAAGTCGAGCACATGTTCTTTTTCAAGATAAAGTAGTTCAGTGGATGTACTTGCAGGGTGTTTGCAATCAGGAAAAGTCAGGGATCTCCAAAATTAGAAGCAGCAGCAGTGAGGTTGCTGTGCAGGATATTGGGGAGGTTTTTCATTGACCAGGAGCCCTGTGGTGAGGGAAGAGAGATAAATAGGCACCCACAGCCACAGCTAGTAAATATTGTCCTCCCAAACCATTTTTAACAAACTGAATAGAAAGTAATTTTTTTTTCTTTAATACTTTAGTAGGAGTACAATGATAGGAACTAATACTATTTAGTTTTGTGTGAACTGCTCTTTGGCTCTTTCAAATATTGTACCTGAAGAGTTTCAAGCAGAAGAACTGATTTTTCTCTAAGGTTGTTAAACAATATAGCAGATTTATGTTTGCTTATGTAGCTTCTGTTACGCTTCATGAACACTTCATGAATGCTTTGAATGCTGAAAATGTCTCGGTCAACTTAGAGAAAGCTAAAACCACAATCTCTAGTGTTTTGGCTTTGTTGGGGTTTTTTTTACCCTTTTTTTTTTTTTTTTTTTCCCTTCTCCCCTATAAGGTTTTGTTTTGGATTGTTTACTTATCTAAAATAAAACTGTCACAGTTCTCCTCAATCTTGCAATTGTTATTTATCAATCTAAACGTGCACTGCCTAAATAGAGGACCAAAATGCTTTAGACATGTTTTGATAATTTTGTGGTGGTTGTTAAAATTTGTTCTAATTCAAGCCTACAAAGTGGATTTCTAAGTCATGGTTGTCTTTTCAGCAGCGGTTCTCTTTTCAGCAGAGGTTGTCCTTGCTGGTTTTTTTTCAGCAGCAGCTTTCATTTGTTTGGGTACATGGAAAATGTATAGTTAGTTCTCGGTGCACATATATTTGATAACACTATGAAGTGATGTTTCAGGGTTGCTAGTGGGAGTCATCTGTCTGGAGAACAGGCCTGGGAGCTCTTGGGCCCCCCAGGGAATCCACAAGCTGAGTGCTCTAGGTGTGCTCGGAGACGTAGCCCTGATACCCAGCTGCACCACACTTGTAACTCAAGGACGAGCTGGACTTTGATACATAAAACTCACTTGCACCTTACAGCCCACAGTTCTTGCCACAAGAACTAAAGACTTCGCAAGTAGAAGTGACTTGTTTTCAGAGCTGATGAAGCATGCCTTTAGTGGTTTTGTATGAGTCAGATTTTATCTGTTTCTTTTGAGACTTTGATCAATGTGATATTTATTACAGTATCCATATTATGTAAATAAGTACAGATTTTTCTCTTGTTACAGCTGTGAGATGCAAATGTAATTATCTTTGAGGAGGTACAGAGTATGGAATGCGTTAAAATGTGGAGTTCCTTACACCTTGAAGAACAGTAGCAAAACTTAAGTGCTGGCTCAAAAAGGTTATTAATTAAATCTTGATTTAGATACAGATAAAAATAGGTCTATTAAATGCATGTTCTTTAATTAGGTCTCCCTTTTAAAGTCATGCAAAACTAAAACTTACATAAATTATTAAGTATTATATGCTAGAAATAGTGAAGTTTATATTTAACATTCCTTAACATTAATAAGTTAGCTGTTTAACAACACTAAATCCGAAGAATGTTGTCATACTTGCAAACCACCTGAGTACGTGAACAAAACAATTGATAGACTCTTATTCTGTGAAACAGGGAAAAGTATCCTTTCTATTTTCTGAGCTATCCAGTTCACAGCTATTTGTAAACTGTATTTATTTTTAAGGTATTTCACAATGTTTTTAATATTTTATCCTACTGATTTACTGTTTGCAATTAATTCACACTTGTATTACACTATCACCTATGTTGGAATATGGCCGTGTTCATTTTGTCTTGAAAAATGTGGGCTAAAGGCTAAAATGTTAATTCTAAAACAGACAGAGCATGTTATTTAGTTACGTGTTAATGTGATACAGGGTCAATTGCTTTAATTATTTTACTATTACATTAATTTGTAGACACATTCAGTTGTATGCCTATATATGATATTTATGCTATACCAATATTGTTTCTTATACTAGACACAACACTTTCTTGCTGGGCTTTCAGACTCCTTTCTGGTTTCTATTTGTGTATCCTCATAACTATTTTTCTGGGAACTTCAATATCAGTAACAAATACCTTATTGACCAGAGTCAATAAAAATTTCAGTCCTGTCAATAATTCAGAACATTTCAAGTTTCAAGACATTAGTCAAGTAGGGGGTTTTGTAACACCTAGCATAGCTGCTGAGAAACTGTTTTTAGCACTTTGTTTGATCATAATCAGTATCCATTCAGGAGCTTAATCAGCATTCCTCTTATAAACTACTTCAGTCATACCAGTTCCTGTATTTTCATCACAACCAATTTATGTATCTTTTTTTTCCCCGTCTTAAAATACCAAATTTTTAATGATAAAAATGTGTCTGTGACCTGGAGAGATAGTGGTAATGATGATTAATTATGGTTAAGGAAGGAAAAGACTTTTTGCACGTTGGTGACTGGAATGACATAAAGACATTTATACATATTTTACACATATTATCAGAATGTAAAGTAGTCCCCCGTTGAAATATGCAATGTACCAAGAAGAATATAGTAAAGTGTCAGATATGTGCCTCCCTCATGCAGTCTATTCCTTGAGTTCAAGGGTGCAAAAAATATGCAAAGCCTTATGCACATGCAGCATAACTAGGCATCAGTAAAACAGCTCACTTAGACTGCGTTCAGTGGCTTTGCATCAGTATGTGGCTAGGCTATGTTTCTAACATTAAATATAGAAGCAATCCATCTGAAATCACAAGGATGACTGCTCAGTACTTTAAGGTACATGAGCAGGAAGGCGAAAATCTGTTTATGTATTGGAACCATAAGTAACTCCTTATGCTTTAGTAGGATCTGATAGAATTAATTTTTTTCTTTTTTTTTTTCCTCCTGAATTGGAGTCTTTGCTTATTTTACTGATGAACAACTGACAAATAAAATGCCAGGCTTTCTTTCAAACTGCACATCTCATGGTACTGAGTCAGCAACACAGCATGCAAACGGATACTCCAATGAGGGTTGGATCCTGTTATGGGTGCTGGAGAAAAGCTTGATCGACAATACTGAAACCAGAAAAAGATTTACTTCTTTTCATAACATCAGTATTAAGTCAGGTAGTCATAATATGAGTGTGTGAAAATGGAGAGGAATTGTCTCTTGACTGTGAAAAATATCCCTCTCCAGGGAGAATGATTCCTAAATACCCTCCTATTGAAAACATTTCACAAATTCATCACAGCCATCATGCCGTCCAAACTTAGGAACAAGAAAGAAAGTAGAATAAGCCTCTTCCATCTTAAATCAACTGTGTATCTAAACTAGGGCGCGTTGTGTCCACTGACAAATTCTGTTTTCTTCTAGATTTGAAGCCATCTGATCAAATTGTGTTTGGAAATGGCTTAAAATGCAAAGCGAGTTTAGTAAAGAAGTGCAATGAAGTGTAAAGTAACAGTGGAGAGATTAAACCCCTGTGTATATATTTGGAAAACAAAAGTTTGTGTTAATAGTTAATGTAGTTCAGTCATTATTTTAGGAGACTTTGAACTAAGTTAACCATTTTCATACTGTGTTCTGTTACATGCTGTGGAAACACAGATATACTGCCTTGTGCTTGTAGCTGCTGCTGGTGTTTTAGTGTGAATATTTGTTGGGAAAGTCCTGGTAACCTGTGTAATATTCTGGTGAAGTCTCTGGGTGATTTATTAAAAAATTGAGGGTGTTTTTACCAGAAATGCAGTGATATCCCAGGAGATGTATCATGTTGGCCTTGTTTGGGATATACCTTATCAGCATCAAGCCATAAAAAGTGTATTTTGAAAGTACTCACAAGTGGCAGATGAAGTTCTTATGATAAAATTCTGTAGGGAATATTTCATTGAAAAGAAATTGAATACATATTTCTCAAGTAACTCAACCTAAAATTAATTCTCCTAAATACCTGTAGGTATGCGTTAACATAGAGGAGACCCTAAAACTTGTATTTTTAAAATAAATCCTTTTTCATGGGGAAACAAAAGCATGAAAGATACTTCTTTATTTCGTTTCCTCTGATAGATTTTTGTAGCTTCAATAATGCAAATTAAATTGTTAGATTGCCACATGTTACAGAAGGAAAGGTATGGGCAATGGTAGTGAATTAGTAAGACTATAAATCTGGTTTAAATTAATAGCTGCTTGAATCTGAAAAGTTTGCAATCTTATGTGTAGAGCTTAGTGAGTGTTTAGCCTTTCTGTAGTTTACATTCAAGACCATGAAGTTTTAAGGGAAAGCATTTGATTGTGAAAATTACTGAATGAATTTTATCCATCTTCAAGGCTGAATTGAGTGCTAACATCCCCAAATCTGTACCAGCTTAGAAATGTTCTCTTAAGGCATTTGACATTAAACATTTAACTTTTATTCCAGGTTGTTGTTACTAAATCATAATTTGCGGTCATCCTAGCGACAGAGGTTTTTTGAAGGAAATGAGGACAGTCTTTAACTAAAATTAAGGCCAGTCGGTGGTAACTGAAGATAAACTGCAGTGTTATTGTTATCCCCACTTCATGTTGTTCACTCATTTTCGGTGGTGTTCACTCATTTTTGGTGTCTAATTTTGCATTTGGACTATGGGAGAGACGTTTTAAGACACCTGTGCTTTTTTGGCACATTGATTGGCAGTGTATACTCTGTACGATCGTGTTCATGTGTGCTGCTGCAGTGTTATAACATCACAGAATATTTTTGTTAGGACATATCTCTATAGGTAGTTTCATTGCTTTTAAGAGACTTGCACGGTGGCTCAGATCACAGTTCTGATCTTCCAATTAACTGTCATCACAGGTAATGGCACAGAAGCCTTGTGAATAGAAGGGATAACCGCTAATGTGCTCAGCCACTTTGCCTTCTGGCCTCTCTTCTGAAAAGATACATGACATCAAAGCTGTGTTTAAAACTTTCTCTTGGGGCTGGAACCGTTATGTATGTGACATTACACGTTCAAACTAATAGAAAGATATTTTGTGCATAAGACAGTTTTTGTTTGTATGTTTTTTCCAATAAATGTGTATGCTATAGCTACGTAAAGCCGCCTATCTCCGCTGGTGTTTTGTGAGGATGACGTATTACTGATTTTAAAGTGAATCAGAAGAGGAAAATGGCTGTCTGGTAACAATGCAGAACATAAGTGCTTTACTGAGATATATGTTATATTCTTGAGAAAGAGTTGTGGGGTTTTTTGGCAAATGGGGCTCAGAAATTAATGTTAGGAACTCTGATACAAGTGCATCAGCTGTTGTAAGTAAAAACTCTTCAGTCTGATTTTTGTTTACAGGCTGATAATTTGATGCATAGCCTGATAATGCAAAAGAAGTAAATCCTGATCAATATGAATAATTTTATTGAGATTAACCATTCAGGATTGACAGCAGAAAGTGCTTCAGTGTGTGCCTACAAAGAGGAGAGCAAAAATTCAGGAAGATAGAAACAGGCTTCCCCAGAACTGTATACATCTTCTAAAGATGGGCTGCTAGAGTTAAGAAGGTGCCATGTTAATTATTTATCGCTTTTTTTGGACTGAGTAATATTGCTCAGCAAAAATTTTGCTCATATAGTAGGCATTGCAAAGTTAGAGGAGTTTGCAGAATTTAGTATAGTAATGCGTTTGCCAACGTTTCTGCTCATTGCAATAGAAGATTCATTTCTGGAAACAAAATAATTTTTCTTTGTGATTTATAGGAAGGTGCTTAAAGTAATTCAGTTTGATAAGTAGGTCTTTCAGAAATGATTAAATGCTTCCTGTTCTCTAAAGAAGAGATAGATACATGCTTTAGGTTATTATATACAGGCTAGCAAATTGCTTCATAATGATTTCTGTCTTATTTCTATCCCTTGCTCTGAAAAGCAAGAACCCAACAGCTTCACAGACATCAGCATAAATGATAAACAAACTTGAAAAGGAACTTTAGGAAACGGAAGAAGCCTTTAAGGATTGGAGTATCTTCTTGGCCAGGCACCATTGCCTTTAACATTGCTGTTAAAAGGAATTCATACCTGACAAAAGAGGCAATTAGTTTGCTGAATGACAACAAAAAATGTCACCACTGGTAGTAAACTGATGACTCTATTCCTTATTCTGTTGGCAGGTCTTATTATTATGAACATTAAAGTAATCAGTTCCCTGTCACTTAAAATCCGTACCTACCTCTTCCTTCCCTCAAATACCCTGATTTCAGTTGCGTGCTGTGTTATGTACTGTTTTTACTAATCTTTGCCAACCTGAAACATTACAATAATCTTACAATCTAGGTAGAAATATGACCCATAATAAGCATGAGGAAGAAATGATAATGCTAGCATATAATCATTGCTGAAGTGGTGTTTATAGCTTTGTAATGACATAGGGGTCCTCCACTGATTTAAAGAAGAAAGCAAAGAGGATACAATTCAAAAACATAATTTAGTAAAAATTTATTTTCTACTGAAAGGGGAATGAGACAGATTATTTTTTTTCTTTTTTTCCTCAACTGTCTAGAACGGTTCAGACCCTCCTTGGTGTCCTGTCATGGTCTTCTCATAAATGGCATCCTGCCCACATGCTATTTACCAAATGGACCCAACCTGAGACTGGTTTTGCTCTTTGTTCTACTTTATCTCTGGGATTGCTTAACTAAAACCAGTAATTTCAAAAGAGCAATCAGAAGATTTTAACTGATCTTGAACTAAAAAACTGTTGACTATAAATTAGGAGATATTAGATAGAATAAAGTAAGCTGTCTCTTAAAGTTTTATGTAGCTTTTTTGAATGCTTGGAAAATGATCCCGAATTTGCCAGTTAGATGCAGAAGGTGTGTCTGCATTTTAGTTCATATAAAGTGACGTCTGCTTCGTGTGCTTCACTTCATTTTGTGAAATGGTTTGGGAGTGTGCAAACTGGATTTGGTTTTAGGTAAAATAAAGCGAAGGATAGATTTCAGGAGGACACCTTTTGTGCTTCAGTGAAGATTGGCTGTTAACGATGGGGCCAAACTGAAGCTAGACTGAAACTCCTGAAACACAGGGCAGATGGCCCATGTTGCTCACCAACCATTTCACTGTACTCCAGTCACAGACCATTTCACAGACTCCAGTCTCTTCTGGGAGTTAAGCTTTCTCCTCCATGTTGATATTGTGGTTTAAACTTTGTCTGTTCCAGTCGTTAATTTGGAATACTATGCTCAGTTTGAAATTCAGCAACATAAGAGATAAGTATGAGCTGGTTAGTCTTTTGCTATGTTGCACAATGTGTGTCTTTGGCCACTGAGTTGGGTCAGACCAATGGCTGCTTCCTCTAATGCTCATTGAACTCCAGGCAATTACTCCCACTGTATAAGGTTAAGGCTGTGCCGTAGTTGTTGGGGTTTTTTTAAGTATGTTTAGGGAAGAGTGTAAAAATAAGCCAACAAATAATCTAGGAAAATCCTATTAAAAAAAAAAAAAAAAAGATAGATTGCTGGTTGTAAACCTGTTTGTCTAAACTGTGCATTTAAAGAAAGAAATCCCTTCATTTCACCTCTTGAGTTCTGTGGGAAGCATTTCTCTGTAACACTGTGCCGTTGCTCTGGCTCTTCTGCCGCAAGACATGTTAGTATGGAGAGAGAATCTTAAGTTAATGACATGATTCATGGCAATTTCAATTCTGAAATCCATCACTGGTATAGCACACTAATGACTTACCATAACATCGCTTATCCAGGGAGCGTGCAGTTCTGTTGTTCGGTCTTGTATACGTGAATGGCTGCTGGCCATACAGGCTTGGGAGACAAACAGGGTCTGAAGTGCGATTAGCTAAATACTTCGATGATAACTTTCAAAAAACAGTCACAAGGTAAATGGTGTAGCTCGTTTTGGCAGTTGGTGATTTACAGGAACATTAACTTTCAAGCTCAATTGATAGCCTCGGAGCTATGTTTCATATAAAGTACGTGCAGTTTGGAAAGAAAGTCACAGAGACAAAGAAGTCATCTATTCCATTAGAGGAAGTACACTTTTAAAAATAATTTCAGCATTATGAAAGGAGGCATTAATGAAGTATTACTATTACACTTCTTTTCTTGATTCTAAACAAAAGAAGTAGGTGTCTTTCTATAGACACCTACAAAATGTATTTTGTGCTGTCATGACAAATTATTATATGAGATTGGCAATTTGGGAGGTCTTGTGTAGAAGAATCAAAAGTAATAAAGAAAACCAAACCAACAAAAACTTTGGAAGTCTTGGTAACTTTGGTAACTTACTGTTAAAAACAGTCTTCAAAATAGAAGATGACTGTTCTGAAACTATGTATGCTGTGCAAGAGATCTTCAACAGAGCGGAAAATAGTCTTCTAAGTTTAAGTATCTCTTCATAAGCACATCGGAGACTTCCTAATTAATTTAGAGTGAACTTTTTACTTAAGAGGTTTTAACTTTTCTTCTGATTGGATTGATACCTTCAAGATGAGTACCTCCTTACATTTCCTAGGCTCCATCCTATTTATTTCTTTTTTTCTAGTTTGATCCGTATTTTGTACTGCGAGTGGAGGAGAGTTTTTGTCTGACTTCTTACTACTTTGGTGGAGTCGGGTAATCTTTAACAGGTTGAATAATTCTCTGTGTCAAATGAATAGAGTTGCTATTGTTAAAATTGTGTGTTTGCTATTGAATGAGCTAATTTGCAAGATCTGTGACACAAATTAGAGATACAGAAACTGAGATACAGCATGTGTATTTAACTTTTGCTGTAATCTGTGTTGTATCTAGAACTGGCATAAATAATTCATGTAACAGTTGTGACTGTAATTTTTATATAGTCTGAATTTGCCTTATTACTGTAAGTATTTTCAGATGTATCTCTTCAAGAATTTAATCTAAGACCCAAATGCTAAAGCATCTGCTCTGGAAATACATATTCCTGTCTGAGTAAAATAATTCGTGGGAATGAACAGGATGGTTTCATCCTACTGCTCCATTGTGCAATATCTGGCTTTGTCCACTTAAGAGGGGTCATTAGCACTTGCTGCAGTATTACTTTCTGTCTGAAAAAAATGTACACATATTGTGCAGGAGAGCTGTCATATCTTTCATCTAGAGTATTACTAGTCTGCTAGACTAAATGTTTTGGTGTTAGGAGGTGCTACTTCCATTAAGTATGTTTCCATGAATTTCTCAACATACCACCTTGGACAATTCACTTAATCTCTCAATTTATCTTTCTGTTATTGAAAAAACCACACAGGATAATAGTGCTTATGTAGGGTGAGAATTATTTAATTCATTGATATCTCTGTAGTCTTTGTGCTTTGAAGATTTAATTACTTGGTTGTATTTGAAAGAGCTATAAAATATTGCCAAGCATATTTAATCTTTAAAAAAATCATCCAACCGAGAAAGAAAAAAAAAAATTAATTCAGTAGATAGATAGAAGTTATCTGTTCTAGGACTGGCCAGTTAATATTGCAGGTGCCATCTTTTCACTCTGAGCCTACAGTTCAGGATAGTATATCTGTAAGTAAAGCTCAAATTTAAATACTGTTCACAGGACTTCCTAAGAGATTTGAGATGACCATTTTGTTTCAAGAAATAACAAGACTCAAAATGGGGCTAGCTTCTGTGGCAATGTGTGCAGTGTGATGATACATCACGCCTAAGGTAGTGCTCGCCTTTTCCCACAGTGATACTTGCATAAGAACACTAACAGAAATATCTCTGCTTTACCTTTAGAATACCTGTTGACCTCTCTAGTTTAAAATACTCATATCTTTCTCTCATTAGCATCTGTTGGGAGAAATGAAGTGAAAAGATTGCTGCCTTATTCTCCTTAACAGCCTATTTAAATTAAAATGGTAATATGCACACACATAGATTGTCCTAATTTGATCTCTCTGCATTTTTTACAAATAAAGCATTTTGTGTTTAAAAGAAAGGAGGCGTTATTTGTCTATGAAGATGAATTAGCTCTGTGACTAAAGTGTGTAAAGAGAAAGCAAAGATGAAAAAAGAGATTTCACATAAAAGCAGACCTTTGTCTGTAGTGTCCTTGTAAGGAAACCAGGCTAAGTCTGTGACTTCCACAGTTCTGTGCTTTCGAGTCTGTGGAGTCTTTGTATTTTGGAGGCATCAGCAGGGGGAGGGAGAAGAGGATGTAAGACAAAGCTTTCCAGACAAAAGAGAAATTCAGATCTTTATCTTCCAGCTTCTAAAATGTATTTACTCAGTCATTCATCCTGGAAGTCACTAAAAGTGCTTTCTGAAGGTTTCCAGTTGCCTTGAAAGACTTCAGGGTAGAAATGTTGTATTAGCTTAGTAGTTGTGTTCTTACCGGTGGGGTTTCAGAAGTTTCTCACTGGTTACTTCATCTGAAAATCCAGGAGGTTGTTGCTTTATAATTCAATCGTGTTGTGAATTGTCCTCTTCAGCATCTGATTTGTGGGGTAGCTGAAATACAACCCTACCTCTCTGAGGGCTGAAATCTGCCATTAAATCTTCTGCCACACGGACTGAAAGCGACTGTAGCGAAGCGGTGATGGCGAGAGCGGCTCTGAGGTGCTCAGGGGGTGCCTGGAGGCCAGCGCAGGTGGCAGCCCTTGGGAGAAGGGGTGAGGAGTTGTACCTACAACTCTGCTTATTCTTCCACGTGTTAGCGCCCTGTTGGAGGGTGCCATTTTGTGGTTTAGTCTAGGGTTTGGGACGTGCATCTCCTTAGGTGTCCGGAGAGTAATTGTGAGTGGATCCTACACTGCTTATCTCGAAGGAACGGAGTACATCACCGTATTCACTGTTGTAATTATTTCAGTATAGGCTATAAGTTATAGCTTTAACACGCGGGTGTTAAGTGTTCTACACTGCTGTAATTGTAAATCTATATAATTAGATGGAGAGTCTTTTCAAGATGCTAACCCCTGTCTAGCAGCAGAAGAAAATTTTTATTGATGGTGGTAATCCAGATGGCTAGTAATAGATAACTTAAAGGATAGAAGGGTAAGTGAAATTAAATAAACATTTGAAGTTCAACTCTTACTGTAAGAAAGGTTAGTTTAGTAATTTAAACATCGGCAGTTCAGTAGAAGGCCTATTTGCTCTATTGTGCCTGAAATGGTGAAGTAGTTCTTCAGCTTGGAAAAGAGGAGGAAGAGCTGTGAGGAAGGTACTTGAACATGTTTTTAAAAAAGAAACCCACAACAATGCAATTTCTGACAATAAGCCAGAAAACAAAAAGCTTTCATCCTTTCTTAAAATAAAGGTACACCCACAAGAACTATTAGTGCCATGTCAGCCGTAACGGATCTTTGTAGTTCTGCAATTATGTTGTATCTATGGTGTTTAAAAATATTTTTGAGAGACTGGAGAAGGTTACTTGATTGAAAAAGGAGAAAAAAAAAAAAGCTATCAAAACTAGACAGTTTGAGATGTTAAAATTCACAATAGTTGCATAATTGAAACAAATGAAATTATTATTGTATACTTAAGTACTTTAGCAAATCATTTCAATTGGCTTATTTACCTTTAAAAGATACTGCACTGTTTATTACCTAAGTTGGTATGTATGTGTATATCTAAAGAATACAAAAGAGGGGTAAATGTTAATTATAAGTAACATTTTTATTCATATACTAGAACTAACTATAAAAATTGATAAAATACTTGTAAATTGATATGCAGTCTGTATTATGCCCTGTAGGAAAATAAGCATACTCTTTTAATCATTATTAATATTTCATGGTATGCTGAAACCCAGTAACAACTAACATAATATAAATAAACAGTAGCACAGACATCTCTGGTTGTTTTGTTCTTCATGAAGATACTGGGCACAAAAGACGAGCTTTGAGAGTTCCTTAGGAAAGTAGATCTGAGCTGAGAGTTTTGGGTTTATTCCAACATAAACAAAACGGTAGACTAGGGAATTTCGAAGAATTTCAGTTCTGTTGAAAGTATTCTTACTTTCTGACCGCAATTGTTATGGAGAAAGCATGTAATTTCATACTGGTGGGACATTCCTGCACATACCAGTTTGTGGTGAGCAAATTTATTCTGGCCAGAACAAGTCTCTTGGTGACAACTTCTATAAAATGTGGTTGTCGTGCTGCCAGATACCACAGTGCGAGTTCCATACAAATGGGCATGTATTCCTGGTTTTCTGTAAAACCAGGATATTTACAGGTATGGGATTTCATAGTATTGTTTTATACTGGTAGGAATCTTACAAACAAACAAACCAACCTTTATACAGTCTTAAGAAGGGTTTAAAAATCAGGATTCCTGAAGACACTTTTCCTCACACATGACTTTTTACCATGGGCTGATAACTTTAAATTACTAGTCATCTTTACATGAGAGAAACCTAAACACGTATGTCTCTGTATGTATGTATGTATCTAAGCTGTGAACTCAACAGACCTCCAGACTGGGAAACCAGGACCAAAGATGGGGATGGATGCAGCTGTAGATTTGTTGCGCTGGAGAAACCTCTTCTGGAAATGAGAATGACTATGAACTACAGTTGAATCTGTTCTCTCGGTTTCACTAAGTCATCTACAGTAGGAAAGAGAAAAGCTTTCAGCTTTGGAAGAATCTTTGGAAATGTGATCAAGTTGGTTTTATCCCCAGTAGCAGGGATTGGGGGGAGGTATTAGTAGAGTATAAATACATGAATTGTAACTTTCTTCTGGCTCTGTGTGGTGGCAGCTAGCACGTAATGCTCCATGCGAGCTTTTTCGCTGCATCGCCTTTGTTTCCTCTGTGCTATGTAGCAGTTAATGATTCTGCTGAAGAACTTGGCTATAGCTTTTAACACTAGGTTGACAAGGCAAAGGTGCTTGCATTTTTTTTTTTTTGTCACTACTGCATTCATAATAGCTTGTGTTTTGTTGCACCTCTCAGCGAGATGATCCTCTCTGCACGTTTGGCACAGAGGGCAATCTCAGAAATATAAGTTTCAAATTCAGTCGTGTGCTGTGCCAGGGATGTTGTGTTTGGTAGTTAACTTAAATCTAGATTTACTTGAACAGCTGATCAGCACTGGCTGATAATGAAGTGGATGATTTATAAATGCTAAGGGCATGGTTAGGATGAACCTGTTGACATCTAAAAGCAGAAAAAAGCACGTTGAGCCTCAGGAAACCATAAAAGCTTTTTATGCTAGTGAATACGTACTGTGCATTAGGGAGCCGACCTTAATGCCCCAGCACATTTAATATTTTTTTTTTTCTTTTAAATTCCCTGAAATATTTTTTTTTATTTTATTATTTTTTACTTCTCCATGTTAAAACTATTACAACCTACAACTTTCTCTCATAAAACTTGTAGTTCATTGATTTCTCTGAGAGTCAGAAACTAATTTTCCTATATACACAGGTGGGATTGGAAGCCGACTATCGCAACATGCTCTAGCAAAGACAGGACAACAGATCTCCTGTTACTACGTAATGGTTTCTTCCATGAACTATTATTGCTGAAGCAGTTTACCACACTGTGTAACTTACTGAAATGGTAACCGTTGAATGATTCAGTGATTCTGCAGGTTTTTCTGGTGCTGCGGTCATGCGATCTGTAGCAGTTTGGATGTGGGTTGTGATGAGAACCATGAAACGCTGTGTTGTGCCCTGCCTACACCAGGAAAGTCATGTCCTCGGAGCTCTGACTTTCAGTTACTGAAATTAAGTCACTGGAGCACACACGTAGTGACATCTTGGCATAGCCCGCTTGTCAGCAGGAGATCTTGTGTTGTTCAGGGGGTTGTTTCACTCTGGAGACAAGCTTTGGTTTGCCAGCTTACATCAAACGTGTGTGGACAAATGCAAATCTGCAGAAACAAGAAACACTGTGTTGCTAAAACTGTAAAGTACACCAGAACTAACACGGGCAAATGTGAGTTGTTTATGAAAAATGCGTTAGAAGTGGCATAGGGTGGATTTATCACTTATCAAGATCTCACTCCCACAGCTTAGAATAGCTTAAAGGTGCTGGAAAATAAGGTTCTGCACTGCTCTCTGGAGATTGTGTCTATTTTGTCTTAATTATTATAGCTCTGAATATTGTTACTCTTTAATGCCACGTTGTGAAATCCATGATTTGCTCAGCACTCCAACCATACAGCCCACAAGATGTTGGTTTTTTTTTAATTCCCTTAAAAACCAACATATTAATTTAGTTGATTCCCCCTCAGTTCTTGAACTAAATTTTTGTGAGTGGTCACCATGTAATTTATTTGACCTACAAATACACCCGTGTGTGTCAGTACATATATCCTCTTATGTCATGCTTTTCATTTCCTTCTAAGATGAACAATGCCATTCATTTTAATATTTCTGTAGGAGAGGTATGTTTACCTTATCTGTATCCATTTTCTTCCTGCCTCTCTGACCTATCTAATGTGGTGGTGGTCTTTCCAAGATAGAAAATCGTCTCGTGAAGTTACTGACTTGCTCCAGAATGTCCGAACAGCTCCATCTTTAATTATGCTCCAGATTGTTGAGCTACAGCAATCACTCTCAGTAGAGCTTCTTAATGGTATTTCTTTGTTTGGCTGATTCTAGTCATTAGTCAGTTGAGATCAAGTCCTAGATCCTGATCTTCCCCACGCCCCCCTGGCCCGATAATTTTTTCTGGTATGCTCTGTAACAGCGAGGCAAATGGAAAGAAGTGAAAGAAATATCCCAAAACTGTGAGGTGGAAAGGCATATCCGAAGAGAAGTTCTAACTGTGGTGCATGTTGGTGTGTGTGAGTGGGTGGAGAACCTCTACTGGTTTAAGTATAACCCCTTTGTGTCGGACAGCGTATTTACAGTGTTCCTGAGCCTTCCAGCTCTGATGGACAGTGATGGCAGTGAGATGGGGAGCACTGACTGGTCCGTTGGCTCTCTCTGAACCCAGTTGTGATGGCAAGCGCTTAATATAAAATGAATCTTTCTCCACTGCCACAGAGAAATACAAAAAAAGGAGAAGAAGGATGATTGTAACTTTTCTCTTGCAGGCAAGAGGTAAGCCTTCAGAAAAGTTGGAGGAGTCAAAGGATTGATTTGTTGTGAAGGATAGTTAGAGGAGACAGCAAATCAATTTACTGAAGCGAGAAGTTTGTGGGAGGGTCTGCTAGGACTTGTGGCTAGGGAGGACTAAGTTAAATGATGCCCCAAAGTAAAATGATGTAGATAAAGGCGGACGTTTCTGAAATGAAAGGAAGGAATGCAGAATTAAATGCAGATCTCAGAGCAGCCAAGAACCTACTCTTGTGCTTGGGAATCTATGATAGAGGTAAATTAAAGAAACCAACTGTTGGCAGAAAACTGCTTGAAGAAATTTTGTAAACTAGAGATAGCTTCATAAAGACTGAAAAAGAAAGAGAAAGGAAAAAAAAAATCAAATCCCAATATGTTTCTGGGAGACAACTGTTACAACTTTTTAAAGTGAATCTGATTTCTGGTTGAGATAGTTATATCCTTAAAAAAGTTTAATATTCTATTTAAGACTTTGAGCTGTGTAATTTCCTTTATAGCCATTTTAGCCTTTTATGATAATATTCTTCCATGCAAATTTCTGCTGAAACAAAATAGTTTCCCTAAAGTGAATCAGGGGTATCTTATGCTAAAGTAGAGTATTTCTCTAAAGTAAGAGGTAAATGTAGAAAAAATTTGTAAATAGAGAAGTAGAAAAATTATTTCCACAGTGAATTTTTTTTTTTCTCTAAATCCTGCGATTTTGTAACAGTTCATGCATTTATAGGCATAATCTGAAGGGAAGTTTAAATATGAATTCTGTATTATTGGTATTTCATCTAGTGAAGAGTGATTCCAGATTCTCTGTGATGAGTTGGGTAATAGGGGAGAGATGTAATTTAAATCTTTAGTGTGATTCATTGATTTGTTAAGAATAGAAGTATAATATGTCATGATACTTCGCTGTCTTCTATTTACTGCTACTGGCCTTTCTAAGCTTGTTTAAAAAGAGTCTAAAAATTCACTGATACAACATAGTTCTTTAAAAATTTCCATGAAGCAATGATGTGAGGTTATGTAAAATTCCTCACTCGCAGGATTCAGGACAATGCAGGATTAGGTCTGTTGTCTTAAAGTTTATATTTATCGTACATATTTAACACAGAAAATAGTTCTGCATTTTTTATTTCATCTTCAGCTTTCCAGAAGTCGTCTTCCATCCCTGTTGATACATCTTTTGTCATGTGACACATGCTTATTTTGCTCTGTATCAAAAGCAGCTGGTTTTGAGGGACCTCTTTTATGTAATTTACCATTTTAATTAATTATTTTAGCTGTGATTTTTTGTATTTGCAGTGGTTAAATTTCCTTAGTATAATCAGTGTATATCTACAAAGGAGAACAAATGTCTTTTCATTCCCTGTTTCAAAAGGTTTGTCTTTTGGGGCTTTTCAGTTAATATCTTAATCAGCAGTCTCTCTTAGCACCCAGTGACTGAGTAGCAGTGACATTTTTGTTCTTCTCATTTTCATTTTTATTCCAACTTTTTGTTTGCTAAAGAAACAGAATGGGATGATTGTTTTAGGATGTTGCCAGCATAGGTTCCTTGGGCTGGCAGATATAAATCTTGCCAAGTGTACTTGTGCGAGGTACACTGCTGCATCAGAATTGAACATAGAAATTTTGGAGGACATGAAAAGTTTATGATGTTTGCTTTTTGAGTTCCACTTCACTAATATTGAACAGCAGTGTATGTGCTCAACTACATAAAGAAGGAAAGGGAAGAGAAGCTGGTGCGTTTGTATAGCCAGCCTATCTGTACTGCATGTGATTGCCTAGAAAATTCCATTTGGTTCAGTCAACAAGTTCTACGCGGCCTCTTCTTTCTTTCCAACTGCTCTTTTTGAGATAAGTCTGGAATAGCAAAAAAAGGAAAAATATTATTTTTACCTTTGAACGCTGAGGCTTTATACGTGTATAGATAGATCATAACAGCTTTACATTCCTATAATAATGGCATTTTATCTTTATTTATTTATGTTACAACGGGACTGGCAAGAATATTTAAAGGGTTGCGGGACAAAGTGATTTCCATTTCCCTACTTCAGAAAGAGATCATTTAAATAAATTTTCTTCAATTTTCCTTGTTAATAAAATTTTAATACACACATAATATTAACCTACACTTGCATTTAGAAAAACAAACTGTAAAAATAGGGAATACTGACCCAGGATCTTTTTTGCTAGTTTGGGGGGGGGGGGGGTAGTGAGCCTTGGACCAGCATTTTCCCTACAAATGTTATTTGTGGTGAGTTCAGATCTTTCGTTTCAATAATACTTCATGGGGTGTGGGAATTGGAACAATAAAGGGTATAATTCGAAAAGGTTTAAGGGCCACTGTCATGTAAGTTGAGAGAGTGTTTCATATTCCTTAAGATTTTGAATTTATACCAGCAGGTTCAGTGCAATAATCCGGAGATAACAATGGTTTTTTTATGGAATACATAAATCAAAGGTATTAGAGAAGATCATACAAGATTTGCATAACCCTTTAGAAAATTGTCGCAAGCTGTATAAGTGAAATTATTCCTAGTCTATTGCATATGGACAGAATAATGCACTTTATAATAAATTAATGAAAGTGGCTACTGTGTATGATTTCACTGCCATATATTATTTCACTGAAAGTGTGCTTGATCTAAGACAGTAGCAATTCAGTGTAAATAGTTTAGAAATCCATTGATGGCCATTTTCTGTGTATTTGCCTTTGCTTTTCACATACTACAAATGTTTATTTGCAAATCTCTTAAGTGCAATGTGCAAAACCCTCAACTTCCATCAGAATGATGCTTCAATGATTTTTATCTCATTAACTATTTCTAAAAGCTCAAATTATTCCTGGAATACATCATCTGGAAGAATTAAAGCGATTCCCCCTAATAAGTAAGCTGCCATTTTCTTTAACATGTACAAGAGCTCTGTGTATGATACAGTAGCTCCTTTGATATTGTTTTCCTTAATCCACTAGGATGTCTTTTTTTTCTTTCTACAAAATAAACAAAAGAGGATGTTTTAAAGTGATCTTTGTTTTTTAAGTTCGTATCTATGTCCTTATCTACCTGAAATTAGAAATTCCAGGTTTTGCACTTTTTTCTAACAACATGGAGAATTTTGGTGGAAAAAAAATTGAGTTCTATATCTTGCAAAGCTTCCTGTCTTTCTTTGTAAGCTGGCTCAAACTGAAGTCTCTGTTATCACGTCTTCACTATTTTTGGTGTTCAAACTAGCTGGAACTAAACCAGACCAGTGATGTGTACACATTACCATGTTTTGGATTCAGCATTAAAAATCCTTTGCTAACATTTTTGCTGAAATTCCAAGAGTTTCATATTCATCTGCTTAGGGCCAGAGCTTGTAACTGCGGTATCTGGTCATCTAACTCATTCCCTCAGGTTTCCTGTGCCCCATATCTGTAACATACTGCTGGGGAGTCAGATGCAGAAAAAGAATTGTTTGCAATGATTTAGAAAAAACTGGACTTATACAGTGTATTGCTTAATAAGAATATCCTCTACAATGTAACAGAGTCTGTTTTATAAAAATTCTTAACAAAAATCAAATACATTATCATGCAGCACTTCTGAAATATTTGAATTCTGGAGTGGCTCTGGAAATCAGTGAGAGTGTGTGTGTGTGAATATGCATCTGTTTTGAAAGTTGTCTTCCAAATTCTAATCACCTGTATTATGAAGTCTACTTCCAATGTTCTAATGCATTACTTTATGACAGTAGTTTTCTTCACAATCTTATCAAAGAGAGGGCATTTTGTCTCATCTTGGCATTAGGAATAGAAATTGTTGCTTTAAAAATTACTGTGTGTGTGACTCTGCTCTTTAGTTTGCCATTTTTAAAATGAGGCAAATGATGCTTCCAGAGGAGCAATACTAATATCAGTTCATTATTGTTTTTATAAAACACAAGGACTGTGCTTGAAAAGTTTTCCACTGCAGGCGTTATTAGTGGAAGCAGACCTGCATAAACTAATTTAATCATATATTTATGGAAGATTAGATTTCAGATACTATGTTGTGGGTTTTCTTTTTCTCTTTCCCCTGCTCTGCCCCAAGGGGAAAAACAATCTCTCATTCAATAATTCATGAATAACAGAAAATAAAATAGAAAACATGGAAAGCATCAGGAAATGTATTTGAGAAGCAGTGTGTGTCAGGATTAAAATAAGCTTTAAAATAGAAGGTGAGGATGCACTTGGACTTAGGTACAACACAGTTGGTAGAAGACAGTCAGAAACTGATTTATCTTAAGTGAAGACACCTTGCAGGATTAAGTTTAGACATCCTTAACACCACTGTAACACCCGCTTGTCAGCATTCTTCAGTACTTCAGAAATACTCCTCCTGCTTTGCCCATTATTTAAAAGACTCGGATCTCCCCTGATCCCTTTGTGTTCTTAATTCTCGCCTCGTTTACAAAACCTGTGGAGAGCATGGGGTTTATTTCTTCTTGTGTTCATTATTTTACCTTCTAAACTTCATCTAACTGTCTTCACTTACAATAACAATAAAATCTTGCAGTAACGTGGGTTTCAGCACAGGCTATGTGATCCCCGTGGATCGCTAATCTGTGCCGGTCACTACCGTGTCGGTGCCACGCTTGTCTACTGCTGTTGTACCCAGCACCAAACTCTGCCTCTGCTGCATGCCTGCGCTCTGAGCACGTTTCTGATCAGAGTAGGGACAAGAAAAACAGATGCACCAGAGGTAATACGTGTATTAAGTACTTAAGTTTTAAAGCTATCCCAATATCTGCGCCAAGGAGTCTTGTAATGATGTCTACACAATAAAGAGAGCACATCTATGTTATGATAACTTCCCTGAATCTCCTGGTGGGCCCATTACTTGTATGTATGTGTGTATGTAAAAAACAAAAAAACAAACAAACAAAAAACCCAAACAAACCAAAAACCCAAACCCAAACTAACAACCCCCCCCAAACCAAAAACCCCTTAAAAATACAAAACCTCAAAACCCACTGAGAACGCTTCTAAGCCTGCCCAATTTGCACTTCTGCCACCATGTCCCAAGCATACAAATCTACTGTAAGTATGGAGGCAGTTAAGTATCAGTGAAATTCTGGCATTGGTGTACCTTGGCATCAGTCCCTCAGGACTGCCAAAATCACTTTCTTCAGCGCATCCTCCGTAGGTGATGTCCCAAGCCCACCAAGGCTTCTGATGAGTTGTAGGTTCCCTCCTTCCAGAAAGGAAGTATAGCAGGCAGATTTTATATAGGTTAGCAAGAGAAGTAATTTCATAATGTAATTGTTATGTTTAGCTGAAAAAAAAAAAGGTTAGAATTTTAGAATTCTTCCTAAAATAGAATTACTATTCTCTTGACAGCAAACCCTATTAGCACAGTTAAATATATGATATCAAGGTAGGATTTTTCCTGTAATTTTAGAAGGGATTCCTGACATAAAGGTGGGGTTGGTATAACATATTGAGTATTAGCTAAAATGTGATGGGGCTTTGTGGACATCTGTGGATAGCATTTTCCCATCAGGACAAGTAAGTAAGTATTTCCATGTTGTTTTTCTTGAGGGAAAGCTGACACACACAGTTGTCCGAAGGAAGGGAAGAAGCTGCAGAGAGGCAGACAGACACCGGTTTCTTTTGGTTAACAAGAATGCAATACAAATTTAAATGTATTTTACTATAATAATATTGGGATTTCAGACTGTATTCTGACCATGTGAAGTAACAAATGGCAGGAGTATGTGATTATGTATGTCTACACTTATAAAAAGACTCTTATATATTTTTCACAAGTTGTTCTGATAGACCCTACAGACATTCTTGGCTTAAGCGGAGCGATGGATCTGCCTTGCATTGGCCTTCCTTGGAGTAGATGGAGCTACTCTTACCTATACTTAACCTTGGAGACTCCTACATGTGTTTCCCTGTTCTTCCCTATTTTACAAGTTACATGGTTTGCATTCAGTCTGAATTCTGTGCCATAGTTTAGGATACATGCTGAATAATTTACTCAGAGACTTGATAAGAAAAAAAAGTTACTTCCAAGCATACCTCTTTATCTCTTGAGGGATTATTTATGGTACGAGTGCCTGTTCAGGACATATTCTTGCCACCTGAAGAACAATCTGACTCTTTATTTTACTTCATATACTAAGAACTACAATATGCACTAGAAAAGTCAAACGTACTTTATAAGACAAATAGTCACAGCTGGGGATAAGGAATATAAATAGGATGACATCAAATGAAAAGAGCTGATGATCCAACAAGGCTTCTATAGATCATGTTGTCTCTATGTCAGGAGAATTGCAGATTAGTCTTGCTGCTGTGTATAAGTAAACCTATTTATCAACTTTCTGGAAAAATCTAATTGAAGGTGGCAGATTTTCCTTAGTTCTGCCACACTTCAAAGCCTGAAGTATAGGGGTTTGTCAGCCATTCTTTCCTGGCTATAATCAGCGTGTGCGATTCCTGTTCAGGCTTTTCTCCACCAGCCAGGTCCGAGCTACTCCTGGCCGACTCTGATAATGTATTTTTAGTTTGCTTGATTAGTACAGTAAAAAATGAGGAAGCCTTAGCTTTTAACAACTTTATCCAATTCAGACTTAATATTCAGAGACAAAGAGCAATTTAAACTGCAAATGTTTGTTATAAGAAGCTGGATTTCTATAAAGTATAACTTAGTCACACCATAGAGAAAGAAGGTGACAAGCCCTAGGAGAAAACCTGTTTGGACAAGGTGGATACTGGCAGAGGCTATGCTATTTTTCCTGAATAACCTACAGGAAGAGAAACTATTTTTATGAAGGGATATAACAAGAAATGTGAATTTTAACAACTCCGGAGAAAATATGCAGGAATATAAAAATTCGTAGTTTTGCTACCATGTACTACATTTTTAGCATGATACTTTATATCTAAGTCACAAAACGGATTTCTGTACATTTATATTCATTCTTTAAAAGCTAAGTAGAGCTCAGGCAACTAAAACAAGCTGTTTGATATTAAGTTCTTTTTTTTTTTTCCCCCTCTTTCACTTGATGTAAGAATACTGTAGCATATAATGTCACATTAGTTTTATATATGTAAATACTTTCAAGTCAGAACATGTAGTGTGAGCATATTTTATCAGCTATTACCACTAAGATTTATACATTTCCGAACTGAAAAAAATGTTCTGTGTTTATCAAAATTTAAAGTAATTTTGCTCCTTGAGGATTATCTGAATTTGTGGGAATGCCTCTGTTCTTATATCGGAAAGAATTTAACCACGCATTGATTAAGAAATTTTTGTCAATTCTGAAATTTGGGAAACTTGTTGAAGTATCTTAGCAATGATGTGCAAGATAAAACAGCAGTGTAACGCAGTATCTGATTGTTACTTAAATGTAATAAAATCAGTTGAACAACAAAGTCTTTGATAGCATATTTTCACAGATAGGCATTTTCTTGGGCATTCTGAAATGCTGATATTCTTACAGGGAGCTTTAGGATAAATCCCTATAATTCCTGTGCATGACATTTTGAAAAGACCAGAGCTGTGAATATCGCACCTGATTGCTTTTAAGTCAAAAGCTTTCATGTGCAGGAAATAACGTTTCAATTAAAAAGGGACAGAAGGGGGATGTCATTTGATATTACTACATTGCACTCAAAATCATGTACAGAAAAAGAAAATTAGAGCAAATTCAATAGGCTGCTGACTCAAAGCTGAACAGACTTAAACATTTGTATCACCTCTTCAAAAGATTGATAGGCCACAATTTTAGTATCAAATTACTGTATCAAGTCTCAGAACTTGGTGGTCTCAGTCTCTGGATTTTTGACATTTTGCTATTGCTAGTTACCAAGCGCTTGGTTTTATTCTCCATTGTTCCCACTTCAACTTTGTCATCATTTAGTGTCTGAAATCTATAGATTCCCTCTACTATAATTTCAGCTGTGAAGATACTGTGTAAGATCACAAATACTGACAGCAGGTGGAAAGAATTTCTATGCCTTAGCATACTGACTTTGCTTTGTGCTTTTTCCATGCAAACTGTATTTGATTTACAATTAAAAGTATATATAGGCACCTGTAAGATTAGTGAGCATTTTAATTTTTAATACTACGTACACTATCTGACATTTCACTGGGGATTCAGAGGAAATCCTTCCTCCTTGCATAAAACCAATAGAATGCATTTACCCTAAAATGGCCCTTGAAATAGATACTTTTTCTAGTAATATTTGGAATCGTTTCTCCCAAATGACATCTCCTTTCCTGTAAGATGCTTGATCATTGAATCCTGAAATACAGATTTGGGGTTTGCTTATGGTTGGGTTTCTTTACAGAACCATTAAGAAAAAGAATTTGCCAGGTGAAGATTCACCATGTATGTATGGATTTGCTAGCTGTATAAAAAGCATTGTTCTTCTATGGATGACCTCCTTGCACAGAATGATAGTTTTATCCTTCTCTACATCATTATGTTTGCTGTACAAAAATCCTGCTGTGCTACATCATAATAACATGTAATCTTCTTGCTCAGTTTAGCTGAGATTTAAGGAGCCGCTGTTCATGGAAGCAGTTTTCTAAAGTCTGATCTATAATTTACCAGAATCAACCAGGCAAAAGAGCAAGAGGCTTTATAAGAGGGATACAGCCCTTAAAACTCTTAAATGAAGATTAGTTTAAAGTTTTACAATCCGGTACGGAACCATCTGGCAAATCTCATGTCAGGCTTTGTTAAACCTCTGAGCTTTCCTAGTATGCTGTAGTCATTCAACCCCCACCCCACAGCCTGCCTTTATCTTCCATTCCTCTGTCTCCTGCCAGGCACCCGCTTTACTCATAGGTGTGTTGGAACAGAAGAAGGAAATAAGTAAGCGAAGGGCTGATTTTTCTACAGGAGTAGTAGAACAGCTGTAAACGATGGAGGCTGTAGGTGTGCTGCACCTCTGGAAATCATGCCCTTATAATTGCTGGCTGGCTGGATATGCAGTCGGTGATTTATTGCATCTTTGAAGAGGTACTTGCAAGATAAAAGCTGCCTGTTGGCACAACCATTAGAGACTTGCTAGGTTAAATTGCGGCTTTTGAGGCCAAGGAATCGCTGGGAGGACGTATAGCAACATCACAAGGCATTTTGTTACTTTCAGAAACGGAGCCGCAGGTGTTACAACCAAAACAGTGTAGAAGTTGGGTCAGTGGTGATTCCAGGTTGCTGTTTGGTGTGGAAAGCCGATTATTCCCGTCGTTCCTAAATCACGTTTCAGGGCTCTAGGCTGTGGGTTCCTCGCTAATACCTCCACAAAGGGGTTTTTACCTCTGAGTTTCAAATTGTATTTTTGTTCTTTGGAAAAAGGCAGAGCTAATGCATTTCTTGAACACAAAGCAAAACTCTTCCCATATGAATCCTTACTAATATCTTGATTTCAGCTGTCCTATGGCTTTCCCATATACTTGTGTTACACAGATTTATTTTTGTATTTATAAAAGCTTGGAAACATGGAACAAAATAACTTGTTCTAGCAATCTGTTACATAAAATTATACTTTCTTCACTTAAATTAACCCTTCTGTTCACCTTTCACATGAAGGATCTTAGGAGGCTGAAGGAGAGGACTGCAGGAATCCAATTACCTGAAATCAACTTACAGGCAAGAAGGAGGTATTGTTAATGGAGATAATCTCCTTCTCAGGCTTACAGCGTTTCTCTGTCTCAGTGTGATAATAAAGATGTTCTGTCTGGACGGTGAAATTAGTATACATGATTTCCTGATTATAATGTGGGACAGAAAAATAGTAAAGTCTGCAGTTCCTGTCTAAAAATGTAGCTTTTGGCCGTATACTTTAAACATAACTAGAAAAGACAAAAGCTGCCCCAAATACACATGTGCAATCCTAGCCAGACTTTGATAATGTAACATAACTAATATACTACTTACAAAATGTCTTTTGCTGTTTGTTTCCTAAATCTCACTTCAAGCCATACAGGATTTCAGCTTGAAAGACAATTTCATAAAGCCCCCCCCCCCTTTTTTTTTTTTCCTCTTTCCTGTAAAGTGCAGGAGTGGAACACTTTGAGTCAGACAATCTTAATGCTGCCGTAGCAATTTTGGAAGGCACCAGAGAAAAATGCATCGTATTATCTTTGAATTTCAGTCTGCTTTTGCTTCTCACAGCAATCAATAACCATTAGAATCATGGGTGGTAGTATCCGTCTGGATAATTTTAGGGCTTTGCCAGAAATCAAAATACATAAACCCCAATTGTTGTGCTGTAACTCTTTCTTTTCTTTTTAACTCTAATAAATCCAGATTTGCTTTGAAGAAAAGCAAAAAACTGTCAATAAGGAAACAGGATGAAAAGGATGTGACACCTAGCTGAACAGATCCAGTAGTCAGCATTACACTAAAAAGTTTGAGGGCCAGAACAAATTCCCTTTGCAGCCTGGGAAGGTGATAGTCATTGAAAAATTAGTCATATCCGTGGGTCAAGTTACTAGAAATTTTTATGATTATTTTAAAACGCAACTCAGGAAGCTGAGGCCAACCAACTGAACGTAATTTAACTTCTCTCCAGCAAAAAGGGAAGGACTTTGCCTCAGTTTTAGAGTATGTATTTTGTATTAGAGGTGGCTACCTGGTAGCTCGGGAGTCCTGGCTGTAGGAAGCGAAGGGATACAGCAGGTCCTGTGGCCGGGAGCGCAGCTTGAGCTGGATTTGGCCGAGGCAGAAAGCAGGCAGCTGCCTGCCTGCCTCTCTTGGCTCCTGAGGAGCGGGATGCTCTTTGCATCTGCACCTGGATGTGGCAGCTTCCTCTGGTCGCTGGTGCTGTGACGCCCTGTGGAGAGGGAGAGGCAAAAGGGAGAGCTCGGCGGGTGGCTGTCGGACAGGAGCACAGGGAATGGGCATCCCTCCTCCGCCGTCCGCCTGCATTCCACCTTCCGGAGCTACGCAGGGGACTGGCGGGGCAGGATCCTAGACGGAGCGAGCTGGACCAGTACCTTAGGGCAGAGAGAGAATGGGGTTGAGTCTGATGGAGAAAATAGGTTGAGCAAATTAGCAGTGTCTCATTATGCATCAGCCTAACCTGTAAAGACACCAGGAACCCGACTGGCATATGGGGAGGATGCAGTTGTAAGATTAGTTTGAACTATCTCAGATGTGCAAGAGATTTCCCGCTTGTATTTCAGAGTGGTGGACCACCGGTGTGGCATCTTAAAGGTAAAAATGAAGTCTGACTTACAGCGATGACTTTCATAACCTTTAAAATCTATTTTACGATTTATTTTCTCTGGTAAATATTGGAAGCTTGGCTATTACCTGTCAAGCTGTCATAAGTAATTATATGTTTGTTAACTTACTGTTCCTAACAACAGGAAATATTCATGATGAATTTCATTTTTCCCTAAAAAAGATTTAATAACTACTTTGATTAAATATTAAAGCTTTCGTTTGCTGTTACAACTAGACAGAAAATTCCAAATATCAGCAAAATATTTTCTGCACAATCTTTTTACTAGCTGGCCATTATGCTGGACTTTATTGATTGCTAACATAATTGATCAGGGTAATTTCTAGGTGGTCAGGTGGAAGACCGATGTGACTGGCTGTATGATGACTCAGCAAAGTAAAACTTCTTTCATAGAGAAAATACTTGAAAATTGGACTTTCTGTGGATAGACAAGATTGCCTAGCCTTGGGGAACAGTTGACAGTATTGCATTTCCCACTGGGTAAAAGGGATTACTGAATCATAGAATCATAGAATCATTTTGGTTGGAAAAGACCTTCAAGATCATCGAGTCCAACCATTAACCATGCCCCCTAAACCATGCCCTGGAGTACCCTGTCCACTCACTTTTTGAATACCTCCAGGGATGGTGAAGATAAGGTCTTGCTGGCTGTAAAAGTTTTCTTTATGTGGTTTCCTGTCTTGTTTTGCCTTCTCCAGTGCCTCCACCAGGGCAGTGGTACGGGGTGTCAGGTAATGATTTAGAGCAAAATGAGTCTCCCTCAGCTCCAGCGGAGGGGAAGATCTCAGAAGGTGTTGGATGAATGGCAGGAACTGAATCGGTTGTCCGGATACGCCCTGGAACGGTAGTTGGCTGTAAGAGAAATGACAGGTGGTTCATCAAACATGAGAAGAACCTAATTTATTCCAGAAGTCAAGCCTGCCTGCTAAAGAAGCTGTAATCAGTGCGTGTACAAGAGCTAAGGGAGTTTTAATGGCACTGCTGAAACCATAACGTAATATCCAGGTTGAAATCATTCCATCTTTATCTCATTATGAGTACAATTTTCTTCTATGTGTGAAACTTAAATGTCAAATTGAGGAAGTGGAGGGAACATAAACAAAAGTCTGTGGGCATATTCTATTGTTTCTTTAGAGGAATCATAGACGCTGCAGAAGGTTGTGGGAAGATGCTCCAAGCAAAACAGGGGGATAAAGGCTTCCAAAAACTTTCCACTTTTAGTGAGAGCTTCTTTATCTGTGCTGGAAGAAAGAAGCTCCCAGGAGGATTGTCTATCGTTACCACATTCTTTAAAAAAGAGAAAAGAGTACTTGTGAATAAGCGCTGGTTATGTGATCCATTAAGAATGTGTGTATATCTCAGCAAGTGGTAAGTAGGGAGCTTGTATACTAGCAGCACAATTGCTATAGTAGCAGGTAGTTCAGAACAGGTATTCGCACAGTCTGAGTTTTGCAGCATGCCGAGTTGCAAGCTGCAGCTGATGTGCTGCTAGTTAGCAGTGTAAGTGCTGGTTCACTGTAAGCTATCACGTGTGTAGTCACAGCTCATGTATAAGATGCCTTTCTACACTGAAAAGTGACCATGCAAACACAGTTCCAGGTTTTCTGTGGCAAACAGACGTGTGCTGTGCGTTGGGGCATTTAATTTCTAGAGCTCAGTCCCTTTAGTTCTGAAACGGCATTGTAAAAACGGAACATGAGCTAGAAAGATGTGTACTGCTGTGTGTGGAAAGCCCGTAGGGGCTGGAAGCAGCTACTGCTTGGTTTTTTCTTTTTCTTGTGCTCCAGGATGCAGGCTGCTGACTGACTAGTAGTTGCCCCAGAACCTGCTCTATTTTCACTCTTGCTGTGTTTTGTCACTGCTTTCTGACACTTGTCTTCAGAGGGGTGAAAAGGTTTCTTTGGGTGCTGGGTAGTGGAAACAGTAGGAAGTAAATGGAGAACACAAGGTGCTAGTCTATAAGAAATTCAGCATTGAGAAGTGTTTGAGTCTTCATTAAGTCATATCTAAGATTTAGAGCATGGTTTTCAAGTGTTACTCAAACATTTTAAGTATTGTCTCACCTAAATGTGCTTTTGCATCCCTTTTCTTCACGTACTCATACACTTGTTTTTTCCTTTTTCTCTCTGCTCTAAAATAGAACTGACTCGTCAAATGTGGTATAAAAAAAAAACTGATGTGAAATTCCAAGGAAAACTGTTTCTCAAGAAATAGTGTGGGTTTTTTGTTTTGTTTTGGTTTGTTGGTTTTTTTTTTTTTTTCATGTTAGTTCCTGGCAGGCTGTCCCATATAGAATTATTATGGTATCTTGGCACCACAATTGATATGTTTAATAATTTTCATTATGTGTTTGGGTCCCTTTGATGCTTGATCATTACATTTAAAAAAGATTATAAGGTAGAATACATTTCCTTTTGAACATACGAAAAACACAACCTTCCCTTTCCAGATGCATTCATTTTAACTCTGTTTAGCATTCACTAAATCTGTGGTTATTTTTTTTCTTTTGAAATGCACTTATTGTTCTATTTCAAGAATGAATCATGTTCTGTTGTTACCCCAAAATATAGCATAACAGAAATGGTAAAAATGATTGCCTGTAATCTATTATTACAGGCAATCCAACCTGCCAAAACAAAATTACCATTTAATAAGGTGGGTTTTTTAAATGAGCCCTGTGAATGCTCCATGTTATTGAAGTTGCCCACAAATTCTGTATTTAAAAAAATGTTTCCTTTTAAGTGGCCACATTTTACTATAGATGATGGAAAATCCAATGGCATATCTCCCTTTCGTTGTCAGTCCTTGCAGTTTCCATGGACATTTAGATCACTCTGATATGAGACATGGATAAAATGCTGTTTATATTATGTAAAAGGCCATATCCAAAGGGTAGTACATTAGAGGAGATGTGTTTCAGGAGGAGGAAAATCCTGGCACTACTTAAATACTGTATTTCAGCAGTGGACCTTTTTTGTGAATGCCATTGTTTCTGTTTTATGACAGAAAGAATTTAGGGAGAAAGAAAATATGTAAGACTTGTCAGTATTTTTGCAGCAATGTGTAAAGTTCCTTTCCTGGGAAATTCATATGGAGAAAATTAAAAGGAGCCAACATCCTATTCAATGTGCAGTCCCAGTGCTCAAAAATCTTGTGTTTATTATTGAAGCAGAGGAATTACAGACTTTAACAAGTAATTGCAGGATCTTTTGGTAATATTAAAAAAAGGAAGTGTGAGGGTCAGCAAGTCTACTTCTTTGAAGACTACTTTGATCTATTTGATTTTACAGACTTTTGATTTGGGGTGGTCGATCTTGAGATATTCCAAGGTAGTGGAAAGTCGAGGAGACCAGAAGCTGTTAACTGCTCAGTCTTCTGGCTCCAGAGCCAAAGAGCATTCAGGAAAGGCAAGGGCTCTCATCTGAAAACATGGTTCCCCTGCCCAAATAATGCAGACTTTTAAAAAGTTTTCCGTAATATTTCTTTTAATTCATCTATTTAAGTTAGTTCCACTGCAGTCAATGTCCTTCTTTGAGGGTGTCCATTGAACATAGCACAGCCTGGGGAGGAAACGGCAGAGAAACCGGAGTCAAGTTCCCTCTGAAATTCTGCTCCTGAGTGTTACTCTGTTGGCAAATCATTTCACATTTTTGTCTGAGTTTTTTCATCTTTACACACAGTCAAAGGCATGTACCCCCCACACCTTGAAAGCTAAAGCAACTCTATAAAAATTGCGTTCCTTAGCTGCAAAAATATGAGACCTACAAGTCTACTCCAAATGTATGCAGTCATGATACATTACCATTATTTTGTACAAATTTTGTACCTGACTGTTTTATTCCCTCAAGGGAAATTAATGCTGAATGCTGACCAAGTGGTTGAACATACAACTGATGCATACTTTTCTCTCCTAAAAGCACACAAAAGAAATGGGAAGGCCACAAACTCCTTTGAAAGAAACAGCCTTGGAGCCTTGGACTCAGCCACAGGTAGGCTGGAACAACTTTTCTGATAATGTGTTTTCTGTCATAGTGGCTTCTGTAAGTCGTAATAGAATTAATCTGGGACTCTAAAGAAATGCTGCAACAGGTGGCTCTGTGGTTCTTGGCATCGTATGTCAAAATGATTTGTTTTGGTGTTTGGCTGCCCAGACTATTGGTAGTGTCCTTTTAGTTGAAGTCTCAGCTTTTTTTCTAAGGGAGAAATGCCAGGATTATCTTGCCTTCAGTTTATGTTCCTTATGTGCTTAAAAAAACCTTGCTGAACTTACAAAAAAGCCCTGCTTTCCGAGTGGTGTGTCAATAAACTGTAAGCGTCTCCTGGTGTAGAAATGAAGTTTGTGGAAGTTTGTTATTTTGAGAGAAAGGTTTGAAAGATCAACCTTTTGCATTGTAAGGATTTAACCAAAAATGAAGAAATACTTAATCGTGCAAAAAGAGATAAAGAAATTGGGATATTAATACGCAATCTTCCTTAACACAAGGTGGTTTTGGAGGTTTTGGCCTTGCAGTTGTGTACGTACTTGAGCAAATCGATTATTCTAGATTTCTTACATGCAGGAGTTCAGAGCCATTTTTGCCATTTACTCCCTGTGTACCAGTGTACTGCACTGCACGTTGAAATATGTGGCTTTGGAGGTGACGGGAGGGAAGGAAAGAGCTGATTCATAGAGTAGGTGAAACTGGATGTTGCTGTTCCAAGGACAAGGATTGGGGCTGTACAAGAGAAGGCGCTGGAGTGGGGTGGAGATGAAGTAGGGTAGGGTGCCGAGAAAACCAACCTGGAGAATCAGGCTGCTTCTGAAAATTCCCAGGGGAAGATTGCCGCTTTTTATGGATGCTGCAGCATTTTTCCTTTAGCAGCTACCACATCTGTAATTCATATAGCACAGTGCTTTGCAGGGTTCACCTGTTGCTAATGGCAGCAGTGAATCTATAGCTGTAATGCCAAAGTTGAGAGTTTCCTGGCAAAGATGGAGAGAACCAGGCAGAGGTAGCAACCCCTGATCCGTAATTACAGTGTGGTTGTAGTCTAAGTAGGCTCTGCCTCATATTTTCAGGCTGTAGGCACTCTGCCCAAACAAATATTCTCCTATTTAGTCTCTAGTTTTTACAAACTGCATATATGAAATCCCAGAACGTAGGTTTGTTCTAGAGGCACGTTTACTCCAAAAGCAGGTGGCAAATGCGATGCAGGAATTTAGAAGTAGGAATGAAAAAAACCCCACATCTCTGTTACTGCTACCTTTGCTCATGCTTGAGTGCATTTTTTTTTTTTATTAGTTGGAGTGCTAACTGTGCAGGCTTTCATGGTACAATCTCTACAGCTGATAAAAATATCGTAGCTCTTAAATGGTAAATTCTTCACTGTAGTCACAGATACGTGGTATTTATGTTTGTACACCTCTACATACAGAAGGAGAGTTATCTGTAAACATGCAAGCCTTGTATTGTAGGGAAATCCCTCAGCTGTTACTCTCCAAAACACAGGATCTTCCCTCCTTCCTAAATCAAAGGCTCCCAGGTGCAGTGCGTGCCCCGACTGTTTCCAGCTACTGCATGGCCAAACCTCCGAACGCCTCTATCCAGGTAGTTGCTAATCGCAACAGTTAAGCGTGCATTGATCTGTGTCTGCAGTCAATAATGTTTATGTGTAGGACCACAGGAGCTTGCTATGGTCCATAGTTACTTATAGACAGTAACTCCTTATGTGCAGGAACAAAACTGTTGAGGAAAGTGTTTTGTTCCAGCAGTTGCTGCTAAACAGCTGATGAATCATTAAGGGAGGGATAACAGGCTCCTCCTGTTCCCTTGCCTAGAGCGCGTGTTGCAGAGCAGGCAGGTAGAGAGCTTGGAGTTAGGGCTGGGCTTCGGTTTGTTGGCACAGGAGAGAGAATTTTGGCTTCCAAGTTGTGAGAGGAGGAGGTGAAGCAAGTTGATGCCGTGATCATCGTTTAGGGGGGCTCTGGTGCATGAACACGGGTGACAGAGGTGAGCTTTTGCAACCACTTTTCTTTGGTGGTTTGTGTGACTGTTGCCAGCAGCGTTGTCAAAGAAATAATCTGTTGTGCTGTCCCAGTGGTGATGAGAATCATTGTTCTTCCGGAGCATACAGACCCTCACCGCGTTATCTGATCACTTCTGAAAGCTGCATTTGCCACTGCTTTACTTAGTAACTACGCAGATTAAAATGTGTGAAATGTTTTTGTCATTCCTATTCATTTGGGGGTAAAAAAAATAAATCTGTTTTTTTTAAAAAATACGTACAAAGAAGCTAACACCGATATGCTTTTTTTATTTCATGGAGAGAAGAAATATAATCAACCAAAAAAAAACCTGCTGGAACCATTATTGTAGCAGAAAATTAAATTAGTTGTTAATTCTTTCATAGATGTAATTCTGGCCCCTGCAAATCCCTCCTTAGATATTTTGTATAAAGTGAGTAAAAATTCATGGCATGGATAAAAGCTTTGTCTATTTTATGAGCAACAGGCAAATGATCCAAATGGTGCTCATAAAGCAAATGGTTCCCAACTCTAAAAGGAGGAGGAATATATTTAAAAGCTGCTAGAATGAACCATGAGTAAAACCAACTCTTATTTACAAGAAGGTGTTATTTACAGGAATGTTTTTTGAGCAACACACACCCACCCCTGCCAAAGGGAGAGACTCGCTACTTTTGTCTACTTAATAATAACAGTAAAAAAATCATTACACTTTCTTGGGCTACTTAGTGCCGTTCAATGTTGAGAGCTGCTGTGGGATGCGTTTTATCAACAGAGAGTGAATGAAATAGCTGAGAGCACAGTTTCAGTGTGCAGGGCCAAGCAGTCAGTGAAGCAGAAAGTACCACATCTGGCCCCTAATATCAGGAGGTGAGAAGCTGGTACCTATTAGCAGTCGGGCGATTTCACACAGAGGTTATAGGCTGGGGGAAACAAGGAACAGTGCTTTTTGTGCAGAGGGAGGGAAGGCTTTATGTTGCCTGTGCTGTCATGGCTCTCATTTGCCTCAGTTGTTCAAGGTTTCATCTTAGAAGCAGCCGGGTAGCTGAAAATTTTGAAACTGAACTGTTCAATTAGAAAAAAATGAAGAACTGTAGTGCTTTGTCAGGCTCACTTCTTATTCTGTGGTGGGGTTTTTGTTCTTGGTTTTACAGATTTGAGGGGGGGGGGGGGGTGGCTGTGATTTCCTAGAGCAATATGACATTGACAACGTGGGAATTTTTTTTTCATGGCCATGCCTTTTAACTTGCAGTTTTCTGTATCTTTTTTCTGTGAACTCAGTGAATGGGAACGGATGTTACTGCCTGGAAAATAAAGTATGAGAGACTCGTTCCGATAAATTTGGGACAAGACCTTTGCAGATAAGGAACATGTGTGGTAGTAGTTGCCCAAATAGACTTGTCATTGGTTTACAAGCTTTATTTAAATGCTAAATACTATGTATTCCTGTGGTTATGTTTTTTGCTGCTTTGCCTGATTAAACATTTAGCTGATAAACCCTGTCAAGCCTGTTCAGAGGTACTGCAGTTAAGATTACATATTTATAGCCTCTATTTTTATGGTCAGTTAGAAACAAGACAATTCAAAATCAAAGTAATCTGTGATTGTTTAAATTTTTGAGGTTGCTAACACAATTTTAAAATCTGAATTTTGTGTGGTAACGGCATGAAATAACATTGATCACAATGATTCTGATTCAGAAACAAATTGCTTTATTCTTCCAAATTACTAAGAGGATAAATGTAGAAAGAGAGAATAAGGATTTACCGAAATAAGGAAAAAGAACAATGATTAAGGTTATACAGCTTAAAACTGCAGTAGTGGCGAATAGTAAGGTTTGCCAGCATGGTAGATACAGCAAAACTCCCACTCTTCGGTTGCAGAGTATTTGATTTAAAACTTTTTTTTTTTGTGACTCTTATATCACTATCTATTATGTGTCTGTCTGAAATACTGCATAGACATGATTCCTAGAGTGTTCGACAGGATAAAATGTGAGAAGGTGGTGTTATTAGTGCTGTAGCTTTTCATTTGTTTATTAATTATATGAACTCCAAGTGTTCTTACTCACTTAAGATAATGGCTAAAAAGCCAGGGTGCAGTTACATTTCCTGGCCCAAATGTAGCATAATTACTTTAATGAACACATTAATTTATCCCCTTTCCTCATGCTTTTCCTCCTTCGCAGTCCACGTTGTCACTGGAAACCCAGACAATGATGACCCTCAAGGTCTACAGCTCTCCTCAAAGTTCTCTGTGAGGGTTAAATATCCAAGGACTAAGATTTGTCAGGCTCACTTAGCGCACATTCCTATGTGTCTTACAAATAAGCAACGTCTCGCACCAACATGGCTTTATTACCACCTGGTGTAATGGTGGTGTATTGCCACAGCAATGAGCATGACAAGCAGGAGCAATAAGATACAGACCAAGTGCAACCATTTGTGTCTCAAAAGCAGAAGAGGAAAATAATTTGTTTCCTCTTTTGCATCTATAGTTTTATTTTCTCTTTGTGTGTAAAGCGCAGTCCTTTTTTTTCTTTTTTCCTTTTTTTTTGAGCAGAATTACTTTTTGTGGAAAGGCAAAAACACTCAGACTGAAATCTAATTACAAATGATAGAGTGTAGTATTTTTCTGCTGAATTTTAAAGAATCACTTTATAATCTTGGAACAGTGGATAACAACATCACTAATCCAATATTTTAACAGTAAATACGTTTGATGATGGGAATTGCTACACTAATCTTATATCCCTCCACAGTATAGTTAAGAAATCCACAGGGGGCTTTACTAATCAGTTTTTGTAAAGTAAATCAAGTCATGTAATTCTTGTTCCCTCTAAATGCCCAGCAACTGCAGGCAGAACCATGTGCAGTACTTTTTGTTCTTTTCATTGGTTTTGTACCCTAATCTGCAGCCACGCTTTCCCCTTCAATATGCAAGAAAGAGACTTCTGGAGAGAAAAGTCTCCAAGCACCCTCTGACAGAGATGTCTTATTAGGTGAGCTGGCAATTCACCTTGTTCCCCTCGCCTGTCGTGCTGGGAAGGGATGGAGCGAGTCCACCTCCTGCACACAGGCAAAGAGCTGCCAATAATTAAATATAATCTGACCACGTTTGCTACTACGCTCCTGACACATATGGTTTAAGCTACTTAGTTTAGACCCCAATTTTACTGGCCAGTGAGATATATTGCAGTATGGCTTGTGTAAAAGTCAAAAGCAAAATAGTTTTCTTTCTTGAAGTTATCAACAGAATATTACATTAGAAAGAAATATTAACCATGGTTAAATATTTGAAGAAAAGCAACTAATAAGAATTCTGTGCATATTTTGTTCCCACAGTTCATGGGAACTGAATTATTTTTCATGAAGTCCTGGTGTGCGCTGTTTACTTAGCTCACAGCTTCAGCCTTTAGGATTCAAAATCGATGAAAGTCAGAATGAAAGTGAAGCTTTATTTTTGATTTGGTGTCTTCAGCTTAGATACAAACCAGTCACCTAAATAAATTTATACAGTCTAGTTACACCCTGGTTATATTTAGTATTTAGAATCTGTGTGGTCAAAATATTCCCATTTTATTTGTTGCCTTAATAAATTTACATATGCCTCAAGTATATTTCTTGTTTAATGGAACTTCAGTTGTAATCCGGAGTTCTAACTCGGAAGAGTTGGTAAATTTAAAAAAATTAAAATATGGATCAGAGTAGAAGGTGTGGGGATTCTAAATGTACTTAAGAGAAAAACATGCTAATTATTGCACTTCGAAAATAATTATAGTGGATAACCTCATAAACATTTAATTTTTCCAGCAGAAGCTAGTGTAGTACCTGGCTGCCAAAAGGTACAAACCTGGTTTCTCACAGATAGCAACACTCTTTCATTTTAGCTGTGTTTCTAGGTTATATCTGTAAGGTATTCCTGACATCCTAAACAAATAATGTATCCAGAAATCAGGGTACAGTTCTGGAAGGTAACTTAATGTAAAAGCAATTTATTAAGTGGAAATGGGCATTAACCATTTCCTGTCTAGCAATCATTTTCCCTGCTTGTTCCAGTTAATATGACATAGAAGAATACCAATATGCCATATAGAAAACAGTGTATCAGCCTGTATTAGGCCACTGGGAGTATTCAACTGTAAATTCAAAAAGTGAAGTTTAATTACAAGATGTTTGCAAATAAAAACTTAATTATAATTAAATAAAGACTTAGTCTGCAGTAGAGCAGGGTTGCTAAGATAACCTGGCCAACTGGAAGAACTATTTTTATTGATCTAGTAAGATTTTGGTACATTTGACACCCTTTATGTGTGTATATATATTTTTTTTTCCAAGATCTAGTTTTGCCATAGCATATGAGCATTGGAACTTAGTAGCTGATGTAGCTTAAAAGTCACTCAGAGAAAATAAGAAAAAAAAAAAAGCAGGATATCAGAGTTGTGAGCACTGAATTTACTATTGATTTCAGCAGGGGAGACCATTACAAAAGCAGAAAAAAAATTCCCATTTCATTTATCTGCCTGTTTACCAGACCGGCTCATGATTCTATGATTAAAAACTCTCAATTTGAGCTAAGCTACAGTTCTGTTATGAGTTAATTAAAATAAATGAGAACTCTACAGACAGTTTCCATACAGTTTACTTCGTATATTTTCAGGCGTCTAGCTGTGCAGAAGCAGAAAGCCAGTCGCTTTGGGGGCTGTATCTTTGAGGACAGGCACTTGCGTGTTTGTCTCTGTCAGATTGTTCCATGTATTTTCAGAACCCAAATGTCAAAGCTGCTGAGTGGAAAATTGGGGGATAGTAAAGGTTTCAGGTCCTTACTACCTTGAAATAGAAAAAAGATTTAAACAAGTCACTCACTGAGACTTTGAAGAACATCGTTTCCTTTTTTGTCCACCATGACAGCAATGTTGTCTGCCTAATTTCTTTGGCTCACACTGTTAAATCTTTTCCTTCCTCTTGTTCTGACGTATCGGAGCTGTTATTACAGACTTGAACAGCGGTGTAAATGAGGATGGAATCAGTAACAGGAGCGGGGAGCTCAGCTGTAGAGCATCACCTGGAAATTCAGCCCAGTGTGCATGAAAACAGGTAACCCCAGAAAGCCTCCTGCCAGTGTGCGTTGTACTGGAGCTACAGGAGGGAGCTGTACTGCTCAACGCAGGCAGTTGATTTATTCTCCATTACCATACGCTGAGTTGGAGGAGATGGGGTACTCACTGGTGAAATACCAATGACATTGTTTAAAAAGGGCAGGTAGACAGCTACTCCTTCATCTTGTGAGATGCGGAAAGCCCTGTCGGTGTCTTAAGTAAATCACCACGGACCTGCTTTCGGAAAATGTAGATGAGGTCTTTGAGGTACTTAGTTATCTATGAGGATGCTCAGAACGGCTTTCCTCCCCACGGTATTTCTTCTGCCATCACCCCTGTTTGGCGAGAAAGCGGAGACGTCCCCATTATTTAGGAGAAAGCACCAAGTAGCAAAATCATTAAGTTGCATTGGACTGTAACTTATTTGCTCTGAGCTGTGCTCAACATGCATAAATCTTAAAACAGAAAGCATAAACGAGGCGTGATTCATCGAGGTGTCCATTTTTCTAGTGTCCAGTTTGCTGTCACTTGCAGAGCAGTTACCTGTAATGTAAGGTGGGAGCTGTGCATGGGAACAGATCCATCCTCTTCGTTACTGCAGCCAGCGGATGTATTTGTGCATCTCAGAGTAAGAGGAGTGGTCTGAAAAGGTTTTGGAAAGCATGAACATATAATAAAAGCTTACTGGTGTTGTGTTTTAAACCTTAAAAATGGTATTGGCTTTAGTGTAGACTTTTGCATGAGGAGTGAGTGTTTGAGGGGAAAGCTTTTGGAAGTGTTGGACTTTCAACTGTCTGTTCATCTCCTGAGGCTTTTCTTTCCCACACTATGCTTTAGGAAACTTTTAACCACTTTTTCTTGTTGGTGGTGTTTTTGTTTGATGGTGGCATGGTTGGTGTTTTTTTTTTTTATTTGGTTGGGTTTTTTTACTATAAACTTTTACAATGTTTAATAAGAACATTATGTCTTCTCTCCTGATGAATTAGCACCGCAAACTTTATTGTCCTGGATAGCAAACACAGGCACTGCCATACAGCCTTGTCACAGGGAATAACAGAAGTAGGCACTAGATGGAATGTGTGAGCTGTTCACCTGGAGATTTTCATCCTGGTCATGGTTCTGTAACGCTGAACGTTTTGCTATTGATCATGATGGAAGACTGAATCCCAGTGTTAGCTTTCAGGTAAGAGGGACAAATTATTCACAATTGTTGTCAGGGCCCCCAGTGCACACTGACCAAACCATAGTTCATATACCTTCAGTGTTGAAAATAGTTTTTTACTGACTTTAGTTAACCAAAATGAGGTATTTCACCAGTCCGTTAAGTTATACGATTATTGTTGTGTATCCGTAGTGGCGACAGTGGCTCTGGGTTGCTGTTGCCAGGTCACTTCCCCTCTCAGTCAGTTTCTCAGCTATGAAATCAGTTGTTTTTCTTGAAGGATGTTTTATGGGCTGATTAATTTTTTTGGCTGCACGTTATTGCATATAAAGCCAATACACTCCAACTTGGTGCCCCAATGCCTATATGGTAATGGATACATAATATCCATTCAAAGCCCAAATGAGATTAACACCACTGTTCTCTCCATCTGCCTTTGAGAAAGAATCTAATAAATGATGAGGCATATAAGGGAAGATTAACACGTTATATTCAGCATTTACAGTGTGCGTATTAATTACTGCAAGGACACAGGCGTCCACTCAGCGTGGGTGGGCTCTCTCAACCCAGAACAGCACTGGCCTTGGGGACGGACGCCTCCTCGGGCTGCTTATCGTGGGCTCGCTGGCAAGCAAAGCCGCATGGTGCTGCTTGTTAAGATTTTATTGGTTATCTTCCTCTAAAAGGGATTGCAAAATAGGGAGGGGGTAAAAAAAAAAAAAGGCATTGTGCAGGTTTTGGCTATTCTGATAGCTTTTGATTGCAGATTCTGATGCTGAGCTGGGAGTGTCAGAGTCCAGCCTGGCCACATGGCTCCCTCGCGTGCGCTCCCTGATCTACATCCAAGCGTCTGTGCAATGTGTAGGGAAGCAAGTGCGTCTTCTCATAATTAGTTCAACAAATAAGACCTTCTTCCAGATCTCTTCCTTCTGTTTCGCACGTTCTCCCATCTCATATTCCTGCAAACCAGGAGCAGTTCCTGATTTTCAAGCCATATGATTCCAAGCCATTTCTGTCCATCTGGCTGAGCCTGCCTCTGTCATCTTCCAGCAGCACAAGTTTTTGTAACAGTTGGAGACAAATTACAGGGGTTCTCAGAAAGGTGGTGGCCTGGAATCAATTGCCACTGAAATGGTGTATCCAGCCTGCAGTCTGCCTGCTTGTAGCTGAAGGACACAGATGAAAAACATAGTGTATGTGCTAACTCTGAAGATACGTAAAATAAGTCTGTAAAATACAGTATTTGTCTTCTCTTAGAAATGAAGATATTTCTGTTTAGCAACTAACTCTGCTTTGATGATGGAAGGTAGTTTTTTGGTATATATCGTTCTTCCTGTGTATGAACTTCATTTGGAAGGCTCCTACAACGTTCGTCCATGCCGTTATGAATACAATTTTTACAAACTGGTTCTAATTGATTTATTTATGAAGTTAAATTAGGGAAAATGCCCTTAGAAAAGAATGCCAGGTTCCAGATAGTAGATGTTGGTGCTGCAGACCAAGACTGTAGTTTGGAAAGTGATGATCAAAACTTTACATTTTGGCATTGTTTTGAAATGCCTCTATGCTTTCCCAAATACCACACAAGGATAATAAAAATATTTGTTGTGCATAATGCTCTTTTCTAACTCTAACAGATATTAGAATTAGCACAGACCCAGAAAGGAATTCATGTTGCAAACACTGTGACAGTGGTTGGTGTTTGCAGTAGAATTCGTAATCATTGAAAAGATGCATATTCTACTGCTTTGTTTTTAAATCCATACATTTTCACCAGTAGCACAATACTTTGTAATGTCATGAATTTCACTATATGGCTGCAGTATGGATGGTGTAAACTATGAACTGAGGGAGATATTGCACTTTATTTGTCGTGCCCTGTCTTTGTGCTACTCTTCTCCCTCAGGATTTTATTCTAAATTCCTCTTCACTCTTGGGCAAAGATTCATGTTAAATAGTCAAGTTGTCACCACTTGTGGAAATTTCCTCTCCCGAGGTGCCCACAATCAGTTATTGCAATGGCCAAGATTAGTTCTAGGTGCTCATTTTTACAGTTCAAGGTGCTCAGGGCAGTACTGTTGTAATCTAAAGTACTAACAATTCCCTAAGTATTTACAGTATGGAGACATTTTTAGTACTGGGTCATTTATCTGGTAATATTCTATACTTACATTTTTACTCTCCAAATTGCTGTAGTTCTTGGGTCTGTGGTTCAGATAATATGATAAAATACTATCATCTTTATTCCGTATGTTTAATACAGAACATATGTTTGCTAGAGGATCTTGAACAGCTTTCCAGGTATTTCTATGCAACCAGACTATGAGCATCCAGTCTCTTGTTTTACTGGGAAAGAAACCCGCGGTGAACCTGTAGCAGCACTGACCAAGTAGAGAGTGGGAAGTGTAAGGAGCACGTTGTCTGCCCTGCAGCGGAGATGTACATCTTAAGCTGACGTTGGTTTGTGATGGCTTTTCATCAGGATAATAGCCACTACTGATGGAGCAACAAGCAGTACAAAATGCTTTTAAAATGGATTCAGCCTTTTGATAGGTTTTGCTCTCTCTCACTTCACACATACGTCGCTGCCTAGCCAGCCTTCCACAGACCAAAGGGTTGTTTTAGCAGGTATGGCAGTGGTGGGCCATGCCTATAGTCAGTGTAAGCATACTGACAGAAATGCATAGAGTAAACCTGGTTCTTCTGTTTGCTAACTTTGTACAAATAAGTCAAAGTATGGAAGTATGTCATTTTTTTTGTGGAAAAAACCTGTGGTCTAAAACTGGTGGCTTGTTTTGTTTTGAGAATGCTATCACTTGAGGCCTTTAGAAAATTCTGTGGGTTTTTTTTTTCATTTTCTGAAAAGTGCAGTCTCTATAATCAAAGATGAATGACAAAAGTTGTTTGTCCATTCTCATGTATTTAATTGGCTTTTACTTGCTCTTTTCTTCCACTTTTCCTGTAGGAAAACCTGGTCTTTACAGCGATCCTTTGTCATGCTCACGTTACAATTTTCTCCTTCCAGATTTTGTTTTTGAACATTAAGGATCATTTCTCAAGATCCATAAAAACTTTGCTATCCACAGTGGATTTTTATGATTTGTATCCACTGATTTTATTTCCCTGTTTAGCAGCCTGCCTGTGAGGTGATGGGACAAGGCAGGCAGGTCTTGGCAAGAACAAGGCTCTTGGTGCTTTTGAATTCTGATTGTTTTTTCTTTAACTGCTTTCGTATATATGTCTAAGGCACAGATCTTTGTCTGTTTAAGTAAAAGTAATGATGCTTTATGATCTGTTTCATTCTCTCTATTTCAGGATTTACAAGTTTTGTGACTCAGAAGCATCTGAATTTTTTTAAGAGGAGCAGTGAGAGGGACTAGCTTGCTTTATTTCTTTTTCAGAACATAGCTAAAATGGTAGGCTTCTGGGCTTGGCAGTTTTACAGCAACTTGATAAAATAAAAATAATCGTGCCATCACTATTTTATCTTACTTCTTTCAGATGTGCTTCCTTCAGAATTGCTTCTTCCTTTCATGTTTGTGGAACTGTGCTCGGCAGAGTGGCAGTCTGTTCACAGGCTCTGCCAAGTTGAGGATTTGAGAGAAAGTAAACAACTCGGTTGGAAACATGGATAGCAAGTGTTGCGTAGACTCTAAGAAGCAGAGATATGCTGCTGTATTATACAAGAGTTCACTTAATGGAAAAATGCAGTTCTCCCCTTAGAAGGAATGAATCTCTCTTGCTAGCCATTGTAAAGTAAGCCAGTTGTGCCTGACAACTGCACTCTGTTCGGGCAACTTCTCCATCAAGGTTTTTATAGCATTTTTCCTGAATGAGAAAAAACAAATTTTGGCCCTCAGTTAGAACATAAACCAATATTTATAAGGAATAAATCTGCATGCTAGAACTACCTAGAGAGAGTTGATAGAAGGAGCTGGGAAACACCTGTGAGAGTTGCGAGATGGGCAGTTATTGAAGAAGTCTTTGCTTACATATGAAATAGTTGCTCCTCATATATTCCTCAAATATTAGTTTACTTGCTAGTGGTATCTATTCCGTGGGCTACAAATCCATTACTGATACTTTACAAAACAGTACTCAGACCCTGACAGACTTTAATTTTTGCAAACAGGCATGATTTAACTCAGCTGCCTCTCCAGTAATTTGTGTATTGCTCTTATACCCTCACCAAACAACAGTGAGATGAAAGACAGTTCCTAATTATCTTCCTAAAGAGGAGGTGGGTCTTCAGTTTTAAGAAACATCTTAAAAACATTGCCTAGTGCAGTTTTTCCGAAGCAGAAAGACTGCTATTCGAAGATTCCCTCCCTGCTCCCGCACTGTTCCTATGCAGGCTTTAACTCCCACATTTGTATCTCCACACTCAGAGACAGAGCTCAGAACAGACCCCAGAATTATTACTTTCTGTTTTTTTTAAATCAGTCCCATAGCTTTGTGAAGCCCTGTGACAGTTGCATTAGTTGAAGGGATTGCAGGTAACTCACGCTGTATATTTTACTGAATTACTTCACCCCTTATGGCAATGTGCTTTAGGTCTTCAGGGATAAGTTTTACCTACAGCTGTGCTTCACTGGAAGAACTTAGCAGAAGTTGCTCTCTAACTTTTTTTTGTTGATACCGCTTTGCTGTAGAAACCTAGGAATGTGACTAACATACATTTAAAATAGTGTATATCAATTGCACTCAGATATCAGAATTATTGGAGAGCATAACTTAAATTGTTGGAAAGTATAGTAACTACCTTTTTGGACAGGAAAATTCCCATTCCACTTAAGTAGTGTCTTGAGAGATCATATTTTTAAATGAGGTAAGCATAGGAATATTTTTAATGTTTTTTAATAACTACCAAAACACTTATACTTGTCCTTATTCAGTGATCTTCATTCTCCAAATAAACTAAGCTCCCTTAGAAGGCAAGGGTGGCAGTCATGATGATAAGGAGAGAGATACAGAATGAAGAGGAGGCACTAAATAGCTTATGTAGTACTGTAGGCAGTCACAACGTAAACTTGTGTTGGTATGTGGGAACATACAAAACAGTGTATACAGCAGAAGACCAAACAAACGTAGCTGCAGAAAATAAATGCTTCTGAATAAGATTGTTTAGCTATGATAGATGTGTTGTCAACCTGCTGCAGCTAAAAGCTAAATACATGAGTTGGAGAGAAAAAAAATCCAATTGAACAAAATCAATCATTGGGGTGTAGGCTATTAAATGTTGACAAGTGGTAAAGGCTGGTTATACTGCTCTAAAACTTTGGGGGATAGCAAAGCACCTTTGAGTAAACTTACACTCTTTAAATCAAAAATGAAAGTTCGTTGTTTTCTTTCATGGCATTATATGTCAGGGGCCAGTATTCTCAGAGACTGTTACACAGTGTGAAATTACTGTTTTACTAGGTTCTTTATATTTCTGACCTTGAGATCTTGATCATTACAGTCTATCCACCTGACAGAACTGCAGAGTTCAGAAAGAGTTTAGATTCTGTAACAATAAAAAAATCTCTTTTTTTTTTTTTTAATAATAATGAGCAATACTGTTTATGCAAGGGGGAAGTCAGGTAACTGTGATGCATTCGATAGGGAATACTGCACAGAAAGTCCACACAGCTGCTTCATTTGTTTTCCTTCTACAGCCAAAGACTTCACCACACAATTGCAAGAAAATGCAAACCAAAGTCTTAAGCAGAGAATATTTCAGGCTCTTTAGAACTGCTTTCTTAAAATAGCAAAGCTTCCATTGATTTCTACTTCCCCAATATGTTTTGGACTGTAAGGTTGAAATTGTTTAAATTTATATAGAAAATAGGGAGGATAGACGGGGTGTGTTAACAGCGTGGAGACACAGGCTTCAACGGCATGTTTCTTTATGCATTCATCTGTTATTTGGTGGTTCTGCCACTTTGAGGGCTGAGGGCTAATGAACAGCACTCGCTGGAAGAATGAAAGGGAGCTGGTCACCAAATTTAACTGTGGCAGCCTGCTGTCCTCTTTATCAATGCTGAGGAAATGCACTTCTTTTTATGCCAGTCAATGCTAGAATAAACCGAGGGGTACGAAGTGATGAACAGTAGTCATAACTTAAGGGTTTCACTTTATAGATCTACAAGGAAGAAACAGTAAAACAAAGAACAAAAACCTGACATGCCTACTACTGCTGGTGAATTTTTTAAAAAGATGATTTAATCTCTGTCGTAATTTGTGTCCTCTTGCTGTTTTTCCTCAGAGATACAGTGTTGGGGTATCACGACACATGCAGTATCTAAGGTTTTGACACACACATACACACACGCTTGTGGCTGGATTGTACTGAACAAAATAGCAGGTCTAGGATCTGGAAGGGAAACTGCCTTTGGTCATTTCTAAGCCTGTTCTGATCTTTTGGTCAGCTTTTGTAGGGTGAGGGCAGGTGGGTATAAAAAAGTACTTGCTTAAATCGTTATTTTGGTATTCTTCTGAATGTTCTTCTGTCGGGGTGCCTGCCTTAGAGTTAGCAACAGTTTCCTAACACAAACAAGAAATTGCCTCTGAATAAAGGCATACTGGAAACGATCAATCTTCCATAGCTGCAGTAAGCTATTGGAACAGAAAGCAAAAAGTAATATTGTATGTTATATGGCCTATTACTGACTTCTAGGCATTACTACAGAGCAGTCAAGGCTTCTCTGTGCAGTAGAAGGAACTAAATGTGTAACTGCTAATTAAGACTTGACAAAATAAATTTTATGGTGTGTTTCCTATAGGTAACATCATATAGCTGTGGCAGACTTTAATGGGGAAATTAAGGCCAAATGAAGAAATGGCACTGCTGCTGTGCATGTGGTAGTTTTGCTTAGAAACTAATAACAAGAAATACTCTGTGGCGACCTTACCTGCTGCAATGGGGTGTGAGGTAGAAGGAATTTTTCAAGTGCTAGTTGTGGTTTTAAGGATTTTCCAGTTTAATTGTAGATGCTGGTGAAGTTAGCAAGGAGGCACAGAAATGCAGATATCCTTTGCCTCTGTGTCCTGGTTTCAGCTGGGATAGAGTTAACTGTCTTCCTAGTAGCTGGTACAGTGCTATGTTTTGAGTTCAGAGCGAAGAATGTTGATAACACTGATGTTTTCAGTTGTTGCTCAGTAGTGTTTAGACTAATGTCAAGGATTTTTCAGCTTCTCATGCCCAGCCAGTGAGAAAGCTGGAGGGGCACAAGAAGTTGGCACAGGACACAGCCAGGGCACCTGACCCAAACTGGCCAACGGGGTATTCCATACCATGTGACGTCCCATCCAGTATAGGAACGGGGAAGGGGGGGGCAGGGATTCGCCGCTCGGGGACTGGCTGGGTGTCGGTCAGCGGGTCGTGAGCAATTGCACTGCGTATCATTTGTACATTCCAATCCTTTCATTATTGCTGTTGTCATTTTATTAGTGTTATCATTATTATTATTAGTTTCTTCTTTTCTGTTCTATTAAACCGTTCTTATCTCAACCCACGGGTTTTGCTTCTTTTCCCGATTTTCTCCCCCATCCCACTGGGTGGGGGGGAGTGAGTGAGGGGCTGCATGGTGTTTAGTTGCTGGCTGGGGTTAAACCACGACACTGTCACCTGTGAGAGTGGTGTAACAGCCCATTTTATGTCATATTATCCCAACAGAAGAAATATAAGAACAGAATAATGTGTATAGATCCAAAATGTTTTTGGCTGAAGGGAGCTATAAATGCTCCCACAGCAAATATGCGGATCCCTACCTCTTTTGGAGGTGGGTGACAAATTCCTCAGTGGCATAAGAAAGATCAAGTCAGGACAATGACAGGTTGGTTTTGACGTGCAGAGATAACAAAATTAAGAAACATACACTGTTAAAATCATGTTATCTTCAGCATGTTAGTAAAGCTGTAGTTAAAAAGGCAACTTTGAAGCACTGAGTGGGAAGAGTGGCCAGCTGGGAGGTGGCCCAAGAGAGCACCTCATGGCAGGAGTAGTATATCTGTTGGGTATCCACATATCCTTTCCTGAAGATGTTAGTGTGTGTTACCCAGAAAAATTTGCGATCCCCGTGTGTTGAATGGAACCTAAGGTAACTTACAAGACTACTTAGAAATTCTTTGTTCTAAAACTTTTCATTGGATTTTGTAATTGTTTGAATTCTTTTTCTTCTGTTAATTGCCTTGTTGATGAAATTTTAGGGGGTTTTTTTATGCTAATTTTGATCAAGAAATCCACACTAGCTTTTCCTCTTACAATGAGTTTGGATATGCAAAAGAGAAAGGAGACTCAAACATTCCTGAAAGGCAAAGACAACTGGAAGTCTAAAAATTCCTTAAGTTCCTCCACAATTTTTAGTCTACATTCTTTAAATTAAGGGAAGTGTGAAAGTTCAAGGGCTTGTTTCACTGGTAAAATCATTGCGTTAAAACAGATCCTTGATGTCATGCATGAGATAAATCATAGCAGTGGTTGTTTTGACACCCTGGAGTGTAGTTATATTATGCACTGGTTTCCCAAGAGGTCTTAAAATTTAACAAGCAGAGGCCAGTATGAGTGATGAAATGAGGCAGCAGTAGAGCCATTTCAATTATACTTTTATTACACAGCCATTCTTCCTAGAGCGCTTCATGCTTTTTGTAATGCTTACTAGAGTATGAAGTGCTTCGTGTGAAGGAAAGGTAGCTCTGATTTTATGACTAAGTGGACAGCGTGATTTCAACTTGCTTTGACAGCAGTTCTGGGGTTGCGGCAGTATGAGTAACACAGGAGAGCGCAGGGAAAAAAGGAATGCTCTGCTTAACTTTAATGGCAGAGACCCTCCTTGGAGAATGATAAGATTTGATAATTCAGTAATATTGCTAGGAACAGAGGTACTTGCAAACAGTTCAGGTTTCCCTGTTTTGTTTTGAGGGTGATTCACTGGTTCAAGTCTACAGTTAATGGTGGTTACTTTCTTCCCCTTCCCCCCCCCCCAAGTAGGCCAGTACAACAGCTTTAATATTAATCGTGTTCCTTATTATCTTTTTTCACTGCTTATCTCATAGTTTTCTGCTTGTACTATGAATTATTCCTGAATGTTTATTTCTAATATAGGCTATCATCTAGAAAGGCTATTAAATATTTTGAAGTGTTAATAATGTACTTTAGATTATGAATATAAGTAAGTTCCCTTTTTGTGCAAAGACAGTAACAAGCACGTTATACAGATTACATGTATAAATATGTCGTTAAAGATCCAAAAGTTTAAACTATCTTTCTCATGTATCTTTCTCATTTTAAGGAGCAATTTGAAGTTATCATAAGGGATTATATTAAAATAACTTTCCATTTAAGACTGCAATAACAACACCAGGCGCTGGAACTCCTCTTGGGTTACACAGGACATTAAACAGCTTTTGTTTCTATGGTAAATATATCATGTGGCCTCTATTTGCTTTAGGGTATGTACCTTGCTGTGTTATTTCATGTGCCCCTTGAACTCTCAGCGTGGTCAAATGGCCTCCAGGAAATGCCTAAGGGATGCAGGTGGCACCCCAAGAGAGGGGTTCACTGGGCCCGTTCAGGACAGTGCTTCGGGGGGGACAGGAATCACGGCTGCTGCTTTGGTAATCAAACTGCTGCACATATTCTGGTCAGGCTGTGGCTGATGGTGGTTATTAAATTCCCATTAGAATATACTAACTTTCATTCTAATACAGCGTTATTAGAAATCTTCCTCAATGTCTAAGTTAATTGTTGATTTAGACCACTTTTGTCTTTCTGAGATTAGCGAGAAGGGAATCTGGTTTTTTTCCCTTTACAAGCAGGCCTGTGAAATCCTTTAGCTAAATGGATAACGATTACAAGTCTCAACTGACAAGCTACAATTTTTTCAATTCCTGAATGGTCGTTTATAATAACAGAAATGACTAGCACAGCACACCTACAATATCTGTGTTGTGAGGGAACTCTGATTAGAATTTCAGCTGGTACCAAGGGGTATGCTTTTTGTATGCAGAGAGGGTCTCTTAGACTGCTATTCATGTCCACGGCTACACTGACCAGCAACGAATATTCACACTCCTTTCGTATAAAAAAAAAAAAAAAAATGTAGTGGTATAAATGCAGACTGCCTCCATTGATGGAATATTATTAAATTCTTCTGATTAGAAACAGATGTGCAACATTTCCTGTTTCAGAAAGTATTATCAGACTAATGCTGCAGTGTAATGCGGGCGTATGAGGAAAAGAGGGAAAATTCAATTTTAGAAAATGCAAAGGAAAAGGCTATTTTTTCTTCTATTTGCTATTTGTGCTCTAAAAAAAGTGAAAAAGGATGACATATCTAGTGTTTGAGAACAGCCCTATATCTCTTTGCCAAGTCTTGGAGCGTGTTTTTGGTTTTGTTCTTTTTAATTAGCACTTGTTAACAAAAGTCTTAAATATGTGGGAATAAGTATGGAGTTCATGGTGTGGGTTGAATAGTTCTGATACAGTTGTAGCACTCTAAAATTCAGGAAGCTTGTGAACACTACCACTAGATAAGAGGCTGTAAAGTTTGTACAGGTGTGCTCAGATCTTAGTGAAGTTCAAGTGATGTTTGTGTTGTGACATTCCTTCTGTTGCGCCTTTGGACCCCAAACCCAAGAGTCTACTGGAAGAGCCCTGCAAGCCTGAGTGTTGGTTCAGGAGTGACAACTCAAGTTCTGTTCTTTGTACCTGCGTAGACTGTAATATCTCTTGGGAAATCTTATTTTCCCTTGTAATATCTGTGATCTGAAGGTAGCTACTTATTATGCACTCTTTCTTTACTTTGCTTCTGAGCTTAAAAAGGAGCATTCTGTTGGACAAAATGAAGTGAATATCTTGATGCAAACAAGTACAATCAAGACTGCTTCTCAGCAATTTAGCCAGCCATTCTGTTCAATTTTGGAGGAATGACATACTTCTCTGCTTCCTTTTACTTTTTTTAATCCTTCTCATATAATAGACCATCACAGTATAAAGAATGTTCCATCTGACAATATGCATACATATTTTCCAGGAATAAATTAGGACATTTCCCAATGCTCCCGCACATCACTGTTTAATATAGGCCAATAGATCAAAGACAACTACTGTAGTTTCCCTCCTGGGTCTGTTAAAGCTAGTATAAATGTGACCCTTTATAATATGTGCTGTATTATTTAGAAAGCCACTGTTTCCCTAGAGTTAATCTATTCAAGAAGTTATTGAACTTGGGCTTCTTTTTAAGTACATCTTTCTATGGTATGTCCAAATACATACCTACTTAGCTAGCTAGCTTATTTTATGTAACCACCCAGTTACCTAGCTGCACCTACCTACCACATGCACCTACCACACTACGTTACATTTGGACTATGAACCAGCAGCCACAAGTAATGTATCCAACTAGTAACTTCTCTTTTTATGTATAGAGCCCTCAAATGGTTAATGACTCAGACAATTATCAATTTGCTAAGGAATCCAGAGAGGAGTATATGGAGGATCATATTTTTATGTATGTGGTTAACCTATGCAAAGTAACTTCTACTTCTGAAGAGTAAATTATATTTTATGGTCATAAAATATGGTAAAATAGCTGTGCTATTCTTGTGAATGAAATATATCGTGAGGGAAATCACACCAAAAATAATTAGAATTGCTATGTGCAAGTGTACGTAAGAGACACAAGGAGTGCTGTGTATGTTTGTGAAAAGTTTGATTGGAGTATATACACAAGTCGTTGAGAGATTCTTGTGTAATATGTTCACTAGCACATTATACACTAACAGTGTATTTTCTAAAGTATGAAAATGTGAGCTTTACTAGAAAAGAAATGAATGGAAATGCCGCATCATTAGACTAAATATTAGCACAATAAATATCATCTACCACTAGAAATGAATGATCAGAACCTTAATACGACTTTAAAATCTTTCCTAGCATTTAGGTGATGCTGTATTACTTTATTGTGAAATTGTTATTAATCCACAACTGTGGGCAAAAAAGAGCAGAATATTTTATTCTGCAATGGAAATCAGAATGAAAAAAAAATAAAACCCTCCTTGGTTTTTAGCAGTACTCCAGGTTAAGAAAGTCAAAAGCTCTCTAGTACCCAGTATATAGTTGTCAGGTTAAGAAACGATGGAAAGGCAACTTTGTTGTAGTTTCCAGGAGGGGAAATCTAGAATAGCCATAGTCCTTTGCCAGATTTGTAACCCAATTTACAGAGATATCTGTTAGCTTCCAGATAGAAACTAGAGATATTAGTATCCAATTTCATGATGAGATTTCATAATAATATTTACTGGTTTATAGGAAATAAATAGGGTAAAGTGACGGATAATATTGCTTATTTCTGTAAATTTCTGTGATGTTCTCTTTTTCGTGGCCACCCAACTGAGGAACTGTGAGTTGCTTGGTGTCCACATTGCTGGATGTCACGCCAGCTGCCAAGATTGATGTTCAGCCTTGAGCTCATGCATTAACTGACCCAACCGTCTGATTGAGCAGTGCGATATAACTCCATGGCGCTTTATTCCTACTCTATCATGCACTGTAGTTATTTATTATCCTCTCTTACACAATATAGTATGCTTTGGCATGTGCTCAGATGAATTACGTCAAAGATTAGTGAGGTCTTTTGTTTTCCCCAGGAGACTGAAATTTACCATTATGAAAATTAACCAGCATAGCTGTCCCCACCCACCTCCTGTTTTAAAACTCTCAGGATGTAAGTTGAGCAGTGTTTGCCTAAATCCGCATTGAAAGCAAGCACCTGCAATCAGAGTTTCAGACATATTCAAAAATGGCTGATCACAGAAATCATTTCTTTCTGCTGGTAAACACAGTAAAGTGGTTGTGCGCTTTGGATGTTAATACAGAGAGGGCATGTGTGGCAGACTTGCTATTTCTGACTTACCTAGGCATGGTCTTAGAAGTGATTTGTTATTTAATGAAATTTCAAGTAGCTGAGGTAAAGCATCAAGTTCAGTATAAACAAATCATTTATTATATAAACAAATGAGATCTAAATTACAGTGATTTTTCACCTGATACAGATCAGTGCAACGTAAATAGTCATTTACATTACACCATGTAGCTGCAAGTGGATACAAACGTACTGCAGTGTTGAACAGCAGAGTTTGCAGGGTGGGAAAGGATGAAGTCCTGTCCCTTTCTCTGCCTGTTTTCTGCTTGAGAGTGCAGACGGGTCTGTGGCAGCCGAGGAAGCTTGCCTTCCTCCCCTTGCAGTCTCTCTTGGGGGGCGATGGCTTTTGGGCCCTTAAATCTTCATGCCAAAGGAGATAAAGGGGCCTCAGTCTTTCTCTTCAGTTGCATTTCATTTCCTTGCATAGTTTTTTGATCTGTGAAAAACTAATTATTCTTTCTGTAAAATCTGATCAGTTGAGAAGGGAAAAAAAAATCTTGGATCTGACCTTTCCTGACATTAATGCTACAGGGCTAAAGCAGTTCTAAATGTGGTTTGTTATTTTTTTTTTTTCAAACGTATATTTTATAGACAAAAGAATTACTCACTTAATTCCTAATTGTTGGAACAGCGTTGGCCACTTTGAGTTGTCTTTGAGAAATAATCAGGCTTGGAAAACGTGACCCGTAAAATTTCAGCGGCACAAGTGAGTAAAAGCGCTGAGGAGTGGGAAGGGAGGGGAGCGTTGGCAGCGACCTGGCCGCTCTATCAACTGATTGGCAGCGTGGTGTAGGTACGTGATGGCTGGAGGATAGGTCCAATGGTGCACGGCTGTCTGTGCACTCCGACAGGCACACACAATGCGTATATATATAATCTCTACATTGCGTGACTTCAAGAGAAACATTCTTAAAACTTGGAAGGGAATCCTATTATTGGGGTTAATTGTTCAATTAACTGACAGGGATGCTAAAAACTGTTTCTTCTACCTTGACGGCCAGCTGGTCTGTATGTGTCTCTCAAATACTGGATAAGGTGGTAGCTGTTGTTGTTGGGCGGAAAATGATTCCTGCTAGCAAGTTTGACCTTCACTTGAACCGTCAGTACCGTTAACTTGTTGGTAATGATACACATTTGCTCCAGCCTGATGCATTGGAGACTATTTTCCAGATCCATTTATGCTTCTCCCATGTATCCATAGCATAGCGGTTGTAAAATATTTTCTTTTTCCTGTGCTTTACCTCTAATGAGTAATAGTAAACCTAGTGATGAATGTGAACGAAAGGGTGGCAATTATAATTTCATTAATCACGTAATAATTGGGGTCCAGGGCTCAACTGTGACTTTAGACTTCTACATCCTAAGGAATTAAAGAGAAATTTCTATTAATCACCATGTCCCAGCTGCTGACAAGGCCTGTTCTAACAATAGATCTAATCATTTCAAGATGTGCTACAATTAGCATGAGGATGATAAAGGAGTTCATCGTCTGCACCAGCCTTCGAGTCCCGGGAGGTTGCAGGAAGGAGCCTCTCTATTACGCCAATGATTTACCTCTAAATGCTATGCGTTAAAGTCATGCTTCCCTGGAGATTTATAAATGTTTAAAGCTTTTAATAAACTTAACCTGACTTACGGAGTCTATTCAAAGCTGGCTGGTTTGTTAGAGTTGGATCTCTCTGTGGTGATTTGGCTTTCCAGTTTCTGGGGGGTGCGCACCCCCAGCTGGAAAAAAAGATGTAGAAATTAAGGATATAGTGTGTTCGTTAATTTGTGCATGGAAAAACATCTGGGTGCAATTCCCTCATTGTCCCTCAGCTTATTGATAAGGAAGGTTTGAGCAGATGTGTGGCTAAATGGTAAATTAGAAAAGAGTGCTGTGCCTGATTTTGTGTAACCAAAGAGCAACTTCGTAACACCAGTAACAGCCAGTATGTCCGGCTATGCCGAAAATAGGGAAATATATCTTATGCTGCTATTTCAGACCTCCAGCTGGCAGGAGCATTTTTTCTATAAATCTTCCAGAGAAATGCTTCAAGTTCACTGTCTCTCTCTTATCTGCCCTAAGTACAGAAATAAATGAAGCCACCAATGTGCGAGCAACATTCTGAAAATAAAGACTCCATGCATAGAGAAATAATGAATTTTCTAAAATCTATATGTGGAGATAAGCCACAGGTATCCATGTTTGAGATACTGAAATGATGTAACTAAGGCAACTGAAATAATAATTTGACATCAGAAGGAAGCTGGTATAAATGGGATTTCAGGGAGTCGTATACATTTTCCAGAGGTTTATTTAAACTCTTTTCAGCAAAAGTGAAACTTGTCAGAAACAGGAAAATCTGTTGAAGTTATCAACACTTTATGTTTATCAATCATTCATGTTTATGGTAAATCTCTGCAAAGGCTTTTGGTTTTGAATAGAAGATTATAAGTAATCTTCTAAAAACAAATAGAGCATTTTAAAGGTTTCCCTATTAAAACTTCTAAGTCACAAATTCTGCATGATTTTATAAGTGATTCCATATTGCGGTGTTCATAGGATATCGTTTCGACCTTGTAGGTGCCAGGGTATAAAACAGCCTTCCCCATGCGTAGAACAGGTTTTAGCTGAGTTTTTCTGAAACGAGATTATTGAACTCAATGTGCTAAAGCTGGGGAGACAGTTAAAAGCAAACGAATTTTGGATGTCGATTTGATATTTGAAGCAGGCTAATAATACATGGGATAATTAATCTTGTAGAACAATATAATTATTTTATATATACACGTAAAGTACCACCTGGATCATTATTTCAAAATTGTTAGTTTGAAGGAATAGTACTAGAGCTGTGATCTTCCTATATCGCACCTTTATTCAGAAGAGCGGGTGGCTTGCTGTTCCCAGGCAGCCATCCTAAACAAGGGCATAGCGTCCGGTCGTACAATATCAGGTTGCTCCTAATAAATAGTAGAAGTAAATAGGGAAAAAATCTGCTTTGCAAAGTGTTCCTGAACTTAATGGTTTTGAAAAGTTGAATTAAAATCTTGACCCAGTGATTAGGTAAATCGCATCTGATTGAGGTGAGTCTGAGTAGTTTAAAGTAATGATCTGAGGTGAAGCCAGCACGATCAAATACTTTGTTATTGAAATTGAGCCTTGCAATAACTTAATTGTAAATAATTCAGTTAGTGAATTTAGCTTCCTTTTCAATTCAGAGGCTGTTTGAAAGCAAGTTTTGCTTTCCTCTGTGGTGTTTGCTATTTCTGTTGCTTTTAGTTTAACTCTGTGAGGCACTGAACTGTTTGCTTTGGCCCTCTGCTTCATCGCAATCAAATCTGAGCCGTTCAGCTCAGTTGCTGTTGTTACTTGTGCTGCTCGGCGAAGCGTGCTTCTTAAAAGCAGGACTTGATACAACTGCTGAAGCTTTAGGTGCTTAGGATAAAGAAACAGAAACTATATCTTTAGTAACTAGGTTCAGTGGAGCTACAAGGAGCTGTACTTCTTTGTGAGGCTCAGTTAAATCCTGGTTCTCTTGGGTGCCTTTTAAGACTTTTACCCTTTTCCTACGTGTAAGCAGGCGCCTCTTCCGTAAATCATGCTTGTGCTGATGGGAGAATTTGGTGACTGTTGCCCATGAGAATTTGTATACAAAGAAGTTGTTGCTGAGCAGTGTGCCAAGGGGAACTGGTGTGAAGACTGGACTAGCGGTCTTCTAAATTCAAGTGAATTGGATTTTATGGGACATTCACTCAACTTTTATGGTATTTTTTTCAAGTTTCTGAGCAACACTCATTTTTCAATACAAACTGTTGAAATTAGAGGGAAAATAGTGCCAGGATGTTTTAAGAGCAAACGGACTGAGCTTCCAAGGTGTGCTTGATTTAACATTCATGGATTAAGTTATATGACTTTATTATTACAGGTAGAACAGGTGACTGCCATCCTCTTTAATACAGGCATGTTATGATATGTAAGAATAGAAATAATTTGAAGATCATAAATTTAAAACTCAGTTGCTGTTATTAGACCCCCCCTTCCTCCTTTCTAATTAAGGAGAGATGTTTCAGATCTTTCTGCTATCTTACATTAGGCTGTACAGGCAATAAAACAAGGAAAATTTATAATCTGTAAAGAAATGTTGACTGAATTTTTTTTTGCTTCAAGAAACAAAAAAGGCCTCTTGCATTGTTGTTAATTCATTGGCATTCACCACAAAATGATGACATACAGAATTTTGAGAATTTTAAGTGGAGTTCAAAGTTACAAGTCCAAAAAGAGATCACTGGGATGATAAACAATGAAAGTCTCAGCATAGACCAAATGCATGAAGAAAGCTTAATTTGTATAACAGCATGGAAAGAACAGGAAGAACAGGAATACCGAGAGGAAATGTTTCCAGAAAACAAATTACTTTTTAAACTGTTCGCTTACTATTATTGTTAGATTTTTGGCAAGTGCTGCAAATTCTTAAAAGGCTCATCTAATACTTTTTGACAAATATGGTTACGGTTTGTATTCTTTTTGATAGTGTTGATAGCACTTTGTCACACAGGAGGAACTAACCCCAGCAACTAGTTTTGAGGTTGAAAATAATCACCATCTTCATACTTGCTACTGAATTACCACCTTTTGTCTTCGCTTAGGCAAATGTTCTCTTTTTCATCTTCTGTCTAAAGTTTGGTACTACTAGGAATGGTGTAGAAACAATTTTTGTCTGGATGTGTTTTGATGCAGTCCCTTTTTGTTAGAAATGAATGGGAATATACTATTTTCCATTATTAAGGGCTTATATTAAGTAGTAGCTGAAAGTGAGTGCTTTACATATCATAATTATTTAATGCTTATGCCTGTTTTTTTTATATACATTTATACTCTGTTTTAATGTATTTGGGTATGTAAAGAATTTATAATATTATAGAAAGCTTACACGAACCTTAAAACAGTCATCTTGCTTTGCTGATCATATTGAACACCAGAGCATAGCAAGAAAGAAATGAAAAAAGCTGTGTATTTGTTCTTACAATACTTGCTTCCTTCCCTTTCCTAGTACCATTTTCTTCATGCGTTCTTTTGTACTCACACAGATTTTTATACATGCTATATAAAAAATAAAGCGGTATGACGTTGCACCTTCAAATAAGAATACTGCAGATCAACATACTTCAGAATTACTCCAGAATGAAGTTTTTCCATGAGCAATGGTGTACATTGTAGTGAATGCGTGTGTAAGTGTTTTTAATGGTGTGCATTTGAGATTGGCCTTCTCAGGGCAGCCAATTTCTAGTACTCTTTGGGTCATGAAAAAGACTTCTTGTGCTTCCTTCCATAAGTTCTACAAATAATAACATGTCCTTATTTGTCGCTTTCCCGTAAGGAATGGGAATAGCAGCAGCAGCAGCAGCCGGTGTTAGGCAAGTGTTGCCATTTGGGATCCTGCTGGCAAATAAATACAGTGTAGCAAAAAGGTGTCATTACGATGACTCATTTCACCCAGGTTGTGAAAGGCTGTGATTCATTAGTACCAAATATATGCTACAGAACATAACTACCGCAGCCTGAAGTTTTACAGCAATGGAAAGGCGAGAATAAAATGGATTTTAAGAAGAGGGAGAGGGGAAAAAGGAAGTCCCTCTACCATCAGTTGAAGACACTCGTTTTCACTTGACATTGATAAAATGAATATACAATAAAAATGAATATGCAGTAAAGAGAAGTTATGTAAAATTGCTGTACAGATGAATATTAGGAACAGCCAATATCCATAAACTTTTGCATAGGATCCTTTTATGTCCTTTATTACTGTTCTTTCACTGTATCTTCCAGTCATAGGAACCTCAGCTTAGAAAAAGGACATGTCGTACAATTTACATGACAGATTTATGGTCATCAAGAGACTTATATGTTTTTCTTTATTTTTTTCTTTCTGTGAGAATATTTTACTCAAAAACCCATGCCCTGAAAAGAGTTTTGGGTGCTTTAGCTTGATTCAGTAAAGGCAGTCCCGTAAGTCTTGTGGCACAATTAGGATATGATGTTTTTCTTATAAATGATGTGAGGAAGCTTTCTTCTCATTTACATCAATCCTTCAGATCCCTAACACTTCTCTTAACAAGTGGCAGAAGAATAATAATTATTAGTTCCATGGAGATTTTGTTTAGACAAATAGGAAAATACGTTTTTGCATCCCGCATCTTACACCTAGGTTAACTTTAGATTCTAGAGCTTTCTCATTGTTTCAGCATATTTAATTTGCTCTCTCAGTAAATGTTGTTGACACTTTTTGCTTCCTGTAATTTAGGATTTCAAGTTCACCTTGAACTAGAGCTGCATACCAACTGAGGAAATCTTTCCATTTCTTTGTTTTAATTTTTGACAGAAGGTGTATTTGCAAGTAGGTGTAGTGTCCTTGTAGATGATATCAGCTCTACAGCACTGTGCATGCAGTGTTTTGTTATAATGATTTTTAGCAAGTAATATTTGCTTTTTTTTTTCCCTGCTGGTGCTTTGCTCTAATGTGGAAGTTGTCTTATGTTTGCTAGAGTTTGTTTTCATTATAGGTGCCATCTGTGGAACAACTTGGCTTCAAACTATGCTGGAGAATATACAACGTTTTCAATAAAAGTAATTCTTATGTTAAGACGTGGGCATGTTATGGATTGTAAATTTTGACTTTACTGCCAACCTCTGCCAGATTCTACTTGCCGCTCTGTGCAATCCTCTGTTGAGCAAAATACTGTTGTTGTTATTCTTTAAACAGTTAAGGACATCATTTCAGTATTAGAAGGGAGAAAATGTCTCAGTGTCTTTTCCTTCTTGCCGTTTTTTTTGCTTGTTCCACTCTGCAGTGCTTTTTACTGACTGTGTAATGAAGGTGGTATTGCCTTGTAAATGTAGTATCTTATTAATAATCTCATTAGCATTCTTTTTTAATGTGTACTGCAATTCAAGTATCAGAGGGGAGCTCCCTTGCCCAATTACTGTCATTGCTTACCTGAAGACTGTTATGATATAGAGTGGTTTTATTTTTTTGGTCATAAATGCAGTGGCAGCCGGGAGCCCCAGCCCTCTACTAGGTGTGAGAATCTTTCCACTACTGAAATTTTCATACCAGTTTTTGTTGACCTCAACTTTTCCCATCCCCAGTGCAGAAGTTCCCATAAGATAAAGGTGATGGAGCAGTAACGCTGGGTAACACCTTCACTGTTGAAACTAATTTTGCTGTTCGGGTCTAGCAGAGAGACATCTCGGGACACAGGGGAGGCTGCATGGCATGGCTCTGATCTCACCAGCGGGCACGTCCTATGGAAGAGACTGGTGTCTTTTGTATGAAACTCGACAGGTGTGTCATATGGGACCTCTAACGATATTTCTGAAACGGAAGGTCTTTTCAGATCAGCACAGTCGCATATCTGAATCTGAGAGCCTCATACCAAAATGTTTCCACGGGCAAAAGTGTTTGTCCTGGACCTATGAAGCTGAGGGTGAAGAGGGATAATTAATTCAGGGACAGGAGTATTGACTGCCTCTGTTCCCACAGAGGTGCACTTGGGCTGGATTTGCATCTCCGTCCAGCAGCCAGCCAGCAAGGGCAGGCTCTTTTCACTCACGTTTTCCTGCGTTTGTATGCAGATTTGGATTACAGCAGCGCTGTTCAAGCACGGTGGAGGGCTACAGCATGGGAGCCACACCTGAAGCATCTGAGGTTCAAGGGTACATGAGCCACCTTTCGTATGTTATTTTGTTGGATGCTCTTGCATCCTCCGCTAAGTCCTGGAGACAATGGAAGAGATGTGGCCAGATGGTAATGCTTTATTGGTGTAGGGTGGCACTTCATCTGCATTAGGCTGTGAAATGATGGTTCGGTGACCTCCACAGCACAGGGAACGCTTCCGCTGCCTGAAGTCTGCTCAGACTTACCCGGGTGATAGAAATCTATTTTCTAACTTCTGTCACGAAGTTCAAGTTGCTTTAAATAGAGAGCAGCACAAAGATGGTTCTGCTGGTTTTTGCCCCATTTAATCTTTTGCTGACTGACAGCAAACGTGAATGACGAACTTGATGCCTTGAGTTCCTTGCATTGGTGTAGCAATGTCACTTGCAGCACTTCTCTGTTGATGGTGAAGTATTTTCATCTCCTGGTTGTTGATCAACATTGTAAATCTTATAAAAGCGAAGGTTTTAGAAATGTACTTTCAGTTACAGTGCTCAGATGATATTCCGTATGCATTGTGTGTATCTGTTTTTTCTGACCAATGGTATAGGAAATAGAAATATTTAATCTCTGAATTGTTAACACATAGCCTGTGAGTTTTTGGAGAATTACTTGTTTGTGTCTTGTTTTGTCAAATTAGCTCAGTGAACAGATTTGCAGACTTCATATAGTAAGTTTATGTATTAAATATGAAGTCTGTAAAACTTCTTATTGTGACCTAATCTTTATAATGCTTATGCTTCCAATGACCTCATACTGTAGATTTTCCTAATAATGCGATATTTTGGATTGAGAGGCAGGACTTTCAGACTTTTTTGCTGGTCACCCTTCCTGTTGTAACTGAGGTCAAATTGCTGAATAAGCAAAGCTTTCCAACAGTGTCCATGCAAAAAACTCTCAAACTCCGCTGTTTATTTTTGATGAATCAGACTAACTGCAACCAAATATTTTTTGCTCTACAGCTTGTTTCTTAAATCACTAGCTATCACGACTAAGCTCACTGTGGCTATAGCATCCAAAGAAATTGCCCTGGTAACATGCCATACAATGACATGGTTTATGTACCTCTGTTTGTTTCATCAGAAAATGATAATTTGTTTACTTAAAAAGTATCATCCATGCTTCGATCTTCATTTCCCTTAACTTTAGGAATAGGTGCAGTTCAGTGAAGGAGAAAGTGATCTTATATGTGACACATATAATATTATAGATAAAAAAGTTTATATTAAAAATCAGTTGATAATTAGTTGATGTATGGGTGTTTTCTTGTGAGGCTTGACCAGCTGGTATTTTTAAGTCCTATGCCATCCTTAGCTGAAAAGTTAAATGCAAGGTGTTATGATGAGAACAATAAATGTCATGTCGGGAACATAAGTGCACAATATGCAGTGCAAAAGATCCCAGAGTGTGGCCCAAAGCAGTCTATAATCCTATATGCCGTGAACAGAGGATTGTGTGACTCAACCATGGACAAAGGCAAATGGTTGACAAACGTTTTTTGTGTGAATGCGGGGGACTTCGGGGAAAATCCTAAGGCTTGTGGTTTTCCTCCCACAGTATAAAACCCATCTGGGATGTAGCTCCTTCCCTTCAGGTTTCAGTTCTATCCTCTTACAAAACATATTAAAAACTGTACTTCTGTGGTTTAAGAATGATTTACCATTGATGTGATAGTTTAATTCTTTACTGTAGGAACTGCTTGAAGAATATCAAACCATTAACTCCAGTTTATAAAATTATTCGCTTAATGTAGTCGGTCGCAAATGAAGCTGTGCTTACCTTTTCCATTCACTGGAGACTCTATTAGGCAAAGTGCGAAGGATTGTGGGAGGGTGAGGATGAACTTTCCTCTTACCCACTAGCACCGTGAACAATGTTGTAAATATGTATTACGAGTGAAGTAGTTATTGAAGCCAAGAAGGTGAACTAATTTTGACTAGATGTTCAAACCAGAATGTCAATCAGCATGATCAGTGCAACTCATCATGCTTTGCTCCCAGAGGATGGTCCGATAGCACACTTGTAATTTATTAGCTAATGTGAGACACCATATTGATTTAATACTCTGTCTGTTATACCGGCTTACTGCTATGTGGTGCAATTTTGCCTTGGAGCATGACCTCAATGAAATCAGCTTTAGGTCTATAACAGCACTAATATAAATCATGTGTCTCACCAAAACACTCCTAAATGTTGACTAGTAATTAAAATTTGCATGGAGATGCGTCTATCTAGCCAACCACATGAGCTGTTTTACAGTTTTATATGTTTAGTATATTTGCATTAGTTAAACTTTAAGCTCTACATCTAGTTTTGTAAGGGTCTGTGCAGTCCTTATTTAAGTTGTTAAGAATCCATATTTCAGATTCTTTTTCAGAATTGCGTTGACTCCTAATTTTACAAGATTTCAGCAGAGGTAAATGTCTAAATTCCTTTGAGGATCTGAGGGGAACTTTTTTTTCCTCCTAAAAGTCTTTTATTGCTTATATGAAAATTCAAGACTTGCTGGAATTTTTCTCTTGAGCTAAGAAAGCCTCAAGTTTTTTAAAATTGAAGGAAAAGTTCAGAAGGCACTTTTCCCATTACCTTAGAATTAATATTTTATTTATATTACTTGCACAAAGTGTATCTCCATCAGTCTGAGATCTATGGTCAAGTGTATTCTTTCCATTTAGCTGCAAGTTTTCAAGATTCTCTGGGGATGTGGTATCCAATATTTCTATCAAAAGAGAGTGCACGCAATAGAGTTTGACTTCCCAAAGGAAAACAGAATGAAGTTCGTGCAGATTGCTGTATAGATTTATAAGCAAAAGGGGCAGGAGGAGGGAGATTGGAGATTTATGTTCAGTTAGCAGCAAGACTTGGTCACACAGGTGACCTTCAACATGGGGTCACTAGTCTTAGGAAGGTCATCTGTATAGGTGAATGATTTCACAATTTCTAACAATAGAGAGTCATGTAGGTCCTTGGATTTCCAGCCTGTGGAGACTGGGAATTTTATGACAATACTTCGGCTAGTGCTCTTCTTCGTGCTTTTGCAAAGCATCTAGTTTCTCTTAACCACACCTGAATTTCTGTGTGTGTAGTTAGGATGTTGTGTTTTGTCTCTGAGGGGTTTGTCTGATAGATAGCTGCCTCTGAGTTATGCTCCATATTGGCACAAATGTTAAATTCCACACCATGTAAAATTTGGCAGACATGAAGGCAAACCCTATCATTAAAAGCCAATAATCAATATAAAATAGTAAACTACCCCCAAAATTTTAAACTAATAGATATCTTTGTATTGCCTCAGAATTTATCACAGGTGTGATAAAGTAAGAATTGATAGTTGAAGCTTCTAGATAGTATCTCCATTAATTAAGTTTCCAGCTTTTAGATGGGAAGAAGCAACAAGTATTTGTATGAAACTTGCACACCAAGTTCCTTCTTCACTAACAGAAGGAGAAAGAAAATTATTTATAGCAGTCTTCACTGGCTTTACTATTGCTAATTAGTTTCTAGTAGTTAATAGAATAGATGAGATTATGGAATTAAACCCATGCAGCTAGCAGTGTTTTGGCAGACAGTTAGGATTTAGTGATATGCTGAAAAAAGTTAGTAAACAGTAATGGATAAATGACAGCTTGGATTAATTTCAGAGTGGAATGCTCTTCCTTGCAGGTATGATAGCTTCTGAATATTAAGTGGATGTTTCCTAGACTCTGCATTCTGAAGAGCTAGTTAAATTAGATTGTAGGAATATTTAAAAGGCAAGTTTATAGATATTTTTTTTTAACAAGAATTTCCCTCCCCCCCATATTTTGGATCAGTGGTGAATAATGGAACCCAAGTGGCACCGGAAAACGTACTGTGCTTAACACTTTGTAAAAACTGTGCAAAAATAGGGAACAGGAAAGCAATGTAAATGTGGCTTGTGCTGAGGAGATGTATGTAATAGGTCAAGTATAGAATGATGTCTCGTGGGCTAATGAAGTCACCGTATGTGTAAGCAGACAAGTGTAAGTTTGGGCAAAATCTCACTGTTAGCAGTTTCACGTGTCGGCGGTAACCGAGAGTGATGTGGATTGGGTTTGATTTGTGTTCTGGCCTGAGACGTGACCATATCTGAGAAAATCTTGATTAAGATTAAACAGCTCATAATGAGTTTCCTTGTAAAATTATAGAGAAAATTTCCCAGTTTAAGTATGTTCATCCCTAGTACTTCACACGCATTGTGTGTAAGCGTTGAGGCATGTGCAATGCTTTTTAATCAGGTCTGAATTAGCTAATGGCTAGCAACGATAATAATCAAAAAGTCCAGATGGCTGTTTTGGGACTATTTCTGGGGTTCTGCTGTATCATGGGGACCATTGGATCTTTGTGTCCTCCGGGATATTTATAAACTACTTGTAAAAAGAAACAAAGAAAACATCCCTACATAACAGTATCGGTTACTTACATGTCTACCTATCAACAGTTAAAAAATTAATACAATTAACTGTCAGTTATTTCTTGTGCTGATCAGGCAGTTACAATTACCTCTTTGTTTGAAAATGAGTTAGAGTTTCTTCTGAAATTTGGGATCTTGCTAAAGATTATAGAAGCTCTTCAGAATGAATCTCATTTCAAACAGAAAATTAAATATTAGTTACATGTGATTGAAGATGAGAATTTTTTCCCAAGATCCTTTTGTTGGATATAAATGTGCTGATTTCTGTGAAACAAGTATTTTAAAGTGCTAACTCTCTGCTACTCATCTTGCGAGCGGTTTTCAATCTGACTTTATTTTCCCACCAATAATATATTTCCTGCTGTTTGGAAACTACATGCAGCTGGCAACATCACTTTGAAATATTCTTATATTAAAATGTAACACACAGTGATAAAGGGAACTACACCGATGTTAATTCTCAGTTTCACCGTGCCAAAAATTAGTGACTAGGAGTTGTAAAGTAATGAGAGGAGCTCTGAAACAAATGCAGTGATAAAATGATGATGTGTTTGGCCTTTGCTGCAAGGGCACCTGGCAGATCTGTGTCGACGTTGCCGCTGAAAGGACTTGATCGATCCTAAATTAGGCTTGCCTTGCCTAGGTCCACAGGCTGTTGCCCTTATTTTTTTTACGAAGAACAAAGGTTTTACAGTATAGTCAGCTTTTCACGTGCATGACAAATAGCAGATCACTAGCACAAGCTCCATGCCCTTAACTGTGGAACTGAGAGAAAATTTCAAATAAAATGTCACTGTAAGTTTTTAATACAGGCAAAGTAACGTACTTTTCATGGTTTTTTTCAGTAATGGACTAAATTGAAATGGCCATAAAAAAGTTAATAATTCTGATTTATCATCTGGTAGAGTCTTTATAAACAGATATTTATTATAAATAAGATACCCTAGGGACTGTTGGGCAACCTCAGTAATCACCACCCCGACTGCCTTGACATGCTTTAGCTTTGTTGGAGCTATCTACAGCCAAAAAGAACCAGACCAAAATGCGCCTGGCATCATCACAGCCTCAGGTGTGCCCTGGCAAGTAAAATGAAATGGTTTGGTAAAGACCTGATAGGTAAAAACTGAGCTTAAAATAAACAAACTCATTTGGCTGAAAGTGATTAAGAAACACACAGATCTGGAGGGGGTTTATCAGTGGGGATTGGGCTAATTTGGTGGAAAGACAGCTTCTTCAGTGGGCACTGCTGGAGTCAGAGGAGGGCACAGCCTAATACTTCCCAATTAATAATGTCTGAAAACAGATTTGAAATCCCAGGTGGTTACTCAAATTGGTCTTTTGTTTAAATAAGGTAAAAAATGCATTTTTTTTGTGAGAGCTGACCAGTAGGGAATTATAGTAGGAAATAAGTATTCCCAAAATGATGTATGCTGGTTTTATGCACATCTATATTGAAAAATCTTTAAAAAAAAATAAAACACAGGGAGATAAATTGTGACTTGATTTCAGGATGCTGATTAATTTGGTGCTCAGTGTACATTTCCCAAAAAAGGTTAATGAATCTGTTGAACTAATGAACTTCTCTTAATTAATACAAGTTTCAATTTTCTCAGAGCAAGGGCATTAGAGATGAGAGCAATGAATATCACACAAATAAGCACATATTCACCACATTTCTGTCAAGTAAAAATACACAGAGGATTGAGTTATTTTGCTGCCTTTATACAAGACACGTAAGGAGCGGATCTGTACATGTGTATGTAAATATATGTAGATACGTCAGGACTTTCTCCAGAGTATTTTTATAGGTGGAGTTGAGGTTTTGTCCCTCTGAGACTCTTTGTCTTTGCGTAGCTATTTCACAGAGGTGAAATTCCTACGAGGAAAAAAAATCATCGTTCTCTTAGTTAAATTGGCCTATAGATCCTAAGGTGGAAAGGTTCCTGCTCAGCGCAAAGGCTTTTTTTTTTTCCTCACTAATGTCTAAAACTAAATCGCCCTCAGGCCTCGAGCAAATGACCAGCCTTGTAAGAGAGCGTGTTCACCAAAGTGCGAAACGAGAGGTGGCAGGAGCTGAACGGAGGGGGATTCTCGGAGGAGCGCGGTACGTACCACGCCGTATTTGCCTGAGGTGAAGTTACAAAGCGGTTCCTGCCCGCCGAGGCTGGCAGGTAACTGCACCAGGAGCTCCGTAGCTGGGAATGTAAAAGTCGGTGCCTGCCTCCGGCCGCTCGTCTTCAGAGCAGCTGTCAGCGGCGCGGCCGGCGCGCTCCTGCTGACGTGAAGGCGCGCGGAACCCTCCGAGGGCTCGAGGAAACATATGTTCGAACGCGAACTTCCCCCTGCGCCTGCCAGTGTCATGCTGCACCTTTTCATCCCCAGGTATCCCACTAACCATTTCATGGCTTTACAACGTAGTAGGAAATCGCTTCCTTCGGCGATTTCTTCCGATTTCGACTCAGTTCCACCTTTCAGTATGTGCTTTGGACAGTGCTTCATGCGTTTGCTCTTCGGAGGCCAAACTTCCTTGTGAAATTTTAAGGCTCGGCTCAAGCCAAGTGGCTGGAGTACAGCTTGTGGTTGTTGCAGGGCAGATCCTTCAGGTCTCTTCTGTATTTCGTAGTCTAAGTGAAGCAAACTTTTCAAGACTGCAAACTGCATGTACGGCTTCAAACTAAGGAAATGTTATTTCCTCTATAATTATGTTAAATGCCTTAATAAAGAAAAAGGTATTAACTAGATCATTCCTATTTATAAAAGTAATATTTATGCTGTTATTCTGCTAAGTAGCTATTAAGGATTGTCAAAGATGATTTGTAAAATAGGAAGCTAGAGCTTAATTATGTAGACTTTTGTGGTTAGCAGGGCTCCCTGTTACATCCTCTTTCTGAAGCAGGAAATTTATTGACCTCATGCACCAAAGTGAAGTAACTTGAGTGTGAGGGAGAGCGGGAGGAAATCCAGCCCTTGCGAAGGAAGGATCATTCAGATGGATGTTCTGCTCTACAGCGTTTCTTTTGAAACATAGTCCAAGCCACCTACTAACTTGGGTAGTATTGAGAACCTTATATACAATTTCAAGAGTCCCTTTTTATTTTAGCTCATGGGTGCAGCAGCTGAAAGATCCCTCTTGTTTTTTCTTTCCTTGTCTTCCAGTTTCTTGGAATGAGCTTTGAAGTAAGTCTGTGAGGCTTTATGGCACTCCTGTAGCAGTAGGCTGTCCTACACCGGAGTTACACTTACTGATGTGTAGGATTATGAGGAATATGGAAAGAAATCACTGTCTCTTCGTACTTGCTTGCTTGTCTGGTCAGAGCTGATGGTCTGTAGGAGAGGGAGTAAACTGCTCTCAGCACAGGGCTCAGAAAGGGCTTGCAAGGAGTAACAGGGAGCCATGAAACTACACCTGTTTTTATTCCAAGGGTGGGCAGGCTCCTGTGACTTGGTCGGTATTTAAATAACTTTACATAATCTTTTAAATCCTTCAATTTCTTTTAATAGAGAAGGTCCCCTCTTGCTTCTAATATAATGCGTATGCTTTATAAATGCTTTTCTGTGTTGTAAAATTTTAGTACTAAATAAAACAAACTTAATGAATTATTTTGTAATCAAAATTAATTACCTGTTAGTTTTCAAACATAATGTTAAGCAATTATTTAACTTGCACGAAAACCATTAGGCAAAACCATTAGGCAAACAGCCTTATATGAATTCTATGTCTGTGTTCTCTTTTATGGTCTCTTTTAAACTAGTTTTGTTATTTACTGTCTAAATTACTGATGGACCTACTCTATGAATTAAACTTTTATTAAGTAACAACTTAAAGCTTCTATATTCTTCTACCTCTCTCACTATTACATATGGCTTTCAAAGCCACTTTTGACGAGTTTATATAAAGTTAAAATAACTTGGGAGAAAAATTCAAATTGTAAGTATGGTCTAAAGAGCAATGAATAAGACTGGCCTGTTCTTACTGGAAAAAAACCGTACTGTCAAACTTTATATGTGTATTTAAAATCACAAACGTTATTTTAATGAGATAATATTGTATTAGTTAACAATGTGCTAGCAACAAAGTATAGAAAATGGAATTGACTTCTTTGCTTTGCATTTATCGGCACTGTTGTGCTTCTATTTCCAATTCCAGGAATTGTATTATTGATGAGGTTACGTGTCTCAGATTAACCTTACAAAGGTACACAGAACGGAGGGGAAAACCATTTTTTTGGTGTATTTTTAATAATTCACACTTCAGACAGATAAAGATCTTAATGTATGCTGTTTTAATGTACAGCCATTCATATAATCACAATTCCTTCTGAAGCACTAACAGCACAGATCTATCTACATTGCTGTTCAGTTAGCAGTATGGATTGAACAGCTGCTAGAGGAGCAGTATAGACATGCATGCATTAATCAAATGCTTCCTTTGAGCGGGAAGCTGTAAAATAAAGCATCTTTAGAATAAGAGTGCTTTGAAAAGGAGAGTGTGTATTTATAACGTGCACAATGAACATAAGTAAAATCAATGCCAGGAAGCAGGTTAATGCCCCAGCTCCTTTCATACTGCTTTCAGGATACTTAGGTGGATGCCAACCAGTAAAAAGATGAGATGTTTTCTACTCTGCTGAAGGCCCAAGTATCTTAAGAGGTTGAAAAACACACAGCTCCTGTGAGGGCTGAAAAGGGGTCTTCTTGCAAGCCCCTGTTTTTCTCCCCAGCATTTATGGGAAATCAGGCATATGATGATTAATCCTTGTGTTACATTGATTGAGCTGTTTGTACAAAACCAACTCTATTAATATACAGCTTCATCTGTAGAGAATACAGAATATTCAGACACTATAATGGAACAATCAAGAAAAGCGGCTCACATTCTTCCTGGGAGAGTACTACGAGAACACAGTACAAAAGTAAGCAAATGAAAATGTTACCTAAATATCAAGTGAAAATATTCCTTTAGTGCTTTTGTAAGACGCTGTTCAAAAACCCGATCTCTCTAATATTCAGCAAGCTTATTTGTGTTTTGAAAATAAAATTTCGTTCGCTACTCTCATTTTTAACTTATGTAAATATTTCCTTGTATTTTCATATTTAACTGCATTGTATTTCTTTTTTCCACTGTCACAGATGTAGACAATTTTCTATCCTTTCCCCCCAGCATTTTTTTGGCAGCTAATGAATGCAGTCCTTTGGATCTCATCTGATCTTTGGCAGGATATCTGGAATTGATGTCCTAGGATGTGTGTAGCTAGCTCAGTAATGATGTTACAGGAAAACTAAACACTCCAAGCTACAAAGCTCTATTCAGAAATTTTATCTCTGATCCAGAGGCAAACTAAAACCTGCTGTAGTCCCGTGAATCACAAAATGAACATTCAGCAACGCACACAGATAGCCAAGGGAATGAGAGGGTGATCCTCCAAGGAAAGCATAATACCAGCAAGTCAGAGTGCTTGGACTCCTTGTAAGGGGATTGTTATATATTCTTGAACAAGTTGCTTAATTGTTTCTCCATTGTCTTGAGAAAGAAGTGTAAGGATGTAATACAAAGTATTGTTAGCATATGGGTTTGAATCCATATTCAGTATCAAGATCGCACTGTTGAGGGACTGTAAAGTCAGTTTGCATTTCACCTGCTTAAAAACTAATTCCTGCTTCTATGGGAGTGATACAGCAATCCCATCTAGGATTTATCCAGGATGCTACCAGGTGCCAAGAGCGATCAAACAGTGCCTGAGCTGATGTGAGGCAGGTGGAGGACTCTGTCACTCTCCTCATCTCTTTGCAATAATTCATTAAATACTTCTACCTGTGTCAGTTGCAGGTAAAACCTATGGTGGAATTACTTGTCTCTATTCTTGTTAATCCCTTGCCTGTCAGCTCTCATCAGGCATTACATTCTGCCTGCCTTAGCAATTTTGAACATGCAAATTCTTCGGCTGATGAAGTGCTGCTAGACTGTCTCATATAGGTGTATATTATGGATTTGGGTGTTGTACATTAATCTTATAGTAATATTTCTCTTTGTAGTTTGGACACTTCCTGGCACAGTTTTTAACAGCAAATAATTGAAATCCTTTGAATTTTTTTTCATGGAACTAGACATTTATATATTGGTTTCTACTGAAACATCAAATAGCCAAAATTCCAGTTTCAATGGATGAAAGCATGCTCCAGCACAAGTCTTAGGTGTATAATGCCATAATACGTTTTATATGATGGTGACTGCATTGACAGTAGCAGCCCTAATGCTTTACTGAAATCTAGCTACTCGGAGGCTGGGCACCAGCACTCATTTCAATGTTAAATCTTTGAGTAAAATAGCAAGTCGGAAAGTTGAAGTATTGTATATCTCCATCTACCTGCTGAAAGAGGATGCAGAGACTGTAGTTATGTCCTTAAGTTTTAGCTAGGACACATCAGCTTTTTAAGAAGCGTCTTGTTCAAGATTCTGTTAGAATGTTTCATTTATACAATATTTAGGCTACTGCACTGGTTTGTTTCTGACTCGGTATATTGTGCTGTCTTAGGAAAAGGACCAAATCATTAGCTTAAGTTTATTATGTCGTATAAATAACAAAGTACTGATAAAACAGTGTGCTGTGTATATTATAATAGTTTTTGTAAAGATAGGATCATAATTCAGCCATCCATGGATGCAGTTAAAGTAACTTCTCCATCTTGAGCAGTGAAATGAAGGTGTCCAAACTATTACGTTTACTCATGCTGAGCACCACTCTCCTTCCAAATAGTCCTGTTGAACTCAAGACAAAGTCTGACTCAAAAGATGAAAACCACAGATTGCTGGGGCACCTACATATTCTGCAGTGACTGGAATCTGTACTTCTAAACTGATGGGATGAGTATGTTCCCTATCTGGAAATAGTTCAAATATTTACAGTCAAGGCAGGTTTTATCCAACACCATTTGTTTCAGTTGTCTGGCTGTTAATGTTTAAACATTTTCTGCTGTATTTGGAAAACTATAGATCTTGACTAGGCACTAAAATTTCACTCCTCCATATGACTTGTTTCTGCATAGCTTATGTAGGGCTTGATATGTTTCACTGCACTTCCAGCCCAAAATATCCTTCCTGTAATTCCCATTGAATGAATACACAAATCTTTAAACAGCTGAAGCTTTAGAAACTGTCTCGGGAAGTATGGGGTTTCATCCCTCGTGACAACCAATATTGCACATACATGTATGAAGAAGAGCTTATTCCTGTCTCTGTGAGATTATTCAGGGTGAATTGCCATATAGATGCATGGTTACTACACACATGTAAATACACATACACACACATCTGTGTAGTAAAGGGAGCAATTCACTGTGAAGTAATGTTTACCACAGAGCTTCAGAGGACTAGGGGTGGGTTTTGGTTTAGTAACACATTTGCTAGAAAGGTGGTGGCAGAGAGGAGCCAATAATCAGTGTCCTCACACCTTACCTGTACTCGGTCATGAATTTAATAGTAGAAAAATTGGAAGTGTGATACTGCATCACCAAGTTTAACTTGGAGAGGGAGGCAGAGAAAAATGTAATATGAAGTGTGGTGGACAGAATAGGCAATGAACAGAATACTTTCAGAAATAATACAGAAAAATCCTCTCCCTCTCTCCCCAAAAGACACGTAAGCCCAAGACCTACCCCACCCTCAACAACCAAAACGAAATTATTTATCACTGCAGAAGGATGTAATATATTTGAGTTGAATAACGAATCCTGAAGCTGTCAGTTTGTTCCAGTACTTTAAGTGCTGGAAGCCCAGAGTACATGCCAAAAGTAGTTTTGTCCACATAATTAGGCTTTTAATGTAAAATCAGATCTTTGTGGATTTCTTTCATTCGTAGGACTGCAACTGTGTAGGGAGAGTGTTTTGATAAGCATGAGTGAGCAGCAGTGTATGTTTTCAGTACTGTTAATAGGCTGGAAGCAGTGTCAAAGAGAACATATGTATCTCTTCTTCCAGCCACCTCTTTTGGCTGCTCTTTGGGCATTGATGCCAAATAAATGAATAAATCTTGTCAGTCCTTTCAGGCCATTCAGTAACTTCATTTCTTTTTGTTAAATAATTTCTTATTACTTTAGGGGTACCAACTTTTTTTTGCATGAGTTTGATTTTCAGATTCATACACTTATTTTGGGTGTGTTAAGCAAAGCCGTTTTCCTTTTTAATTGGATTCTCTATGTGTGTATGTTTACTTAAAAGTAGAATACACAATTTTTGTTATTTTTTGGAGTAAAGGATTCCCTACAATTCTGAGAGTTTCTGGTAACCAGTACCTGGTTTGGACCCTGACTATGCTGCTGCTTGCAGATTAAAACCTCCTTAGTTTCACTTTTCCAGTTCTAGTATTTAAATGATGGTTTAAGAGGTTGTTTCTGCTTTTATCTTTTTTCCAGTGAGACCAGAACATGGGTAATGGGGTTCATTACAATGCTGTTCTATGTACTGATGACTGAGTTAAAGCTAGTGGGGGAAAAAAAAGTCAGGACCAGGGGACCACACTAGCCTTTCTACCAGCCCAGCGTGTGGAAAAGGCTTAGGAAGGGGTCAGATGGTCAGAACTAGCACAAGAGATGGGCAGCAGTGTGTAGCCTGAGATACAGGAGCGTCAGGGCTCCTAGATACAATATCGGAATACCTATAGAGTAATTGGAGTACCAGCTGGAAAACATCCCTCCTGCTCATAACCTCTCATAGCTTATCCATCTCATAGCAGTAATAGTATGGCAGGATTAAAATATAGATGTGTTTTGGAAACATTAAAATTAAAATTATGTAGGTTTATTACTTTTATTCATGCTTTTAATAAGAGCTGTTTGAAATGATAAAGCTCTATCTTTTCATGCAGTTGTGTGTCTGTCAGAATTCCAGAGGGAAGGCTGTCTCCAGGAGAAGGTATCAGAGTATGAATACTGCTGAATGAGTCATTTATAAGTTGCTTTATTTTGTTAGGAGTTTTTCTGTTGTACTTTCCTCTATAATACCTGAATTTTTCCATGCTGTAATAGGCTCATATTCTTAAAACCTTTGAGAAGGTGTGATATTACTTTGATCTCATAGGCTGGACAGCATGGCAAATGAAGCATAGCAGACTTGCTTAAGTAGCCTTAAGGTTCATCTGGAAATGGGGCATGTATATCCCTATTTATTCTGTGTTGTTACCGAAAGATAGCCATTTCTGGGTGCATATATGTGAACATAGCACAGAGAAAGAAAACTCCTGGTTAAGGCAATTGAGTTATCTGGGAATCTGGATATTTTTTTTTCTGGTGTGCTTCCAGGTATCTGATGTGCATGAGCACGTGTGTGTTGAACACTAAGACGACCACTTAAATTCTTTAGAGAGGTTGAAGAACAGTAAGCAATAAATGGGATTATTGACCCACTTTAATAAATGGCCTGTTGAAAGAAATCATTTATGTGCATATAGTATTTCTTCTATGCTACATAAAAATCTCTGATGTGGGCTTGACAGATTTGTTCAAAGAAAACATTTATTGTACCCTGAACTATGTAACATGTCTTGATTATTGATGTTTCTTGGTTTTGCTGGCAGAGAATGATATTATTGCTCTTTTTCTTTTTCTTTTTTTTTTTTTTTAAGAATCCCTGGCGTACTCTTTAACCGTAAAGAACTAGGAGTTCCGCACCTTCATTGCAGTGCTTCACACAGTACTGACTATGTGTTTTAAGTGTGTCTGTGTTACAAGCCACTGAATATTGATATTCTTCTCTTTACTCGCAAGATTGTATTTCCTTTTTTTCTTCCACTTCTTTTTCAGAGGGAAGAAAAATACGCTTAAACTTGTGTCTTAAATGCGATTCAACTTAGTCTTTATTGTTACGATTTACATGGAGCTTAGATGGCTTAACAAACAACTTTTTTTGGGTCAGCTAGATGATGCTGAGGCAGCATAACGCACTTTTCTGCAGCAGTTACCTTAATTAATAGGGTTCTTGCATGCTTTCCGTGAGGTCCTCGATACCAGCTTTAAAAAAGCATCCTGATTCTTTAACGTTTCTGTTCAGAAGGGTGTTACTGGAGGAAAATAACTGCTTAAAATAAAAGACAGTCAAAATGGGTTTAAAAAAACTTTTAGAATATGAATGTATATGTTATTATAGAGCTGGAAACATGGGGGGGGGGGAGGAATCGCAGTATGCCATCTGTTCTAGGGGTCTAAACTTGAAGGCACACAAGATGGTTCATTGAGATTTTCTTGTATTTTCCAAAGAAAAAAATATATCTCTTGTCTGTGTCATTTTCTGTTAAGAAAATGCTAGTGTGAGTAATATTTGATGCAATATATTCCTATTTGTTTGTATCTGTATGACATTTTGTTAAACATAAAAGCAAATGGGAAAATAAGGTGCATCGAGGGATGTTATGGCTGAGAGGGAAGTTTATCACTGAGCTGTCATTGACAACTGAAAGAATTCATAGACTCGTGGCACACGATAACACATTGCTAACTGCAACTTATTTAAGTATATAATTCTGAATTTAATCTGTGTGCTACCTTCAAGGTTAGTAGCTAGAGGATCCTTGGGATCACAGAAGGCAGAGTATGAAAGAATCTATTAGAGTCTAAACCAAGTGCTTAACTTAGATGTTGAAATGGTTTATCACTAGAATCCAGATCAATGAATCTGTGTTTAGCACTGAGTCTGTTGCAGTGTTTTGGTTGTCCAGAAAATGGTCCTATTCTTGACAACAAGGCATCACGTGTACTCTCATTGTCAAGAAAATGATGCATGGAGCCAGCTGAGTTTTGTCTTCAAGAACAATTGAATCCCAAGAACCCTTTGTCCGTGGTAAGTTGCTCTGTAAGGTTAGGTCAGGTATTTTAAGGAGAAATTAATTTCTAGCAAGTTGAAGCAGAGCTTTGGTATTGAAAATTTGAGGAAAAGAACAAAATGGTAGGAAACCATTCCACTGCAAGGGACATTTAGATTAGTATTTTACTTTAAACATGGAGCGACTTTTTACTATCTTTATATTCTTTTCTCCAGAGGAACTTGGATAATCCACAGGAATAATATTGTTTCTATTTCTTTCCTCTTAGCTTGTCACTGATTGTAAGGTTTACTTAGCAGCAAATATATTTTTTAACATGGTGGATCCGTGAGCAAGTTCCTATTGAAACAAGTATTCAGTAGCATTCTCCAGGATAAGTGCAGCTTTGCATGTCCATATCTATTGAATAGATTTCAAAGAGATCCATGAAAGTACGCTTGAATATATATGGCTGCTGCATATGCTTGTATAAAGCCTCTTGTAGAATAACGACCTCAGATAACAGTTTTAAATTAATCATCATGTTCATTATAAATTCCAAATGTCTGCAAAGCACTTAGATCTTCCCTCTGTATGGAGTAACAAGCTGTATAGCATGTAGCTACCAAAATCGTAAGACATCTATTCCAGCAAGCAACTTAACAGAACTGTTGCAACCGTGAGAAAAAAAAAATGTTACCCTGCCCATTATCATCTTAGAGAAATATTTTTGTACTCCCTCATAAGAACCTTGCTGACAAAGAAAAACATGCCTAGTGATTCCAGGTATGCGTTGAAACGTGCTAAGTCATCAAAGAAGGTCCGTGAAGAATGGCTCCTTTTAGAAGAGTCTTGTGAAGCTCCTGGAAAGGAACAAGTGGGGATGTGGAAGAACCTGAGAGAAAGTTTGTGTTTGTACGTTGAGTTGTGATCTGGAGTAAGAAGTAAAATTTCCATAACTGCATTAGTAGCTTAAAATGATTGGGATAATTGAACTAGTTAGTTGATCTGGTTTGAATGTCAGTGGTGGTGTGTGGAGGGAGTTCTCTGAAGGAGAGAAGAGAAGGTGGCAATGGCAGATCTCAGTCACGGTGAGCAGGTGGTGTTGTCCTGTGACTTCCAATAACCATAGCTTTCTTCAGTCTTCATTTTGAGATGGTTTTTAGCTGCCTTTCCTGAAATAAAGACGTCTAAGTTGAAAGACTGGTGTCAAAAGCATGGAGTCACTCAGTTAACACACTTCCCTCTCGCCTGAAATACCATATCCTTAACATGGGACTTGTTTCATATTACAGCTCAGCAAGATGGAATCCATGGTTCCAAATACATTTTTCACCATTTACAGCTTTTGATGCAGTGCCTAAAGCTTGATTTGTCGCTTCAGGATGATTCCATATCAAGTGCCATGAATCAAATTATTTTCTAACACAATGGGGTTAGCACCTCTCCTGCTGTGACGAATGGTTTTGCAGAGGTACCAAAATAAATGCTCCACAGCAGCAAGGCTTATCCCATATTTAGAATAAAATCTGCCCACTTGTACACTCTTCAGTTAGCTGGAGAGCAGTACAGGAAATTGTTTTCCTTTGAGGTAAGTCCACATCAGTATACATCATGGGCTCTTCGCAATTAATTGTTCCTGGGAGACAAACTTCACTGAGTATGTGGGGCAGCTAGCTATGGGAAAGTACCTGTGAGCTGGTACTCCATTCTAGTGTCCTTGGTAGTGTGAAGGAAAACCGAACTACAAAACCTGAAGTCTGCTAGTCTTGATGTCTTCTTTTTTTAAGTGTATGTGCATATCACTACTTATGTGTTTCTGTGATTCTTTCAAAGGGAAACAATATATACGGGGGTTTTAGGCCTTGCAAACTGATTCCATATTTTGAGCAAGAGTGTACAAATTACCTTCTGGCAACTTTGCTGATGCGAATATTCTGGCTCTCCAGTGAAAGAAGAATTAACCTATCCATATTTTTTTCTTTACCTATTTAAAGATTAGAGAAATAAGAACACTTTGACTTTCTGTAAGACATTTCAGTCCTAAATCAGGATCCGCGACAAATAACTTCAAGCATATCATAAAATATGAATTATCTTATCTTTCCATCCATTATAATGCGAACAGAACATTATAATCTCCATTTGTTGATGGAGTTATTGAGTCACATTGCAGTATTATGGATAATTTAGATCATGATGAAGAGAAAAAAAAATAACATGCGAGTGGGACACTTTAGGAACAGGTACATTCTACATTTTGTGAATAAGGAGACACACACAAACACACTGACATGCATCACCAAATTTTAAAATAGTTGTACACATATTAGCTTCCAGAATCTTTGATAGTCTTTCCTCAAATCAAAAGCTTTGACATTCAAATAGTGTTTTCATCCTCATAAAATGTTAGAATAAAAAACCCAGGGCTATATTGGCAGTAAACTAGGGTTGCTTTCTAAGTGCTTGTTTGACAGCAGCAAACACTAGCATATTATTGACAGAACAGTTTTTCTTCAGGTGAAGGTTCACCTTCATCTAGAAGTTTATAGGACATTGTTTTATATGGAAACTTCTCATTTTTACAAATATAGTTTGGTATTTTACATGGGATATATTCTAGACTATCAGTTTTCTATTTTTGGATTGCATGTTACTAATGCGTTGTAATTTCTCTAAAATGCTGTGCAAGAACAGACCTATTGCTCGGTGGTTTTGTGTATAAAATATTAGCCTTCCATATCAGGTACTGTCTTTCACATTTAATTTGAAATCTCAATGAGATATACTGAACTGCTGAAAACAATTTGGGTAGCTGGTGAAGTACAATATCAAGGCCTATAGATAGTATACGGGATGTTCTGGGTTTTTTAGCTTTTTTGCTTAGGTCTTTAAAAAATACACTAAAGTACCTCCTATTTAACTGGATCAGAAATGTTTTCATTCTCTCAATTGCAAACTCGAATGAAATTGCTGTGTAAGAAAAGGTGATATCTACTCTTAATTAATTTCACTTTTCTCATACACCTCAGATACCCACATTCTGAAGTCATTTAACATAAACTTGAGATTTTAGTCTACATGTCTGTAAACGTCCATAACTAAGTAGCTGTATAGATGGGAAGAATAATTACATTAAAGCTAACTGATTGGTTTCTGATATAAAGGTGTTTGCACCGTTTGTGGAGTAGTTCTCCTCAGTGCATTTGATTGTACTCTGATCAGCTGAGGGAGGCTCAAAGGCAAAAGTACTAAATTATTTCTGAACAATTATAGTATATGTAGTCTTCCTAGGTCTTCACAGTGAGAGGAGAAGGATATTACTTTTGGTCCATGGCACAAACTATTTTCTTAGATAGGAAATTGCATTATCCCATAGCTAGATATGTTTTGAAGTAACCCTTTGGAATCCTTTTGCATTTGATGCCCTTTCAGTAATGTAAATTCTTTCAGCTTTTCTGCTAGGCTTTGTATTTAGTTAAGGATCTTTCTCCCAAGTATGTATTTAATAATGCTTAAACCACAGCTCATCTGAGTCTAATATAACTTTAAACTTTTTTATTTCAGCATTTTAGAGCTTCCTTCTTTTATCTCACTCACTAATAAAGAGGAACATGTACTCACAGTCAGTGTTAGGGCATGAAGATGAGATTCAGATAATGGAAACAGACAGGTGTTGAAAGATATATAGGAATTAAATATAATAATATATCATTGACTGTAGAATTTCTGATACTGATGAATAAAATGTGGCAACCTAAGTGAGACTAGCCTTGAAGGTATCTAAGGCTGAACATGGGTCAGCCAGACCAATGAGTTAGCCAATCTGAAGCGTTGTGTTGACAAGGTAAACCTGCAATTGAAATAATAGCTAGTGTTAAAGCAAAACCAAAATTTTGATTTAATCAAAATAGAAATTAAAACATAATTTGATGGTGCCACAAATTTTGCAAGGCAAATCCTATACCTATTCTTACTTCAATGTTGCTATTGTATGTAGGAGAGAATGACACACACACGCACACTTGCTGAAAGAAATACTACAATAGAGATTTCAAAATGAATAAATGTCTCTGAGAAAAATCATATTCGCTTCATCATGCAGCATTTATATTAGCACTGCTACTTTACTGGAGACAAATTAAGGGGATGACTTATTAGAAAAAAATTACTTGCACACACTGTAATTGCAATAGGTTAAGAACCCATAAGTGCTATCCCAAATAGTGGCAAGAAAATGTAATCATTTAACCTCATGAACTCTTGTCCATATTTGGTATTTGGATATCTGCTGGAATTACCAAGTCCAGTCTTATTTTTTTATGTTACTGTATGTCAGGCTTTTTGGTAGACTCTTCTCAAAACTGCAGCAAAGTCTAATACGTATATATTATGTATGGAAACATGTAAGAACAGTGAAACAGGAATCTCAGTAAACAATTTTATATCAACTTTGGCATATGGCAATTCACTCTTATCCAAAGTCTTACATACCATTTGCAATCCATGTTAAGAGACACGTTAGGAAAAAGTGCAATATGAGGTGCTCAGCGACTTGCATGGCTTCCCCATACAGAGCTGAATTTTGCGTTGAAGTCTTGTAGCTATTCTGTAATTGTGAAATATAAAACCACATGAAATCTCTATCTTTTCTGATTTTAAATGTGGTTGACTATATCCAAAAACGTGTATTTAGTGAGAAACTTGGAATTAAAATCTAGAAATCCTTATTCTTACTTTTGTGCCTCAATCACAAAACCAAACCTAGGCTTTTGGGTTTGATTTTCTTCATAGTAAAATCATGCTAATATTATTTTAACAAGGGAGGCTTCAGATCCTGTAGTTCCATGCGTAGACCGGTAACATGATGTTTTTCTCTCCATGTTCCATGGAGGTGTTTTCTGGAGTACTACTTTTAACAGTGATACCACTTCCAAAAAATTAATTTTACCTGCTGCAGCAATGTTAACAACTACTGCTGGATTGTGAAATCCTATAAAAGCAGTAGAATGTAACAGTATTAATGAAGTCCTTAAAATGATGGCAATGATTAGAGTGATAATGAGCAAACCTCTTCTATGTTTATTAGTTGCAGGAGAGTATATTTTTATTATGGAAATTATTTCTGTAGGGGCAGCTCATAGTGAGATTGAAGTCTGAAGGATCATTTGTATTAAATACAACAAAATTATGTGTAAAGCAGGTATATGAATCACCATTCAAGGTTTTATAGTTTTCTGACTTCTAATCAAAACTGTATTGTTACTGGTAAATGATCGTGACTGACTTTTTCTGTTGTAGCACCCTTGGCAATGTGGCATTGTGTTTTTGTGCTTGTTGAGTGAGAATATGAGTATATTTCAAACCAGGAAATAAAACCAACATCGATGCTCTTGTGGTAAATTAAATAGGAACATATTAATGATGAAAAGAAAATCAAAGGTACTGCTTATGTGAGCTGAGTTCTGTCGGAATAAAGCATAAATACTTTAAAAAATTGGCCTGTAAAAATGCATACTCTGAAAAGGAGGACAAAGTCAGAGTCAGTGAGTGAAAAATGCCAGTTTTACTCCCTGTTTGACAAGTAAAAGTTAGAACTTTTTAAAAACACTTTTCTGTATTTGTGACCTCTATTTTCATTTCCATTTCATTTTTCTTCTGCTAACAAGAAACTGTGAATCCCCGTATTCTTATTCATTGAATGTTAAGGGGATGGAGAGTTCTTACCTTACCAGAAAAGATTTAAAAATACAAGCCCAATACCCCCTCAACTTTAATTGCTTTGATCTCATTATTATCACTTGAGGAAGACTCTGCTAAGAGCTGCCACACACAGACCATTTGTTTTGCAGCTCTCTTTTGAAATCAAGTCAGTACAATACCTGTAAAGCATAAGGGCTGCTTATCATTTGAAATACTCGAGCTTTGCTGCTGCTGCACGGAAGGGGACCGCTCCCCACTGGGGAACACGTGCCTGCGTTACCCACCCAAGTGAGGACCTGAAGCCAGAAGGTACCGAATGATAATCGAGTAAGGAGAGCTTTAACATTGCCGTACGTGCAGGTAGAGACCCTGCAGAGCAGGCTGCGTGAACCGAGACTTTCTAGACGTGCTGGAATCCTCTGGAAAGACATGAAGTGGCAAATGAGCCGATTTCCCTCATTTCTAGCTAAGATAAATTTGTCTGGATGACTTGTAACTCTCTCTGCTTATGAATGAGAGCTTTTGAGTTAAATGTATCACTTCTGATAAGAAAAAGAAGATTAGGAGACAATGACATCTGCTGGCTTTGGAAAGAGAAGACATCAAACCAGCATATCCTGACTAGGCAAGGACTTTGCTTTTTAGCAGTCCTTCATTTTGACGTTTCCATGAAGCTGTGAACCTATAAAACAATGTGAAAAAGGGTAGGTGGACACAGTCCTGCCGGCAGGAACACCAGGTACCTCGGGAAGGAAGGAGAGCGGCTGCTGGCTTCTGCTGGATGCAAACTCAGCCCGTGCAGGAGGGCATTTTGGAGAGGAGGAAGGTCCTGACCAGCAGCTCAACGGCAGGAGCTGCTTCTCTACGGGCACCCTCGGAAAACATCCTGAGACACGCTTCTGGTGCATTTACTTCTTGATTTGGATAGGAGCAATCACAGCTAACTATCCTTCAGGGAAGACAGTGGCCTAGAAAACCAGCATATAAGAAAAAAATGACAGAAGTTTTTGTTTTATTCCTTCTTTGGGGTGATGGGCTAGATCGCCTTTCAGACGTTTCTATTGGAACTCTTAATTAGCATTGTGCTACATGACGTATATAGCATCTTCCATCTGGCGATGTCAGAAATCTTTAAAGAATAAATAGATAAATTGCACCTATCCTTTTTTCCAAAGTTAGGAACTTTTTATCCAACATTTCCAGTCTCATTTGTTTGGGGATCATAAGACTGGATTGAAAATCATAACATTTGCATTGAATATTTTAGGAAGATTTTTCTACATTTGCTTTACAGCTTTGATTAACATTCATATACTAAATCCTTCTGCAATCTCTTAAATCTCTGAGTGTCATGTAATCACATCTCTCTAGAAGCAGAGATCTAAGGAAAATATTAAATAGGAGGTGTTTTGAATTAAAAATTGAGATTTTTAGCATTTGGAAGCATTTGTGGCACAGTAGGCACCTGGAGGAAACAGAGGCACTGTTTGTTTCAAAGATATCTTGGGGGGCCCAAAAGCCAAATGAAAATACCAAAAATAAAGCCTAGGCTTCCAGCTGGTCTGTGACTGCAGTGGGTCTTAATGCTTCTCTTGAATAGGGAGTTTGAGAGGGAGATGTTAAAACAGTTTGGCTGCAGTAAAATAATGTCCAAATGTCTGTGTGGCTTTTGATTTGATCACTCGGACTCAGTACAAAGGGAAAAGTTGATTACAATACAGGCAGGAGACCCAAGGTACTTATTATTTAGTCTGTGTTGTCCATTTTCTGTTCATCTTTATTACAGTCTGTTTCTTGCCTTCTGCCGCTTGCCCTCAAGCTCCAGAGTTCAACTTACTAGCTGATAACTACTAAAAGTCAGCCTGCTAGTTTTTTGTTTGCTTTTTTGTTCTTTGTTTTCTAACCATACTTCAAATGTTTTTGTCAACCTGCTTTTCCTGTACTAAACTGTGTATTAAAAGCAAAAATGCATTTGGTTTCAACAGGATATAATAGCTTAGATTTGAAGTCAAATGGATATATTAGGATTATGGTTTTTCTTCGCAAGCAATTGTACTGTGTCATTGTGGTGCTTTTGTATGTGAAATATAATTTACTTATTTCTGACCAGGGAAGTGTAAAAGTATTTCTGTAATTCTCTGTCAGTCAGCTGTCATTCATCTTCCTCTGCAGTAGGTTTTGCTCTTGGTTTTGTTCTTTCTGGGGTTTCAGTTGTTGTTGTTCTTGTTTGGTTTTTTGCTTTGAATCAAGCCTGGTGATCTAGTTGGCACACTGTACCTGGATTTGTACGAGAAACACGTTGAAGTATCACAAAAGGGAATTAAAAAGATGAAAGTTCTCTAGGCCCAAATAGTTTAAAAGCTCCTCTGTATTAAAAAAAAAAAAAAAAAAAAAAATTCTTAGCATTCATAGCACACCTCATAGAAACGCATTATATATTGTTATCACGTTGGCTTGTAATATTGGTACATGGCTTCAGTGCCTTGCTTGTATTTGTAATTACATTTAAATAATTTAACTCCATTATAGTACAATGTCTAGTGGAAATGCATGATTCTTTAGGAAGACATTTCCTTTCAGATTGATCTAATGACTTCAGAAAATGCTGCTATTATTAAAGCTTGTTAACTATTGATATGCAAAAATAAAACTGTTATGAGTGCAATGGAAGACATTAATAAATAAGCTCATTTTTGAGAATATTTTTGCAATGAGCTATTTGATAACTCCTTATTTAATTTGGCTTCTCTGTCAGATATCCTTAATAGCTTGACTGGTTATATTTTGCAAATCATAGGTAGCTTTTATCAAAATCAAGCTAAAAGGATTGCAACAGATGAGTGATTGAAGTGGTCCAGTGAAATACAGTAATTGTTCTAGAATAATGCAATACCCAGCTAAATTCTTGGATGGCAGCAAGATTTCTTGGACTGTAATAGGACTGTGTTCACCTGAAGCTAGAAAAGACAGTAGAGTACACACAGAACTTTTTTTTTTGTGTGTGTGTATGTTTACTGATGGATTTATGTTGGATGTGTAAAGAGTAGCGTAGCTTCATATCTGCTGAAATTCATCTCATTTTCCTTTGAATTTGTACAAACACTTTGAAGCTGTTTTTCAGTCTTCTGTTGGGTTTCTTTTTGTGGGTTTTTTTTCCATCGTGGAAAATGGTCTACCACAAGTTTTGAGTATAAAACACTACATCTCTGTTGCAGAATGAGACACCATAGAAGCTTCTAACATCATAAAAATGTACATTGGTGGCGAAGTGCGCTTCTTTTTTTTTTTTTTTTTTTTTTTTTGTTCGCACTAAATAAGCCTGTTTGCAGGATCACAGTAGGAACTAAATAGTAAATACTAGGACGAGCATATTGTTTTTTCTCCGTAACACCAGTGGGTCCTTCCTCAGCACCACTGTGCAACAATATATGGAGAGCTACGGTAATTTATCAACAACGCTCAGTAAATCTGTTGCACCTTCTCGTCCTTGGGTTGCTTGCTCACTTCTTTGCTGTCAGTCCACAAGACAGGCACAGGACTCTGCCTGTCTGTCTTCCTGGGTGTATTTCTGAGGTTGAACTGCTGGGTTTCTTTGGCTTTTTGCTTTCCCTTTTCTCAACCTCTTTATTCATTTCCATCAAATCTGCCTGCCTTCTCCCAATCCTTTCTCTTCCTCTAATCCTTCATTTCCTTTTCCTAATCTCTAAGGGCTTTTGAATATCTTCCACTCTTCTTGTTCGTTTTCCATCAGGGGATTCTTGTGGTGGATTCAAAGGTTTGTCTCAGGTTTGCAATGCTCAATGCATATGATGTGCTCTGGCACCACGGTAGCAGCTTTCCGTCCTCCCCCAGCCCTCCCACCAGCAGTGACAGGCTCGGATTTGTGCAACTGTGGAAAAAACCTGAAAGCGTCTGGATCAGGTTTTCCGGTCCATTTATCATAAAATAGATTTCCTTCTTAAGAGGCTTCTATGGAGCAGGAAGAAAAATCAGACATATAGGAAGCTAGGTGGAAAAGATCTGAGTGAAATGTCAGGACTCTGGTTTATTTTCCAAATGTGTTTTTTCTAGTTTTGCCACTAGTGGTGAAATTAATGTATTAATGTAAATTTTTCTACATGCTAAAGGGCATGGCTGAAAAACTCTGAAGGTTTTTTTTTTTTAAACATGTGCCTTTAAATATTTCTACATAAACTACCTTGAGGTTTGGTTGTTTTTAAGCTAAATGGCAACCATCTAAATTAATGACTTTGTATCCTCCTACTGAACTTAATGCTTTGATCTGCTTTAATATAATAAATAACAGAAATACACTCTGATTTGGAGAAAAACAGATGATTAAGTGTTTTTTTGCAAAATGATGACAAATAGCCGTGTCTCCCTGTTGTCAAACACATTTCTTCATGTTTGATTGGAAGTACAGATATTTTCATTGTATGTTAGCTGTGCTACTTAATGAAATGGACCTATCGTTACAGCTCAAAACTGTATATAAATTACATATTGTTGCAGTTGCTATGACAAATAATTACCATTATTTAATGGTAACTTATGAAACCATTGAGTAGCAAGGCGAATGTAGTTGCTAAAATGCAAAATGCTGTTTCTCTGTGGAATATATTTAATACCAGGTCTAGATTATTTTTTTTTCTTAATTTCCTGGCTTCATAGCTATTTTGAATTCTGTACCTCTGAAACTTTAACAGGTATATAAGAAGGCAGTTTGATTTTGGACACAGAATATACCTGTATGTACTCTGTGGTCCTGGTTCCTGTGCTTCTAGTTTTAAGGATGTTCCTCATTCGTACTCCAACCTTCTCTCTTTCCCATCTGTTGGTGATAAGAAATGGCCATTACCTTCTCGTAAATGAGACCTAGACTACTTCAGACTTGTGTAACTGTGGCTCACCTCAGTAGGGTATTACTTTTTAATATCAAAGGGATTTGGATATTTGTCATAAATGACATTCTGAATTACAGCCAAGAAGATATTACTGATAAAAGTGCTTGATGCTGGCCTCTTGAAAAAGGTGAATTTTCTATCTTGCATGAATCTTTCGGGATTGTTCATGGAAATCCACAAACGTGCCTCTCTGCAGAAATTTTCTAGCTAAAAGAGAATCATTGTAGTTTACTCAAGAGAGGAACAGATGCAACCACATGAATAAGTTTAAGTAGAAACACTGCAAGCTCAATATATTCCAGAGAAAAAGATGGAAATAAATCTTATGTATATATTATACTGTCAAACCCAGTAGTAATTTTAAGATAAATTTGCCTCCCCATTATTGATATGTGTCACATTTCCCCTGAATTGAGTCAAACTCTGTTTATTTCTTGCCTTTTCTTTCCCTCCATCAAAATTTGAAAGGTGTCTGATATATAGAGAAGTCTGGAGCTGAGTGTTATTTAAATAATGGATTGATCCAGGGCTTTGTATACAAATAAATGGTGCTGGGAATAACTGCGGATTTTGCACAGCTCTAACACACGTATAGCAATTGAAATAAAAAATCAGCGTTTATTTGTGAGTGTGTCGTGCAGTGTTGTTCCTCCTTGACAGTAGACTTATTTACAGGATCTTACTGTGGTAAAGCTTGGTCACTGTTGGTTTTATCAGGTACTGTTTGCTACATGACTTTACATTTTTGTAAAGGGCTGCTGTTACCAGTGGATAAACTCATTCTAGCCAATAAAGATGATCCAGCTTTGCAATAGAGACTTATACACACACCAGCTAGCTTGAAATCTGCACTCTGTCGCTCGCAGTGTCGATGCTGTAGCTTGTCCAGGTTGACTCCTGTTTTCAAGGAGCTGGACAGAAATGGTGTATGTAGTTTTTCTCTTACAAAAGTGGTTCTGGCTCATTTTTCATTAGTGCACTTTGTTCATATCTCAAATATTGGAAGGGAAGAAGAATGAAAACTATATTAAGAAATGTGGCATTTAACACAACATAACCTCATCAATTAAATAGCTTAGATTTGGCAAGGATTAGATATTTGCAGCGTGTAAATAAAATTATTAATTACAGAAGATATTGTTTACTAAGATTCTTACTCCTTCTGCTTCAGGGTGTAAACGAATTAGTAGGCAGTGCTGAAAAATTGCATCATTTCATGATATGAGTTTGTGGAAAAGCTGTGAATGAACAAAATGAAAGCTGCCATGTGATATTAATAGACCAGCACAGACATCATTGGCTCTTGCTGGGAGTCTGTACCTGCAGAATGCTGGGAGAAGTAATCCTAAGCAGCTGGAGAACTGAAGTGGGGATGGCAGCAGACCTTCAAGGGGAAGGAGAACCTGAAACATCTGATTCAACTTTCTTTAAAACTGGTATCCGTAAGAATGGGTGATGATAAGAAGTATATCTTAGATAGATCTTTCTCAGCAGAGACCACACCATGAGTGTTTTAAGCCCAGGTGGTGCATTCATCTTTCTGAAATGTGAAAATCTTTCTTAGTTTTTTAGTCAGTGGAATGATGGCTTACAAGAACCTTGTCCAACGGTGTGGTTAAATCAGGGCTGTCTCTGTCTGTGGCAGGGCCGTTATCCTGTGGCCCGGGAGCGCTTTGGCAGGCTTTGTGCTCCGGTGGGTAATGAGGGTTAGGAATGGGTAGCAGCTAGCAGAGGTCAGCTCCCTGTAAGGATTCACTTTCTTCCTACAAGCCTATAAAAGGAAAAATAAACCACCATTTTATTCAGCAGCACAGTGCTACCACTTTGAGCAGGCCGTATTTCTCACGGGCTGACTTTCCCACGCAGAACCCTGCACTTCTTTTAGCTGCTGTCGATCCCTCCCCTTGCTCCTCTGTAGCCTGAAGAATTTGCTGGTAGTTGCACGAGAAGTCCGGGCTCATGACCCCCGTACACTTATCTTCTCTATCCTGTTCGCAGAAACTTGTAATGGAGAGAAGCTCTGTTCTTTCACTGGGGTGCACTGGGAGCCTACTGGGGTGCACTGGGAGCCCACCGGAGAGCCTCTGTAGTGATCTGTATTCCCAGAGCTTCATTAGGAGCTCATGGATGCAAGGGGAGCAAAGAGAAAGATATGCCAGTGTTAAACTAATTAGAAATCTTATCTTCATAATTTCATTTTTGTGGTTGAATTCACAACACCAGCAGGCTTCTATGTATTTGTGTGTATATTTTTGGAGGTTTATGTGTGTGCATTCGAAGTGAGTGTGTATATGTATTAATCCTGAAGAGGAAAACAGACATTGCAGAAATGGAAAACACCGAAGTTACTTGTGTCTGTAGACAGAATAGTATAGTGGTTAAAGGTAATAAAAGCAAGGTAGGAATCGGCTTGTCCTTTCTTTACAGTCAAGGTCAGTGTAAAGAAGGACCTGTGGAGTTACAGGTAGTTCGCATCAAGTATTTTCTCTAAAACAGGACAGAATGTGAAACGTCTGGAGACCCAAAATGATTTTTCTGCCCACATGCAAATAAAGTGACTTAAATATTACTTCTGTGCTTCTGTTCTTCTGAGCCTGTAATACCAGGGAAACTCAGTAGACATCAGAGTTCATGCAGGTTAATGACTGCTGTCTCTTTCTGGCTGCGGAACCGGTTGGGATCAGTGCTCCAAACAGAAGCAGGGCTCAGGATTTTGCAGCAGCTCCGGACTCTGGATATGATAGCAGGAGAATAATCTCATTCCTGCCTTTGTCAAACGTTCTGAGACACCAAATAGTATGGTGGTGCAGTGTGCAGTATGATGATCTGTTATTTAGTTTGTGGATGACCTCATACCTAACTAGTAGCTGTGATGAGTGTAAAGGTTACAAGTACATTGTGAAGTAGCATAAAATTAGAGTAGCTGCCTATGATACAGTATGCAAAATCAGAGTTGTTAGGCTTTGAAGAAATAGCAGAAGTGATATTGAAACAAGTAGAAAGATGGCCGGTTGCATCTCCATTTTACAGCACTATTCTTCTAGCCCTTTTTCTTTCTAGTCTGTCTCACTAATTTTTTTTGTGAAGTATAAGATCATTAAAAATTACACTAAGTGAATAATTTTTCTAATTCTTTGTGTTGAAGTCATGGATTGATGATATTCTCACTCATGTCTGAAACTTGCACACCATTATTTTAATTTATTTTTCTAATTGTCATGTTGTTTTGTTAAATAATCGGTATAATAAGGCTTTGCGAGGCTTTCTAAATAAATAAGAAGCATAGAATGACATATTTGATATATGATTTGTGAAAGTTCCTGACCCAGGCTTTCAACAAATCTTAATTTTGTAAGTAGGCAGAGGATGAACGCAGTCTTGAATTCAGAACTCCACATTCATCTGTTTATGTAATTTGCTGTTAATTGGGATTGCCTGCTTTTGTCAATAGGCTGTTAGGCCTTCAGCTCGTCAAATGTTGGCTTCGATTCTGTTGCTCTTCTCTCTTTCTGCCACTGGTTCTGACTGAGTCTTTCCTTCAGCAAATTGCTTGTAGTCAGTCAGTGACTTTTTTATTTTGCTAAGAGTTTTCTGGCCGGCTAAGATTTTTTTTGGCATGGTTGAGACCAACGCAAGAAGTAGTGGAAAGAAAGTGGAAGAAAGCTTGTAATTGCAATTTACTCTGATTCATGAACCCTCAAGTATGGGCTGCAGTTAAACCCCATCACATCTGCAGTCAGCAAATAAAATCCTAATGAGAAATTAAAAGTGATGCAGTGATTCCAGACTTGGTATTCCCATGGAGCTATAAACTGATGCTTCTCCAATATCCAGAAAGTTGATACCAAGATGAGAAATTAGTAAAATTATGTTAATCTAAGTTAGCACTTGAATGCCCGCTTAATTTTGGTAAACTAGATACTTTAATTTCAGCTACTCATGTGCTTTCAGTTAAGTCTTTTGTAACTGCTTTATTTAGATGTGGATGATGTTTTTTCCATCTAGCATTACATAGTGGTCAGGCAGAATATAACTTGTACAATTGCAGCAGATTTTACAGTCTGTACTTCTTACTGAGGGGAACTGGAGGGAAGTTATTTCCTTCATGTGTTACTGGTATGAATTAGCTTATGTTTGCTAATTAGTACACTAATCTTTTAGTAATTCATTCTTTTTCTGCATGGCTTTTCATTCTTCAAGTGTTTTTTATTGGTACAGCATCTTTGTATTTTTGTGTGTTTTTCCAAGTGTAATGAAGACTTCAGACTCAAAGGGGGGGAAGCATGAATAACATCTAAAGAGGAATTAAAACCAGTGTTGCAGTAATGCTAAATACGTTTTTCCCAGAAGGACAGGAATGAGATCTCACTCCAGTCTGCCCAGAGGAATCAAGATAAAAAGCATTTTAATATTCTTCAGGACTTGCATAGTGCTTTGTGTTTGCAGAAGGCTGTACTAACGTTACTTAATGGTTGCCTGTGGACCGCTGACTGCCTGTGTCCCCTTTGATTTATCCCATACACTGAAGTTCAGTAAAGGTAACGCAGCAGTCGGAAAGAAGTGTTATAAAGTGTGACAAATCCAGTTTCCTCTGAAGCGTTCAGCTGCCATGATGCATATTTTACATCTTTCTCTGATGTAATGAGAGGTGTGAGTTCCTTTCTGATGTTACATTTTGGAGCTGGCTATACAGATTTAGTCTTGCCTGGAGCCAGAAGATGTCCATCAATATGAAATGTTTTATTTTGGGTGAAGTGGCAACAAATCTTTTGCAACGTGAAAGAAGGGGTGGGTTTCCTGATAGGCTCCACCACAATTTGGGAACTTAGAAAGGGCTTAATGAGTACTCTGCTAATTTTGCAACATACTGTGTAGGTTGATAAATATTCTGACTTAACAAAATGTTGTAATGAAGTCAGTTGAAATATTTCAGGAATTCAGAATAAAATAGAAAATGGTCAGAAGGTGTCTGCAGAGGTAAAATCAAATCCATTAAAAGCATGCCTCTGCAGAAAGTTTAGCTAAACTGAGAAATACTTAGGAAAGGAAATGATGACATAAAATGAAGAACTTTTGAAGGATGAAACAGAAATGCTTCAGGGAAAAAAAAAAAAGGAAGAAAAACAAATCTTTCAGTTTAGATAGGCAATTCGGTGTAAAAAGAGACAAAATCATTTGAATTTTATTTTTTCCACTTAATCTTGCTGTATATTAAAGCAGGAGTCAAAGCTTCAGGACTGACACTATATCTTTTCAGTTACAAATCTCTTCTGATTCCACTGTCAGCAAGTTCTTCTTTGCCAGCCTTTGGGCTATTATTTCATTTAGCAAAGTCACTGATTGATATCAAAAAAAGAAATAAAAACCTATTCATGGACCTCTGCCCATGAAAAGAATATTTAGATTTCATAGTTAAAAAGAGAGAAGCTATGAAATGCCCCATTTTGAGTAAATTAGCCAAGAAAGTGATATTGTTGATTTTTCTTGGGTATATCTAGCCTGTTCTGTGTGTTGAAGCATACACACATTCTTTATTTCTGTATGGTTGTTATAGACTGGAGGGACAAATGTATATAAGCTATAGAATGTAGATGTAAAAACAGCACAACGAGATTGCCTTTTTCATTTTCTTCTTATCTCTTTTCAAGAGGTAAATAAATACAGTTTTTCAAATGATCCCACAAAGACATCATTTGGGGAGAAGAAACTAAGCAAAATATTATTCCTTCTCGCAATGGGACATAACTAGCTGAAATTTCTTCAGCAGTGAAATTTGATTGTAATAATAGAGGAAGACCGCTTTGAAAAGCTCCTGTGATATAAGGTTATGGGGATCTGGCAATGCTAAACTATGTACCTGGAAGACATTTACGTACGTAAAGCCTGAAGAGAAATTATTATAATCAATTGTATTGTTTTTCCTCGCATTTCAGAATGGGATGCAACATCCGTAATACAGCAAAAATCAAGTGAGGAGAAAGGGATGTCATGTTAATTCATCTAACTAAATTCTAATTTTCAGGCCCTTTGTTTGGCTGGGGAATAGCACTGGCAGGATAGTGGCTGCTGGCAGAGTAGTTCATTTCTTTCCCAGAAGAAAAGAAATCAAAACAGCTTTGCACTGATCAGCTGGCACAGACTGCTGGATCAATGGTTGGCAATTTGCAGGGCTGTGCTGTAGATAAGGCTGTCACATTTTGGCAGTCTCATCCCTACCAGTCAGCGACATAATAGCTGATAGGTCCCTTTCAGATAAAGACAAGTAGAAGATAGAAAACTGAAGAGAAAGGGGAGTGAAAGAGGGATATAGGAGGAAGGCAAGATGGCAAATCCGTGTTTACAACCTCACTTTGTAGTGGTGCTCCTTTGGTCTCCGGTTCGTTTAAATGTATGTTAATATTGCTGTTAATTCTTGCAGCTTTCAACTGATTGTGGTGCTCATCAGTGTAATTCTTGGCTTTTCTGCTTTATCCTTCTGAAAATGAACAGAAGTTTGCTGAAAACTAGAGTGCCTCCCCAAAAACCCCAAAACCAGAAGCGTAGGTTCAAAATAGTCACTGTCTGCTTCGAGATGTCAAAAATCTCTCTGGTTTACATCTTAAGATTATTGTCTCTCACTTTCTTTAGTGTAAATATGACACAGAGTGTGGTTATCTTGAAAAAAGAAAGTGGACTTTTGCCCAGATCCCCTCCTGGTCCGTTATTTATTGCAGCTTAGGTCTAGATGGTCTTGAGGTTTCTTTCGGCAAAGGTTGTGTCCTGGGGAGGGCAAGCTAGTAAGGAAGTGAAAAGAACAGGAAAAAAGGTACTTAAGCAGCAGCTGAATTATTTTCAGATGTTTCTGGGTTTAGGAAAATTCTGAAAAATAGCAGCTTCCTCTGAATTCTGCTGCTTTCTATTTTTCTAGTGGTTCACTGCAGGTCATAAGGAAATCTGTTAGTGACTGGGTGACAGTGCAATGAAAAGAGGTGTGGGAATCATTACATTAATATTGATAAAGCTGCTAAATGTGCTTAGGGAGATTTAGACATTTCCAGAAGCCTGAGAACACACTGAGTAAAGGATTCATTAGTAAAAAGTGCCTTGGCTATTCTTAATCATCTTGAATCTTGAGCTTGTATTAGGTATTCCTGACTACAGGGAATGTTCTCTAATTCCAATGGCTAGTGTTTTACAGCCTTCCAAAATTGGTTATACCCAGTGTAGGGAATAAGTAAATTTTTTACTGTTCCCTTTTTTTCAGATATCCAGATTGTACTCGTCAGGAGGAAAAATGCTTATTTTATTTGTAAATGAAATGCAAAAGTAATTTTTTTTTTTCTGCAAAACCAATTTTCAAATGTTTTTATCAGAGCAATTTAATACCACTCATTTTGGAAATCTCTATACAAATTATTTTTGCAGTTTAGTCCTTCACTCTCTTCCTTGTGAATAGAGGAAAACAACTCTTTTTGATCGGTTGCAGAGAAGCTGATGAAACTGCATGTATCTGCAGTTAGGTAGAAGAACTCTCCCTAAAGTCCAAAAGGATTTGGGATGTAGTCAGCCAAGTCTTTCAGAGTATTTTCCAACTTGATTTAGTCAATTCTTATGGTGCATTGCACCAATTTGTTGTGACTTGATGTCAGAAATACTGAAAAAAAGAAAGGGGGGAAAAAAACCCCCTTTCTTTATTGGCATTCTGGGGAATTAAAGACCAGGAATGAGAAGGCCACGGTGGCAGCTGACATGGATTGTTTATTTAATTCTTCCAATTTGTTCACCTTAATGAAACACCAAAAGATTTGAGTGAGTGGTAATTAACAAGAGAGCGCCTGTCTAATGAAACCAGTACAGGATGATATTTGTTTCAAGGATCAATAAAAGACTGTGAGTGACGATCATACTGGCATCATTCAGGAAAACAAATCACCTTGTGCCAATCAATTGTCATGCTGCACATGCATGAATCTGTGTGAAGCATTTTAAATATTGCATCAGTAGAAAGACAGGAAAGGAAAAGCTTGGTAAATCTGGAGGTATCTAGTACTTAATTTGTTGGTCTGTCAGGTACTATAATTATAGTTGTAGCATTCTTCTTCTGTGCCTTCAATAGTCGTTACTAAGCAAGTCTAGTAACATAATCTAATTAAAGTATGCTTCTCTTAGAGCGTACTGAGTCCATTGCGTAGGGTTTCTTTGTATTCTATCACCGCTTACATGTTTTCAGGAAAACAATGTAGACTGCATTCCCAGAAAGAAAGAAAGAAAACAGAGCCGCTGATAAAAAAAAGCTACTTCTCCGACAATCCTTTTGGCCCTCCAGAGACAGCAGTTGGATTCCCTGTTGCCACTAGTTGACTTAGCAATTAATAATGCAGCAATTAGCAGTAAGTTTCCAGATCTTGGTGCACAAGGCATGATTTTATTTATATGGTGAAGTTACTGCTGACAATAACAGAGTAAAAAGGAAACAGTGGTGGAAAAGTCGTATCTCAAAATACAGAATCAATTTGATTATGGGAAGAATGGGGTTAGTGCTAAAGGAAAGTAAATATATGCTACATGAGATTATTGAAAGCAGTATTGAAGTTAATGTGAAATTGCTTTGCTTCTAAAGAACATAGATTTGAAACTACATTCCTGAAAGAACAGAATTCAGAAAGTTTTTAACTGCATGGAAGGATGCAGATTATAGATAAATGTTTAGAAACTGCATTATACTGCTGCCTTTAATTTAGAATGGGATTAATGAAGAGAAAATAAAGAAGGCTTCCTTTGAACAGTAGCTGAAGGTAATGCCGAGAGCCATAATAAGGTCAGAGGTGATTTTTTTTTTTTTTTTTAAAGTAGGTATAGATATAGTTCTTTGAAAAACAAAGTCTTACACTTAAGCTCAGTCTTTGGGCTGAACAAAAGAACAGTGCCAGAGCCAAGGCACTGCTGAAACTGAAACAACCAACTTAACGTAGATGCATAGACTTGAGGTGCAGAGAATAGTGTGAAGGATGCAGGGAAGTTATCAACGAGATTCATTCAGGTGGCGGGAGCAGGTTCAGAAGTTTACTTTTTTGTTCCTTGTAGATGCAAAGATGAATGACAATTTCATTGTGGCTGTTGGTACGTTCCCAGGAATTTTGTTCTAGAGCACTTTTTTCTTTCTATTCCCATGTGTAAAACAATTAGAAAATTAGTGTCACAACTCTGTCTAATGTATACTTTGTTAGGTATTCAGACAAACTAATTTGGATAACGGGAATGCATTTTTTAACACAAATTCAGAAATTTAAACTCTCCTGTAAATCTCATGGGCCTCATTGAGTCCAGCTACAAGAATCGTATTCAGCAATTGTGTTTGTAACTGACTGGCAGCCGGAGCTGAGCTGTAGTTCTGAAACTTCTCAAACCTTAAGAAGCGGCAAAGAACTCTGACTGGCTTTATTCCTGGGACGGCATGGACTCCCAGTGAAGAAAGTGCCTTTAGAAAGTGGAATTTGCATGGAATATTCAACGACCAGCAGCTACAAACAGGAGGGAATGCAGCAGGGAGACAGTAATTAAGCTTTTTGTCAAAGTGTCAAAGAGAAGATGATCCACAAGTGGCACAAGGTGGCAAGATTTATCGGCTAGAATCTGCAACAGATTAACCAGAGGAAATTGTCTTTAGCCATTACAAATAATGGGTTTATGTATCAGGATATTGCCCCATGGAATTATTGGAAGATACATGGGATAGCATGAGCAACTGGAGGTTGCTTCGGTGACTCCTTAGAAACATTATTTCATGTTATTTTATCCATGTGTATATAAATTGATGGTGTGTATCTAAAAATATGTGTGTGTATATATATATGATAACATGGATAATTTCTGTCATCACAGCAAGCGATGGGTTGTGGGAGGGTATGAGACAAGAATGTGTTCGGTTTGCAGCCTTTCCTTTGCGTGGCAGGGGAAGTAAAATGGGATAAATGAAAGACCTTACATAGTAAAACTGATTTACCATTCATTAAAATCCTTGAACAGATTTCAGCTGTAACAATAAAACAATGTCTTTCCAGAACCACCAATTTGGAAGCAACAAAATATTGCAAAGAACAAGGACTGTTTGTGAATATGTAAAAAATCTAGATTTCATTAATCAAAATGAGATGCAAGACATCACAGTCATCGAACTGTAGAGAAAGTAAATTAATACAGTTTTTAGGATCCAACCTAAGCTCTTCTACACTATTTACTAGTTTGTGCTGTTTGTCGGTTAAATGCATCAGTTGTCGGGAGTTCTTAGAATTCCCAAATAAAACAATTGGGAAACTTGAATTGTACAAGGAATGGCTAGTAAAAAGTGCATTTTTTTTTTTTCAGTAGCCAGAATGTAAATTTTTTGTTTTGATATTTTTCTGATGATTTAAATAATTTGTCTGTGAAATAATCGGCACATGTTTAGAATATGACTAGGTACCTTTTTCAATATAGAGAAAAACAAAACCGATGGTAGAAAACACATTTAATTTGCAAAGGAATGGTAAAGTAACTCGGTGTTCAGGCTCTCCTTTTCTGGTTTCATGTCCAGTCATAATAAATAAATAAAAGTATATGACTTATCAGTAGCAATGAGAAGGTTGAATTAAAGTACATTGTGTTTTAAATTGTATGTCACTTGTAACTTGGTCTGGAAATTTGTGCAAGTTGTAGATATTGTACATGAGATCATGCGTCAAAATTTCACGTTCTACTGGGGAGGACAAAGTATTGGTTGACGCGAGTTGAAATTGAAAAGATACTCAGTTTTTCTTAAATACAAAGGTGCATTTCTACTACATGTTCATGAAATTCACCCAAATTTCACCTTATCTTTTAATATTCCCTTCTTTCTTAATTTTATAGTGTGTACCTGCTAGGCTATATTCATTACTCTGAAACAACATACATAAATCAAGCCTCCCAACTGATTTCATCCCTAATGTGTCTCAGAACACTAATTATGAGCTGAAATTAAGAAAAGTTACACACAAATAGGTATGCATTAATGTACCATGTGAAAAAGCAAAGGAAGCACGCTCACAGTCCTCACAGTTTAAGTTCTCCTTACAAGCTTCAGGTGAGAACGGCGTTCAGAGCTGGTGTGTGGTGCGTGTGTGTCTGACCGTATGGCTGTGTCCCCATGGCTGAAAATAATCTTGCATTTGTTTGACAGTTGTGGGTATGTCTGGATTTTTTCCTGAAGAAATCAGGTATGTAGGTAGCTATGAAGTAGTTTGTTTTCAGATGCTGAAAGAACGAATTTTTATCTTCGACTCCCTGAATATCTCTCTCTCTTTCATGTGCGTCTGTCTTTTTTTATCCTGAGTCTGTCCTTATTGTTGAGGACTTGTTATGCTTGACATTTCAGCCACCTCTTGTCCACAGTCTTATCATTTATCTTGGTGAAATGTGTTATTCACAACACTAGTAGTGTCTAAATATCTATTGCATATTTAAAATCAGTGTGAGGAAAAAATTACTCGGTTTTATGTCATATCAATATTCATTGCACTTGTAATTGCTGTAGTAGTTGTAAAGAGAAAAGAAATGGGGAACCTATTAAACAGATAAAATATCAAGTATCTGAATTGTGAAAATGATTTAGCATCTAATCTAGTTCAATCTGTGCAGATGCTGCTGGAAAGGCTTAGGGCTATTTAATTCTAAAATTTTTGCAAGTAGTTACTGTTACTTGTATTTATTTATTTAGAACAAGTTGGGTTCCTTCTATTTGAAGGGTACAGGCAATTAAAAATGTGTTCTTTCTTTTCTTCTTGGTAAATACAAAAGAGCAAATGTCAGCACAAATTATTGTATCGCATAAATGAGAAGATATGCCAGCGTGACTGTTTCCTTTTCTCCCTAATACTTTGAAACTGTTACTCACTGTTGTATGGATTGGGTATATGACAGGTAGAGCGACATCTACTCATTTAGGATAGGAAAATATGACTGGAAAATCTCCAGGTGTTCGGTTTGATTTAGACCCATTTGTAGTTGTGTAAGAGAGAGAATAAACCCTAAGGCAAGCTGTAGACCTGTGATGTATTGCACTACAAGGACTGCATTAGAGCCCTGTCTGGTAGTGTAAATAAAGACTTTTATATTTTCATTTATTGACTGCAACACTAAGAAAGCTTTACATTGTCCAGTGGAAGTGGCTGAAAAATAATGTATGGAAAATCTATAGGAGACACAGAGGCATTTTAGAAAGTAGAGAACAATTAGCTTTATCGTCAAAGACAAAAGCGTTGTTATATACAGGCCGCTTTGATTCTCAGAGAACCTATTGATATTTCCCCTTGTGTTGAGCTGCTAACAATACCTTTGGTACAAAAGGCAAAAATCTGTTCTCACTGGGGGGAGGTGGGGCTTCCTAGTCCATTTGTATTTTCTCGAATGCGAATATTTCCTGGAAAGAGTGGGTCCAAGCCCTCTGCCACTGGGATTATAGGGTCTTTAGCTTCAGTGTGACCAGACTGAGCTCTGGGTTGTGTGGAAATACCAAAGTACCGACCCGAGTGCGTATGGGGACGAGGGCGCGCTGAGGACTGGACAGCAAACTCAACCTGCAAACCACAACTCAGTCCCATTTTTAACAAACATATAAGAAAACGGTACAGCGAAGACTGTGGAAAAATCACACATTCCACTAAGTCTATGTTCATGTTTCTTTTTATAGGCTTTTGTATTGCTGAATGTGTAGAGGTTATGATATAGTATGTAATATCTTCAATACTTTAATAGAAATGAGTGATTAATGCTTCACAAAGCATTAAAATTCACTAGTCACTTCATTAGCTCATGAAAATTAGCTCTTTTCAGCAGAGCATATATACACTGTCCTGCTTTCCTGCCTTCACTCTAGAATAAGTATATATAATATATGCAGCGGTGAATGTACCCCTGAAGGCTTTTAACCATCAAAATATGAGTGCTTGAGTAGGCTGGAAGCACTGGCCTGAGTTCTGCCACTGTCATGATTCCTGAAGTCATGAATCATTCCTTGTGGTTCAGATATCACTGTTAAAATGAAAATGGATATGAACAGAAAAAAGCTATGGAAGAGATCACAGCTCACATTAGTCAATCTAAAGCCATCTTTGTAAAGTGTTGCCTCGCAATCAAAATCTGTTTTTACTCACATAAATAACAAAGAAAAAAAACAATGATCTTGATCTAAAAATTCCCCGGGTATGTCTGCAGAGATGTTTGTAGTCATCTCTTATTTATACTCATTTGATGAAAGAAGGAAGTAGTATCAGGATACAGAGTTTGTCACTTAGTCTTTGATCAGCACCTATATAGGAAATGTTACTAAGACAGGAGAAATGCGCTCCATGATCAAGTTGCACTGTTTGTCCTGAGCACAGTCGAGCAGTGGGAAGGGATGGTGTGAAAGGGAGGGGGTGTTAGGATTTAACTGGGAACTTCACTATGTGCAAAAAATGCAAATCGTGCAAATCAAATATTTGTAATGCTGCAGAAACCAGTAAGGCATGACAGAACTAGTGTCTTGAGTTTAGATGAAAAGCATTGAAGGGACTAAACGTAGAGCTGATCCAATGGCACAGAAACATGGCCAATGGTTCTGCAAAAGCGTTGAACAAAGATGTACTTTTATTTCTCTTTAAATGCAAAGTAACTATTGATTTCAGTCCTATTGCCCTGGATTCACACAACTGGAACAGAGGAGACTCCTGTTTGCCAGTATGTAAAGCTGTTTGGTGCCTATTTACCTGTCCAGGATACTTTCATCTGTGTACCAACTACCAGTGCTAATTATATATCTGTTAAATTCCATAACTTGATTTTGCACCTTCCTAATCCTCACACTGCAAATTCAAATGTTTTGGAGGAAAGGTATATGCCTGTTGTCTTTTTAAATTGGCAATTCTTACCAAACATCCATACATAGTGTTTAATTATGTGGTTTGAACTCCCTAAGTTTACTTTTCTCTGTTTATGATTTGCACGCCTGCATACCCAGTTACGTGACATATAATCCAGTGCATCTAAGGGATGCCTATGCTACTTACAATAAGCCTCTGCTACAAAGCTAGCTTTTGGTGTAGCTGTACGTATGTAACTAGAAATTATTTGTCTTTCTGTACACTAGCAATCGTGCAGGCAGTTGTCGTCACTGTGTGGCCCAGCTTCCCTCTGGCTGCTCTTTCCATGAAGAGATTCCAAAGTACTAGTTTATCCCAGTGCACTGGTTTGTTAATAGGCTAGACGCTTAAGCCAGCAAATAGCACGGGCAGGATTGTGCCATTACTTTGCAAGTAAACACAGTGACAGTAACTGCACTGCCAGTTTTGGGCTAGTAGGTTTTTTTTTTTCCCGTGACACCGGTGAGTGAGCAATCTGGAACCTGGGAGACAAAGGGAAACCGGTGTGATAGACCTGGAGGCCAGGACTTCACCAAAACATCGCCGAGGCACTCTCAGGCTGCAGCTGTTAAAAGCAGCATGAGTTTCGTAATTTCAGTGTTCCTGCTGCTTCTCTGCTTTAGTCCGTTTTTTTCTATATTCTATTTTAGCTGGAGTCTCCCTAATTTCCCAACTCCCCCATGGTGTATAGGATTTTTTATAGCTGTTAGGATTGTGAGTTGTTGCCTTGGAAACACAGTTGTGCATGCAGCTGTTGTAACTATACTTGTTACTTTTGCTTTATCACAAAAGGTTTCAAAGCTTTGCTGTATTTGTCTGACATTTCTTGATTCTGTAACTCCTTATAACAATCCGTTTGACAAATTACCAGAGGAGCAAATAAAACCTCAACCTCGCAGTGTACAGCATGCCCCCGAGTCCTGACTGAATCACCTGCTTTCTTGCCCTCAGAAGCCTCCAAACCCCATTCAATCCCCTGCCTGCCTATTTCGAAAAATATGAAAATGTAAGAATTCTTGGAAAAAACTTCAGTTATTCTCCATCAGGACTTCTATCTGCAGATACTGGGGACAGCCTGAGACTGCAGCTCCTCCAGGTCTCCGCATGGGACCAAAGAGCTGTAGGAAGATAACGACTGCGCCCGCCGCGGCCGCTGCCAGGGCTCTCGTTCGTTAGGACAGATCCAGCAGGAAGAGTAGGAGGGAGCAGGTGATCCTTGAGCGCTTCATCCTTGTAGAGCACCTTTCCCATGAAAGCTGCTTTGGTACCAGCAAAGGACTAATGTTCATACTTGCTGCCTTTGTTGTAAGAGTGCTTAATCCTTTCCTTTGGGCCTCCGGCTCAAGATCAGGTCCTTGAAGTAAAAGGTATTTGATCCTTTTGAGTACTGAGAAAGGGGCTTGTTAGATCGGAGAGAAACCACACAGGATCCCCTTCCAGGGCAGGTCCTCCTTACTTGCCAACCGCAAGTCAATGTCAAAGCTTTGAGATGGCTGAAACGTGTAGATAGTCGTAGCATAGTTTTGAAAGTTGTATATGTTTGCTTTTTTTTAGCCAGGGCTTCTAATTGCCAGTGTATTTTCAATCCATATACCTGTCAACTACGCCAGTTTAGCTGGCATCGCACTGCCTTTATACTGTCTTCTGTTTTTATAGCAATATAAAAAATGGTTTGGTTTTTGTACGTCACTCCCTCACTGAGCTTTCCCATTTCCCCTGGCTGCAACATAAGCCATAATAGTTGGAGAGGAGGACAGGTGGGCACTATTTCTGCTGTGCTCTCCAAAAGAGGAAGGGAGTGCTGCATGAAGAAATAGAAAAGCTGCTAACTGCAGTTAGATATTACAATGGTTTCATCTCCTTGCATCTACTTGCTTTCCATTGTAACGCCTTGCACTGCCCGTTGTTTGTAGCTAAAGATTTTGTAGGTAGACTTTAATGTGAAGATTTGAGTCAAGTCAGCAACTGAAATCCCAGTCACAGCTGTTTTAGATGACTACATGAAGTTTGACTGGATTTGCTGTGGAGAAAGGTAACCTTACCATACTGAGAGAGGCTTACTATAGTCTAAGGTAGTACAACTTTCTTTTTCAATCTAATTTCTCCAGGTGATTTAACCTTAGTAAGTTATAGTATGCTTTTTTTTTAAAGGAGTTTGTTAGAAAAGCCACTAAAAAGTAGATCAAACCAGAAATATCTGAACAAGTAATATGCAGATACAATACACAGTGCTGAAGCAGACAAGGGATGGATGTCTGTGCTTGCTTGTAAACAACCTTTTTAAAACTCAGTGAAAATTATAACAATTCTTTTCAAATTCTCATTCATCTGGTGAAAACACAAGTTAACTGTCAAATTGTAATCCAATTGCAAAAATTACTCAGCAACCCTGGAGCAACATGATAAAAACAAAAAAAACGTTAGCGGACAATTCTGGAGTTTCTTGAGCTCTGGTTGAGAAGTACAGAGAACGTCCTGAGGGTGATCGCAATCAAAGGTGCTTTTTTACCCCGTTCTCTTTGATGGGTCTTTGGAATAAGAGGTGTATCTGCAGAGAAGCACAAGCCTGTATCTTCAAGTCCCTTGATTACATTCATTAAGCTGACAGGGACAATATAGGATCTGCTATTTTACCCCAGTTTCTCACTGTGTGGGGAGAGGATTTACAGAGCTTATCGTCTTTTTGTCTGGGCAGCTGCAACAAAGTGAATTTGTAAGTTCAGAATTAGGGTAATAATTTAAAGTAGATGATAGTTTCAGAGCAGCACCTCTGTAGTAGTTTCAGAATCTAAATATTAAAATAAGTACAGTCTAGATTGTTGGAATGTTGACAGCTAAACTAATCTGTATTTTTACTGATTTTTATGGCAGCATCTGAAATACTTGCTTTTACTGTTTGCGTTGAGTACAGAAAATAAATTCTATTTGACTCTAGTAAGTTCATATACTACCGCATGCAATATTCTGGAAGCTAGATATTAATGGTCTGTGAGCATCTGTAGTTTAAGCATTTGTAAACTTATTAAGAATTTGTTGAGGTTGTATCCTTGGTTGCTGATTGGAGTGAGCTGTGAAAAGCATTGCACGGTATGTTCTGTTGTATCCTGAGATTTTCTTCCTCTGTCAGCCCTTCCTGGGAGGACACTCTGACATAATAACCTTTACAACAGAAGTTTCCAAAGCCTGAACTCCGGGACCTTGATATATTTTGGACTTGCATGTTTTTTTTCTTGACTTGGAGGATCCTTTGGATGGGAAAGAGATTTTCAATTGCAAAAGTGCAAGTGTCTTAGAAAAGAGCAGAGAAAAGATGGAGGCACTATGAGGGTGGTCAAACACTGGAAACAATTTTCCAGAAATGCTCTGGAATCTCCATCCTTGGAGACATTCAGAACCCAACTGGATATGGCTCAGGGCAACATCTTCTAGGAGGACATACTCTGAGCAGGAGGTTGGACTAGGTGAGCTCCAGAGGTTGCTTTCAACCAAAATTATTCTCTTCCTTTCTGATTTTTTTTCATTCCATCAACCTTGTCAAAAAAATGTTCATCATCTACAAAATCAGTTGAGGAAAAAAAAATATTTTTTTTTTTATTTGAGGATTCGCTGTACCGTTTGTTGAAGCACAGAACCTAGTACGAATCGACAGGTATTTGCCAATGTGGAAAAAAGCAACAGGTAAGCCGAGAGAAAAAAAACCCAGAAGACCCCTGATAAAGGTTGTTCAGATCTCGGAACTCTCTCAGAGACTCTCAAGAAATAAACTGTCTTAAATTATCCTCCCAGGAATGGGGTGGCAGTGGAAATGAATGCTGCATTTGCTACAAATGATAGCATCTTAATCTATGCACTTTGTATTTCTTCAACTGTCTTCCCTATCGTATTTCAGCTGTCGAACTCCAAAGTCAAAAAGCTAACAGCTTTGTAGATGAAGTTCTACTTTCCCATTCCTGACTGCAATTGCTTCTGACAGCCTGTGTTTGCCTATCGCTGAGATTCACACAGATTAATTTCCATCTTGGCACTGAGGATTTGCATCAGGCTATTAAATGTACAAGGACGCAATGAGTGAATACCTATCAATATCCTGAAGACACTTTGGATCTTGAGAGCCTATAGGGACTTTATAAACTGGCTTGTGCAGATAAGGAGATACCTCAGTGAACCACCTTTGGCAGCTACTGCAACAGCCTTACAAATTGAAAGAAGATTTAGGAGGGTTACTTACCGCTTTGTTCCAGGTGCTACTAGGTGAAAGAAAACCTCTGTAATAGGAAAGGGTTAGGTATCACCACTCCTGAAAATAACTGTAGAGAATTAGTGGTCACTGAAGTATTATTTTCTGTCACTGTTCATACCACTGGGATCACAATACTTTTTCAAAAGATGTCAAAGAACAAACAGTATTTTTTGTTAATACCTTAAAGTTTGTATTGTAAACCTAGAGATGTATATATAAAGTGAGGAGTGGCATTGGAAGCTTGTAGCTAGCAAGCTAAGTATCCTTCTTCTAGCTCCCTAATTTAGTAAGTGTCTTTTCTTGTTAGTAGATGTTATCTTTTGGTGTGAGGCATTCGTGTCATTACTGCTTGACACATCAGCAGCCTTCTGATGGCTGGAGAAGTCAAAAGGGAAAGGACAGTAGGGTAATGAGAATTCACCTCCTCTTCAAATGATTGCATCGTGATCATTTACAACCTTATAGTTTAGTAATAATGTATAGACCTATTCTGTCTTCTCAGAACAGCTTTATTGACACTGCGATGCGTTCTTCAATGCTTTGCTTGTGAAAAGAAACTCCTATGGTTGGTGTGCAGCCCCTATGTAAGACAAAAGTAGTAAGTTCTTTCCTCCAAACAGCAGAAGAGACGTGTGCCAAAATTCTATGTAATCTCTAAACGGTGGCTTGGAGTCTCCCAGTTCTGCTGTATTTAACTGTTTTGACAGGTTGTGCTAAGGGCACAGAGCGCTGACAGCAGGCTGTTACGCAGGCAAAAGGTTAATTTGACTGATCTTGAAAGTCCTAACGTAGAAGTATGTGGCAAATCCATTCTGCAGTCAAAGGAAGGGCAAATAACTTGTTATTACTGAAGCATGTATTGTTATTTCAGAAATAACCAGCATTGGTCACAGAAATAGAAACAAGATGGTTGCTTTAAGGTACTTAATCTCTGAGAAGAGAAGCGTGGAGATGGTGCAGAATAACATTGGAATGGTGTTGCCTGTTGTTAGCTGCCATGCCTACAGATATAATAATTAGCTATTGACCAAAGCAAGGCTTTGATGCAAAGACAGGCTTGCTTTAAAATACCCAGCACTGACAAACGAGTTACAGGCTCAGCTGGAATAGCTGAATGGTAAAAAGTACAGATCTGATGTTTGTTATTTAGTAACGCAAATTACTTCAAGTATAAAAATCCAAAAGAAAAATAAGAATCTATTAGTGAGTATGTGTGTCATCCTATAAACTACAACAGGAAACCTGTAGGAAGCTGAAGGACAGTGTTTAGCAACTCCCTCTCGCCATAGCTGGGCTTTTTGTCACAAGTGTGCGCAGTGAACCGATGGTGACCCGCTCTTCAATTCATCATTTTACATGCAAGAAAAGAACTGGAGAGGATAACAGCATCCCACTCATTCTCTTTAAGATAAAAGAGCTTTCTGGAGCTCACTAGTTTTATGGGGTTTGTATTCTTGAAGTGAGGTTTGCCATTACCATGGAGTTTACTTTGCAGCTGGAAAGAGTCAAAAAGCATCAGGGTTTTTAAAGCTCGGTGAAGCTTTTCTATTTCAATAGATATTTTCTTTCACAGTGTGCCAACAAGCTGATTGGTACATTGAAGGTATGCATGTGTGTGTATCTACATGTATATCTATGCACACTCATATAAATATACATTAAAAAAAAACATCAAAGAATTCACTCACAGCAGTAGCTATGCCACAGGTGAAAGGGTGAATTTTTAGGGCCATTGAACACTGTAAATGTGTTCATTGTATCAGTGCTTCAGAAATACCCATTCTAAATGACTTTGTGTTGATCCACTGTGAAAATTCATTGTGCTCAATTGCCCTCAAAATTTCTCATTTCTCATCTGTGGTGTTGCAGTCTGCTGACTGCACACCGGACTGGTGTACAAAGCGTGTAGGCACCCTGCTTCAGAGTGTCTTAAAATACTATATATTGCCTGCAAGGTTTCTGTGTGGTACTTAATAACTGAATAGATCTGTGTCTAGGGCTTGTATCTATGAGACTTTCAAAGACGGGAATAGACTTCATGGAGTTAGCTTATGTTGAGGCATGCACACAAAATGAAACAGTCTTGCGTATGTCACATATCATACGTATCTAACACAGAAATGTGGAAAATGGAACTTTGGCTTTAATTTTTAATCATACCTTTGATTCGGGGAAATCAAAACCATTCTCACATCATTTCAATTCTATTCAATTAGGAGAAAAAAAAAAAAAAGAAATTACCAGTGGCATAAATAACTTTCTTCTGGCATGTGTGGCAAGAGGTTGAGACATAAAATGATCGGGGGTTTTTTGACATCTCATTGGGAACAAGGTTTGCTGGGTTTGTTTTTTCAATTTTAAAAAAGAGACATTTATACCAGACTTTTAATATGGTTTTTTATGTCCTTTAATCTACTGTATTGTCTGATTTATTATGAAAGCCTATGCATATCAGCTTTTAAAGCATGGGAGAAACTAATGCCTGTTTTGGAACAAAGGATAGGTGACATTTAAAGACCTCTCCAGAATATGTCTAGAGCTGTCTCGGTTGGTCCTTACTGTGTTACAATACATTGCTTATTGCCTGTGGATGCTCTCAAGCATTAGAATAACAATATCATTATAAAAGCCTGATGGGATTGACGGAAGCACTGGTCAAGGAAGGTGCGTCTAGGAAAATGAGAACTTTGCATTCAAATTACATGTAGCAGAAAGCATGTTGAGGAGTCCAAAGTTGCAAATTTACAAGAAATATTGGTTTGGTTCACCTTGCAATTTTATGCTTGTAAGTTTACAAGACAAAATCTTGCCTGTAATTTAGATAAGTTGGACACTTTGTCTTAAAAATCAGGGTGGGAGATACTTAATTATGTAAGAAGACTTTGATTTTTCTTCCAGTTAGTAGGAACTTTAATTATGTCCTTGTACTAACATCTTGCTGGAGCAATGGTTCATTTCTGAGTTGCTGTAGCAGGGGAATATCTCCTTAAGCACCACACAAGCTACTGCTCCAGGAATGATTCAGTCTTACATTACTAAACCTGAGATTCAGCTGGACAATGCCAAGGTCAGACTCTGCCTCACTCGGAGTCTGTTAAATACATGAACTCCCTAGTAACTACTTAATTCATATTTCACTACAAATTCAAAACTGTGTATTATTTACAGTTTGTGGGCTTTTAATCTTTAACACTGAAAATGGGAAAAAATATAAATACATTCAATTGATTGTTTGTTTGGGTTTTTTTTATTTTTTATTATTAACAGTCCGTTTGCCTTACAGACCCACTCTGCTCTGGTTTTTGTTTTTCAAACAGATTATTTGTAAGCAGGTGAAAGCTGTCTTCTAGGGATGTGAATATCAGTCATAATTTTTTAAAGAAAAACAGTATTTGCATTTTTAGTCTTGAATGTTAAGTATGCAACAAATTACAATCTTGGCAAATACATAAAGCACTTTCATGTCTCTGCATGTCTCTACATTCATCTCTGGCATCTAGTAATAATACTCTGGGTGGCAAAGAAGTACTAATTCATATAAACGATGGTATGAACAGTCATAATTCATCTGTTCTTCAGGTTTAAGAAAATACCTAGTATTCTAAACCAGAAAATACTGTCTGATTTGATTTTGTATAATAGGTTTGGTTTTTTGAAGTTGTTGGGAGCAAAAGGGAAGATCTCCCTTGTTTTAGTGCCACTTTTTTTGTATTTAAATGCATAAAATGAATAGAGCCATTCTTATAAAGAAAATAAAACATCAGAGAAATATTCTTCTGGCTAGGCTTGTGAAAGCTGGGTTTTGTCTAAATTATTTGCTGACTTCAGTCATCCATTTCTCAGAAAGAAAAAAAGGTACTGCATCAGATAATCTCAGAAGATCTCTCAAGAGAAGACAAAGGCCAGCTTGAGTCTATTGTCTAGACTCAACCGTTCAATACTCATCATCTTTATTCTTTTTATTCTTATGCCTCAAAGTAATTTTAAAATGAGGAAAGATAGTAGCGATAGTTGTATGAGAGCAGTATCTCCGGCAAATATGACCAATTCTGCAGAAAAGGAGCTGCTCTTGTTATAAAGCTTTAATTTTCTTTTACTTAGTTTTACTGCAGGTCTTCAGCATTTCACTGCTGTTTTTATGGTATTTCAAAAAACATATACTTTCACCGTAAAAGATTATATTTATGTAGTCTGTAAATTTACACTTTTACATAGTTACAATTGCATCTTTTGTTTCAATAAATTGCATTTACATTGCAGTTACATTCTGTTTCATAATTAAATCACTTTCAATCTAAGTAAGTACAGGAAATCCATGCTTCGATGTGCAAGTCTGCTGACAAAGTGAAGGGTAACCCAATTCTCATCCATGCAAGTTTTTAATTAGTTGCTACACATCTGAGGATTAGGTTTGTTGGGATGTCTTGCAGAAAATAACATTAATATTCAATTTGGTTAAGGACTTTCAATAAACAAACAATTAATAAAGCTATTAAACAAATGTCTCTGCTGACCAGTTTCCATATGTATCGCAACTATTCTAAACCATTTCCAAAAGCAGACGGTTGAGAAGGGCTTATCTTTCAGTGTATTTGCTGAATCTTGAAGAGTATCTGGGTATTATCCATTATGAGCTAATATGCATTTGAATTTGTTGAATGTATTTTCTAGGGTCTGCAAAAGCCAGGTGGAAAATAATGCTTTGTTACAAGCTCTGTTATCAGCCCTCTCAAAGTACATTATTTCATTTTCTGTTCGTCTAGGCTTCAGAATATTCTGCATCTGAACAAGAGAGCTTTTTTTGCCAAGTTTGAAATTATTATTTTAGAGATGAAAGGTTTGTTAAATTACACCCTTATCTGGAATATTTTTAAATGAATTGATACGTGAGGAATAGTTTTGTGAAATATTCTGGATGAGGCTTTACAGCTCTGGGTTAAATTACTGGTATTAAAAACCAGCTCATCTAAAGTAAACCTGGAAATTATTTTAGGCTTATAGTATCGTTTGAAAAATTTGGAATTTCAGTGAAAGAGAACTGGTATAGAAACAAATTCTTATTTCCCATATCCCTTGGAAAATAAGCTCTGCTATTTAAGTCCTGGGAAGATGGCGTTGATTTTGTGTAGAGACTTCTGGCTGGTTTTATGGTGGCATAAATTCATTTTATGTTATAGCTTGCTAATACATACAGTGCTATAAATTGAAAACATTCTTTCACAACTTTTGAGAGCTATTGAGGTGACAGCGATGATGTAACTTATCCCCAAATACCATTTACATTGTATTAAGATTCCTGAAGGGACAGGTTGCATTTACATCGAAGAGCCGTTCAGTTCCTACCCAATATATACTCATTTTATTTGTATAGCCCATGTTTTTGCAAATGTGTCCATGAAATTTATTTCACTTTCTGTTTTTTTGCCAAGAAATTCCAAAAACATTTTAGATAGCACTAGAAGAAAGGCTGTTAAGAAACCCTGCTCCCAACAGGAGTGCTAAACTCTTTGGGTGTTGGTTTATGCGGAGCTCTGTGCTAAACTGCGACAACAGAGTTGTTTACCTGCCTCGCGGAAGGTGACATCCCTGCAGGGACATGGCTGCGGTGGGATGCAGGCACTCCTCAGACATCTCTCTTCAAACCAAACTGGGTGAAGAAAACAGAAACTGCTTCCTTTAACCCACTGGCCCGTGAGCTGCGTTAGCAGAGAGGCTCTTTGGCAATCTTGCAGCGGGGTTGCAGAGTAGCATCCTCCAGGAGAGGGTTTGGGCAGGCTGCTAAGGAGAGTCGTTTCCCTAGTTGTCCCAGTTCAATTTGCTGCCAATTTGATTTAAGCCTCTAATAGCGAGTTAAATGTGCTGAAGCGCTGCAGGTGGTGTTTGTCTGGAAATTTCATCTTCTACTATATTGCAGAGGGTGACCAGCTACTTGGAAAGCGAGTGGGACCCCGAGCATCGTACCGACTCCACTGCTCTTCCCTTTGCACTTTGCTCCATGCTAAAGTTCAGGGCTTGAACTCTTGTGAGCAGATGAGGAATAGTCCATATTGTGACTGCCAAAAGGAGTAGGTAGTGGAAGAATATTTCAAAGGGAGTTTTCTTGTGACTTTCCATAGCTTTGAATGTGCAGTTTGCTTTGTAATCCGCCTAAATTCTTTCTTCAATGTAGTGTATTGTAGTCTTATCCGTCTTTAAGGGGGTTTTTTTGTTTGTTTGCTTTTTCCCATAAAACAACTTCTGGAATCTGATGCAGTTATAAAACAGTATTTAGGCTGTGTTCTTGGTGGTTTTGTGGGTTGAGTTTTATGCAGTAAGGTACATGCATGTGGGCTACTTTTGTATAGCCTTGTCCTGGTTTTGGCTGGAATAGCGTTAATTTTCTTCCTAGTAGCTGGTACAGTGCTGTGTTTTGGATTTAGTGTGACAATAATGTTGATAACACACTGGTGTTTTAGCTGTTGCTAAGTAGTGCTTATCCTAAGTCAAGGACTTTTCAGTTTCCCATGCTCTGCCAGTGAGGAGGCGTATGAGAAGCTGGGAGGGAGCATGGCCAGGACAGCTGACCCAAACCATCCAAAGGGATATTCCATACCACAGGACCTCATGCTCAGTATATAAACTGGGGGAGTTGGCCGGGATGGGCAGATTGCTGCTCAGGCATTGGTGAGCGATTGCGCTGTGCATCACTTGTCTTTTCTTGGGGTTTGGTTTTTTGTTTTGGTTTGGGTTTTTTATTATATTCCTTTTCATTACAATTATTATTATTATTATATTTTAGTAGTAGTAGTGGTACTACATTTTATTTTACTTTAATTATTAAATCATTCTTATTTCAACTGACGAGTTTTACTTTTTTTCCAATTCTCTCCCCCATCCCACTGGGTGAGGGGGAGTGAGCAAGTGGCTGCCTGGTGCCTAGTTGCTGGCTGGGCTTAAACCACAACAAGGCTTTCAAAAAAATCCTAATGTATTTATTTATGCTTTCTCTAAATTATTGAACTTTACAGATACAAAGTTTAGGGAAACAACTGTCAATGTGTTCATTAACATAAGTGTTGTGGGTTAACCCCTGGTAGGCCGCTAAGCCAGACCCAGTACAGTAAGGTTTATTTCTAAGATCTTATATATGTTGTTGCAACCAATGTGAAACAAACTTGAGAGGAGTAACATTAACCCAGAGATGCAAAATTTTTTGTGCTGCTTTTTAATGGCCTGAATCATCATTACTCTCTTTCACCATCATTTCACTGCCACGTTGTTGATGAAAAACACAGGACTGATTTTGTTCCATGGTTTCTTCCCTGACTCACGGTCAGTAGTAGATACGATACTCCCTTCACTTTATAGGCCAGGGCAAAAGTCACATATGGGATATCATTTCTTGTTGTAACAAAGATGTAATTATTTGTATTAAAATGTTTTCACACCATGTCTTGCTGTCCTGCATGGTTGAACACTCAGGATGCTGATATGAATAGTTAATCCACTGAAATAACAGCATTTTCTACCGTCCGAGGCATTGCTCGTTGTCAGCAGGCAGGATCGTTCAAGTGCTCCCCACCATCCGCAGAGAGCTCCTTAAACTCTGTGATGTTTGTTGCTGTGAATTGAATGTGGTATTGCATACAGGACTGGCCCAAAGTCCAGACTGCAGTTTAGGGAGAAGCAGTAAAATGATAAAATCCTTTCCTTGTTTGGTAGAGGTTTTCCTCCAGCCTTCAATTTCAAGTTATTTGAGGATTAAATGCAAAGTAGCTCTATAGGAACAGATTTGTAGTTAGCTTTCATTCCTTAAATTAGAATGCCATAAATTGCAGTTATACGTGATACTACTTTCACATTTTCTAAATGACTTGTGAATTGGATGACCTTTTCCCAGGAGCAAGGGGATTGATACCTGGGTTTTATGTAAGGCTTGGGAGCCAGCCATGCTTCCCTTACTGCCTTCTTACCTTTCGTTCTGTAAGGCAAGCGGTTACTGCAAGAGGTACAAGGCTAACGTGGATCAAATGCGTCCTTCCTTCCACGTTGAGAGAAAGTTAAGATTCCTAATGCAACTGCTACTTAGCACAAACAGGGGGAAGGTGAGAAAATCTTTCTGAAAAAGGACTCTTGTGCTATGAAGGTTGTTACTGCTTCGCTGTAACAATATGACAACTTTTTAACCACTTTAATGGGACTTTTTCTATCATAGTTAGACACTATATATTAAGGTACCCAGGAGGAACCTCTTCACACATTGATCTATTGAGTTCTCAGGAGAAATTAAATAAATAATAAATTGTACTGACATGATAAATTTGGAGAAAGCCTTTAATCAATTATTAATTGATTATTCACATGAGCACAACGCTTGTAAAGATCAAAACCTAATTTTGACAACATATGCAAACTTTTCCTTTTGAATTTAATAATATATTCTCAATCTGTTGTTCATTAAGGTGAACATCTGTGAATTCATTAATTTTTCTCCAAGCTTGCTGCACCACGAACTTCATTTCTTTAACGAATTTTCCAAAGAATAATCCCATTAAAAGCTTAGTTTATAATACATACAATGACAGCTTTGTTAGCATGCTTATCTTTTTTTTTTTTGTCTAATAAGTCTTTGCAGCAAAATCTGTTCCAGGATGGTATAGGGCAGTGAGACCAGGGAAAGTGTATAAATGTGGTTGAGGAAACTGCCTGCCAAGTTTGAGATCTTGTTATCTGAGCTCATAAAAATGGGACACCATAGGTTTCCCAAAATGTGGTGATTCTTACCTGTAAATTGTCACTTGCAAGTTACAGAAAATAGAAATTTTATCCAGCTTGGTATTTGCCTTATTTTCCTTTCCAAACTGGAGCTTTAGAAGAATACAATTGTAAAAATCCCTCTTTTGCTGATTTTACATTACTATTTAAGTGAAATTATAACAGTCCTATAGACCTGAAGATTTTTCAAAGCATACCAGGAAGGAGAAAGAAGAAATTGGCTAATGATTCCACCTGCAAATGTTGATTTTGAACTTTTAAATGGAAATATGTAAGGAAAACTGTACTCAGAGATAATACCTATAGGTGTTTCTTTAGACAGACAACAATAGGTACTCTTCCCTCTTGCATAGTACAGTTGTAACTGAAATCTGCCTGTCTAACCCTTTCAGGCATATATCTATAGATAGCTGCCTCTTCTTTCTCTGACGTTTTTTCATAAAGTTAATGGTAAATGAAATACTGATGTTTCAGGGAAGATGAGTTACATGCTGTATTAATCTGACCAGTCCACATTAGGACAGCACTGAGCAGAATTTGCAGCTGCAGAAGATTGTCACTGTGTTCCTGTGTTTAATGGAATAATTTAGGCATAGAGACAGAAAGAAGTCTATACGAAAATGAGTACAAGCACTTTTAAGTAGAAAACCTGTAGCTAATTTTCAATCCTGTAATTGAATTTGCAGGATAGCACATAAATAAAGCTAGGCCTTTTTAAAAGTTGGATGCTTTCCACTGCATAATAATGTTTTACTGCCTTGTAATGCTTTCCCATGTATTTTCCCACATACTGTGGAATTACATCTCAGTGCTACATGCCTGAAAACTTCACCCGGGATGCAGCCTACACAGTGTTGCATCAGTGAAGCTTCAGAAATACATGCAGGTTGACTGTTGTCAAATAATTGACAGCCAGCTAGATATGAGTTCTTAATCTGTAATTTGCTGTAGCATGCTCAGCCATCAGTGCATGGTCCCTGCTGGGTTGTATCCTAAAATGAGGTGCAAAACTATTTCCTTAAAGGCTTTTTGATGATTATTGTCTTTTGCTCCCACTAAAAGCCAGAGCAATTCTTAAGAGGTTCGATTCCAAGCCTGAGCTTTGAAGAGTTTTCCTGAAAAGAAATTCCAACAGAATAGTATTATAATACGTTAAGAAATACCTAACGTTCTTGATATCTTTTTCTGACTTTATTGAATTACTTGCATTCAGTAATTAAGCAGAAGATATTGCAAGTTACTGAGTAAAATGGTGTTAAAATGTTGCCGTAATGACATCAGCTTAAACAGTCATGTCCTTGAACTCAATACTACCTCACAAATCTGTGTTAGATTACGTGCATTTGAGATGCAATCTTACAAAGCACTGAGTTTCCTCAACCTTTTTTAAAGTCGATGGAACCCAAGGCCACCAGGGTAGAAGCAGAGGACATTGAGCTCATTGTAAGATTGAGTCTTCACTGTAACTTATGCTCTTAACATTTTAGATAATCCATTGATCTCTTTTGAACAGGTAATATCTGTAATAATACCACATTTCTACATCATCTGAAGTCAATTAAAAGGCGTGTATTATAGCTATATTTTAATCAAGACTTACTGGGAAATGGAAGTAAAGAATTCTGCTTTTCTTAATAGTACCATTTGCAAAAAGAAAAGCTGACTGGAAAATCAAATGAATTATCTGTTCTTTATACATCCTTTATATGTCCACTTTCTTCCCAAAATGAATTTAAAATAACTCTATCCCAAAGAAGAAGGTATTTCAAAGTCCTAAGAAAAAGTAGATGGATCTTTCCAGAGCATTCACATGGAGAATTCAAGTATAATTCATTGAACTCTACTCTATAAATAAGAGCTCAGCAAAATACAGGTTGTCATTTGAGAGATGGTGAGTGGACAACTAAGTTGAGTATCTTCCAGTCCCGTCTACTTACAAGACTTAAATTAGAGGGAATGCATTTTACTGTAAAGTAGGATATGGAAGAAACAAACTCTCATATACAGTACTGCAGAATGGGCTTGAACACTTTTTTTTTTTTTTTTCCCCTTACTCTTCCAGTCTGAAAACTATGCTCAGATGTATAACCACTCTGTACGCTGCTATTCCAGGTCAGCAGCAAATACCTGCGTTCAGAAAATTGGCTGTTGTATTATTTCTGAACTGTTCGGTATTAGTATGACTGTGTCCTATGCTGCTAAATTTTGAATGGTTTCAGGACCAGTGTTGAGAAGCATTTGCTTTTTGGTGTGTTCTAAAGCAAAAAATCAGCGTCTTACAAATTAAATCATCTCACCCAAAACATGATCTCACATACTTGTTCAAAGAAAGAGTTTACTGCATGCATATGAGGGATTGTCATGGACAGTTGAATTTATTTTGATAACCTAAATAAATAATTAAAAAGGAACTCTACAGTTCATCTAACATATTGTCATTTACATTCTGTACTTCTATGGAGGGTAAGCTCAAGAGCAGATGTAATTAGGAAAGCAAAGGCTGATTTGCTATTTACCGCACGTTAAGAATGGGGAAAAAAAGATACTGCATTGGCAATGAATCTATTGGTCCTGTGACAGATTTGAGATTAAGTTCTTACACTTCCATGACATTTTGAAGTAGACCATTTTTGTTGAGGAAAAGAGAGAGGAAAAGGAAAGGTCATGTCTCCCTTATCAGGCAGTCATAGTCTCCTGTAAAATAGAAATGTCTGTTTAATGTCAGTGAACAGCCCAGATGGAGATTCATGTTGGAGCAAAACATCTATACTTTATCTTATACCTCAAAGTTTATACTACTTAAACCTTGTGATAACAGAATCCTAAGTCATTTTCAGATGGGATTCCTCTACCATTACACCATGATTCTCCATTCATGCACTGGCCACCTTTTTCCTCTTCTCCAAAATCAGCCTTTCTGCATTCCTGACAAAATAATCCTTGTATCGGGTATCTAACATCGTGAAAGACTCAGCGAGCTCAGGCTCATGTTACTACATTAAAATATTTCACGGTTTTTGCTCAGAGTGGATTTTGCAAGTCCTTTTTCCTTCCTGGCTGAATGTACAGCCGGAGAAGCCAAGCAAATCATTGACCAAAGTGATTAAGAGGAGTGGTGCTACAGTGGTGTTATAAGGCACAAAGGAAGGGATGCTAAATAAAAGCATATTACCTACATAAAGTTTGACTTCATAATTCCTTTGAGCTCTGTATAAGGAACAGCTTCATTTCTGTACTGCCTTTTGTTTTATTCCATCTCTCTCCTCCGTCTTACCAATCTATTTCTAGCATGTATATATTTACCTAAATTATTTATTTCAAAAAATCATTGCTTTAAAGCTTTCCTTTACTGATAAAAGTAAAATTCTGTTCTTCTTTTAAACCTTTACAGGCTATATAAAAATGGAAAAAATTATTGTTAGCAGTCATGATACTTTAATTATAGTAATAAGAGCAATAGCTTTTACTTTATTACTCTGTGGTGTTATGTTTCTGAACTATTACTTTTCCCCACCTTTAAATAAAAAGGATTTAAGTGCAGTCTACTTTGAGGTTAAATGTGTGTATGTGCATTTGAATTGTTTGTACACATGGGGGCTTGGCATAAAACTGGGTAAAATTGGACCACCTGTAAATTAATATGCTTGAAGGATGTTTTGATATTACCAGAAACTGAAATCACTTTAGCAGATGAGTGTATTTTTTGTGTGTGCATGTGTGATGTTTTTTAATTAACTGCATAGCTTTTTCTCACTGTGCCCTTCTACATAAGGAATATCCTTCAAAGAAAGATACACTTTGTAATAGCTAACACTTCCACGTTATTTCTGGCTATAATTGGTGAATATTATTTAATAAGTAATGATTGAAATAACTCTTTCACAGAAATTACCTATTAAGGAATTTCAGAAGTGGTGGCAAATTATATTGCATTGCATATTCATGCAGTTTGATTTAATACAATATTTAATGTAAAATATGACATTAATTGCTTATAAATAGTTTCTTACACTCTAGATGAAATTTTTTAAATATCCTATACTATCAGAAATAATGACCTGGCAATACACTTTAATCAATCAATGTCTTTGTTAATGTTAGGTATGTTGGCAATGCAGTAACCATTCAAAAAAAAAGGAAGTTTTGGTTATTTAGTCAAACAGGGGACTTAATTACAGGTCTTCTGGCATCTGATACCATAAAGCAAATGAGGTCAATGTTTTGGCAGCTAAGATTCTAGGTAAGCTAAACATGAGTAATTCATTTATGTTATATGCTAACCTCTTCAATTTTTCTTCCCCTGCCCCTTTCTCCTATGTTCCCCTTCTCCTTTCTAAGTTTCTCCTATTTCTTCTACTTTTATCCAGTACCTTCACTGCTTACTCCACCTTTCCCCCCTTTTTTTTCCTTTCTTTTTCAGTATCAATCTTCCTTTTAGTCCCTTCCCTCTACCTTCTGCACATGGGTTTCATTTTTCATCCTCAAAACATTATTTTTCTTGATTTTTTTTTTTTTTTGTACATTCTCATAACCCCTTGGAGGCTTTTTTGATAGAAGCAGAGGACATGCATCAACTCACAGTCCTCAAAAGCCACAAAGCGAAACGGTCATGTCTGTTGAGCACAGGTTACAGCAGCAAAGTCAATTATGTATAGACAGGTACCTTTTACAGTGTTTTGTCCTAGATTTCAGGAGTTACCTTTGATGGGCAGAGCTTTGTCTACCTTCTTCTCTCTATTATTCTGGAATTTTGCTTTCTTTCAATACCTTCTCATTAGGAGCATTGAGTTGTTCATATATAGTGTAATTTTTTGTCATTAGTATTATTTTACATTCTTTTCCAGATCAAAACATGTAAATGTTTCTGGGTCTCTTGGGAAGCTTTAATCTTATAAAGTAGGTTTTATTGAAGAGTTGTTGTTTTTTGACATTCAAGATAAGTTTGATAATTACATTAATAATTATTCTTTCATGTTTGCTATTTACAATCAGCAAAGCATCTGATTCTGAAGCTCAAGGAGAAATCACAATGTTGTAGAGTCAAAGCTAGAATAGCAACTGAAAGCCAATACAGTTTATATTGGAAAGAAACAGTTGAGTTTTAAGAGGAAGGATGGTTCTGGACGACTCTGCTGTTTCACTGCCACACCATAACAGTTATACAAGGTGTGTTTCAGCTATGGCAGACAAGTATCCCGTGACTGGAGTGCGGTAACCGTGTCATCTTTCTTTCATAAACTAATCAATTTCTGCCCTAAATCCCTTGAGCAACCATTTAAATAACTGGGAGCTTAGTCTGTCTATGTTTTCAATTTACAAAATTTATCACTTCACCTCTGGGTTTATAGCGCGGATGTGCTGAATCCAAACACTTCAAAGGAAATTTAACAGTTGGAGTTCCTAATAAATCCTTAGCTCACCCATCTGTATAATTTGTATCAACATGTCCATTAAAAGTTTGCTTACAGCATGTAGATTTCTTTCAGAAATGCTTCAGAAAATTGAAGTAAGGGGAAAGCAGACAATAACAACATTCTGTAAACGTGTATCTGCTAAAAGCTCAGACAACTTTTAAACAAACAAACAAAAGATATTTTTTACTCCCATCGTAATTAACCAAGTGCTTTTCAACTTCTGAATCATTTTGCATCCCATTCTCTCAAGCTGTGAAATAGTGGAAATACTGGACTCTATCCTTGTCCTCTTCCTTTCAGTGAATTCTGTTCTGGACTTTTGTCCTCTTCTCATAATATCAAATCTGCTCTGTTACTTTTCATTTTTTAGTATTCTAAAAACTTAGTTCAAGAGAAAATTTAGTTCCAGTACTATAGTTAAATAGAATTTAACTTACCTAACAGTTTACCTGTGACAGGCAAGCATTGGATGGAGAGTAAAAGCTATTCTTGAATGAGATTATATCTATCTCGTGACCAAGATTTTTCTTTAAAAAGAAGAAGGAAGGGCAAGACTTGGATTGGTTAATATTACTGTTGGGGTTTTGTTTTGTTTTGTCTTTTAAATTCAGAGATAGTGGAAGGGCTTACTGCCCCTCTCCTGGGTTGGATGCACTTGCACTGCTGTTAGTATAAAGTGTTGTTTGGAAATTGAGAGCTTTAGACTCTTCTGTATCATTGGTGCTCTGGGTTACAGTCTTTGAAATCCACATAGGTTTTAATTGTTTCTTTTTCCTCCTAAAGCTCGTGACACACTGGAAGAATCCCTATTTTGTTTTGATTCAGACAGAAATCTTTTTATATACTTCAGTTAATGTCCAAACATTCTTTTCGACTTTTTTCGTTCTTTATTTAAGGCGGGGGAGGTAAAAATGGCACATCACCTTGCTGTGTACTGGGAAGCAGAAGGTATTGCAGGAGCTGTAGTTTCTCAGCTCTTTGGGAGAAATATTGAAATATTAAGACATTTCCAATGGAAATGGGGAATCTGTGCTACATTTTGACTGACAAAACTATGTACTTTTAGCATCAATAATCATCTGGAGCCAAGGTGAGTCATAGGTCAAGTATCTAGCCACCCTGAGACCATGCCTGTTAATCCCATCAGCTTCAGTATCGCCTCATACAAAGAAACCGAATGTGACTGTCTCTTGCTTAATGCAGTTATAGGAAGATAATCTTGTAGAGACTTCCATTGGGAAACTCAAAATGTATGTAGGCCCATGAATCTTCTGATACGCTTTATAGTCCATCCTTTTACCATGTTATTAAACATGTTTCCTTCTTCCCTACAACCGCCTTGATGATTTTCTGTTTTGTCATAAAATATTTGCTTAGTAACAGGCATAGGAAATTGGCAGTCATCTCTGCGTTTCTGCCTTTGATTGTTAGGAGCTTTGAACCCATACGGAACATTTCACAATTCAGAGGGGAAAAGTAAGCCTGGCAGTTGATTTCCAGCTTTTAACCAACACAGAAAGCAAAATATTTATTTACAGTGATCACAGTTCTATTGTTCTCCAGACTATAGGAAACAATAATGCCTAATCAGATACTTCTGCAATTCAGAACCTAAAATTATCTTGACTTCTACAAGATTGGCTTTAACCTTTATCTTACAGATTTTCTTTCTCCTATTTTCCTCAGATTTTTAATGGCAGGAAAAATGAAAACACTTTTGCTTTTTTCTGACTTCAGCATGAAAGGTTTTATTGCCAATCTCTCTGGCTCAAGTTAATGAATATATATATATATATCTCAACCCTATGCTAGATATTAACAATATTTATTAAAAAGTTCATTTTTCACATGAACCTAACATTGTTCTTGAGCCATCTGCTATGCTTCCCTGAATTCAGCAACTTAAGGGGATTTACTAGAAAAAGTGGTCGCTGTAGCTGTGTCTGTTGTGGGATAGCGTGTGGGATAGCGTAGGATGGAGCTGGAATGCATCTTAGTCTCTCTTAGCTGTGTAGCATCCTCAGTGGTTTTGAGTAAAGACAATTTATTCCTGAAGCAACTGTACATGCACATTATAGGGTATTTAAATGATCTTTTGAGCTAAAAGGCACTTGGCTTGAGGGGACACAAATTGAATCTAGGGAAGAAGTAAAATCTGTGATTTACTCAGAGGATGTTGAGTCTCATCATTCCTAACCATAAGGAAATAGATGTGACGCGCATGTTGTATTTCAGTCTGTTTCTGGTTCTTATAGGGGACAGGAACCTAATTCTGCTGTCAGTTATTTTGTCAGGTCGATGAGCGTGGATGTAATGTGGCAAATAAAAAGGTTTTGAATTTGGAATTGTTTTGGTGGTATGAATGAGGTGAAAGTTGCTTTGAAAACTAGGAAATTACATGGAAAAAGGAAATAAGAAAATTACAAAATCATTCACTGAAAAATTAGAAAGTACTAGAAATACAATGCCAGCAAAACTCTCGGTCCTATTTTTTATATTCATTTTGAAATAAAAAATGTGATTATCTGCCTAAGAAAGCATGAGTATGAATCAGGTTCACGGTGTGAAGTTCCAGGTGCAATCCCATGGAGGACAGAGGGGTGCGGGGGAGCTCTGTATGCCTACTGTATGCCATGGAAGAATAAGGGATGGCAGGGGAATGGGTGTACGTTTTCATTGTGTAAAAACTGACTACAGGCCCCTTGAAACCTGTCCTTTCTCTAGGTAAATCTACTACTACTACAAAAAAGTATACTGAAAATCTTTTTCTATTACTATTGTAATAGTAAAATAATTAGTGTCTGAATTGCTAAGCTGCTACACTAATGGATAGTATAGAAAGTCTTCATCTGAAGTAGGAGAAAAATCTTTGAAAAGTATACAGAAATACAATACGCTTCTTTACAATAACCAAGGAGAACAAAATACTGAAAAGCTCCTTGTTTAGTGAGCACTATATACCTGCTTTTTAAGTTTTGCTGAACTGGGAAATTTATCTTTACAGGTACATTGAGTCTCATGCAATGAAAGTCTTGTAAGATGAACATTTAGGTTTGGCAGCCATGTATTCCCATGAATTTCTTTAGCGTCCGATTATGAGTTTAGTTCAGCATATGCTTACATCCATTAAATAACAGATATTGTCTTCAACGGGATCTGGATCAATATTTTTATGAGCCCACCACTTTCATATTTTGAAATGTAGTGTCCCAACTCAAGGTGATTTCTCAAAGGTGAATAAGAGTAAGATCAGGGTTGGCCATTACTGGAAAATCCCCAAATACTTCTTTTTAGTGAATTGTTAACACTGTTAACTAATTATTTTTTAAGGCAGTAATAGGACTTCTGGTCTTTTAAAATTCATCTGATAATTACAAATTATTAGGCCATTTCCACTTTCTAGACAATAGTGATCATGGTCAACTATTTAGCCAAAGATGTTTAAGGAGTGTTTGTCTTTTCTTTGTTTAAGTTTTTGTGTATCTAAAAGTAAGCATCAGGATTGGACCCTTTTGTATAAGTAGAAATTTAGGTGGCCACTCAAGTAATAATCAGCTAGTACTAACAACTAGCTTTTGTCTTTTCAGGTCATGTCATGTAATCATGTTTTTACAAACAGCCTTCAACTATTGTATGCTCCCCTTTTTCCTTGGGCATGCCAGATTTATTTCTGGCTGAATACTTATCTCATGGGGCTGCCTGACATATGGCAGCCCCTGATAGTGGTTCAGACATGCTCAGAAAAAATGATTCTTTTAGCAATGACCAGTACAAATGGTTGGAGCGGCTCTGTATGTGCTGGGCAGTAATCCGTGCTTTCACAGTAAATCCAACAGGCCTTGACCGTATCCAAAGCTTGCTGAGCATCTCCTGGCTCTGCCTTGGAGGTCTGGAGGTTTGATGGTTTGGGAATGGTGGACCCACAGTGCGTATGTTGTATAAGATAAAGTCCTATGATGTGGAAATTTCAGGGAATAAATTTGGTACCTTTGCATTGTGTTTTCCCAGAGGAATATATCAAGATTGAATAAATGTTTTAAAAAAATGTTTTTTCAAACTTTTGAGAACTTTGAAATAGAAGAGGTAGAAGTTTCCTCTTTTTGTTGTGGAAATATGTTTAAAATTTATTGGATACATTAACTTTTTTTTTTTTCCCCAGTTAGAAAACTGAACAAATGTTTTAGCTTAATTGACATATACCTTCATTTTATCCTCATTTTGTTTATGCAACGTGCTTTTAAAAATTTAATTTACAGAAATATTTATTTGTTTTGGAAAGAACAAAAATGTTTTGAAATAGAGTTTTCTGATTCTCCACTCTACTGATTTCTGAAACCTTTTTCTCTAGTTTGTACAGGGTAACTACAGACAAAGTGCCATTTCTTGACATGTTTGTACAGGTCAGGTCATAAATGCCTCTATCAGTTTGAGTCCTTCCATCGTTCTGGGCTTTGAAATCTGTTTATGTTGAGCTCAGACAAATCCCACATATAAACTTTTTTGGCTTCTTGAGGTCAGGTGGAATAACAATGCAGGTTTGGCTTCTCTGAGTATCTGCTGTCTTTAGGATTTGATTTTTCGTTTTTAGGGAGAGCAGTGAAAAGAAATGTCTGACCAACATTTGGCCATTAATGTAAAGATCAGTATCACAAACCTGGTTACTAAAAGTTAAAAGCATGATGTAGTAGTTTCTCCTACCTTATTTACTTGGTACCATGCAACAGAGTAGCTTCCTCATTTAGCATGTGAATAATTTCCTTCAAATACAGATAGTCCAAAATTTTCTGCAAGATTATCCCTGAAAATATATATCCAGGGAGATAAAGTGTAGAAAGTAAGGATGTTAAAATGCAGGAATGGTGGTGAATTTTGCATGATCACTGACAGGAAAACAAGCCTGTCCCATAGCCAACGCAGCCTCCTAAATAAAGCACAGACATCACAAATAATTTGCTTTTCTTTTCACTATCTCTCCCCCATTGTGTTCATATTTTTCAGCAGCTGTATGTGCTATTAATCTGCATTTAGGTGTGTGACTGAATGTCTGCTGTGTACTTGTTAACAGATGCAGTGTTCAATTTGCTAGTTGGGAATGAGGCCTTTTAGTATGTCATCCTGTGTTGTAGCATTGTATACAACACGTTTCTTCAATTTTGATTGAAAAGCTTACTTTAGAGAGGGAAGCATGAACCACCATGTTTGTTATTTTTTTCCTTATTAGCACTCCTAAGTGTATTCTACATTTGCCAGCAGAGAAGCAGTTAGCATACAGTGAAACTCTCCCTGATTGCCTGCTAATCTGTAAGGATCTTTCTGGTTGCCTTCATTACTGCATCAGCAAATTACACGCTGCTTGTTTGCTCCGTGCTTGACTAGGTCTGGGGCACTGCCAGTACATTCCATCAAAAGGAATTGCGTTGTTCTGCATTAAAGCCTCCGTCAGATGGAGTTTTGCAGGGAAGAGATTGTGGCACGCTTGTAATCAACGCTAGTTGTAACATAAACAATTAACGATACTGCTCGGTAGTGTATACCACATGATAGTATGTATGAGGTCCTATTTATTACTTTCAGCAAGAACTTAAAACAGATTGTGACTGTACGATTATGGTGACGGGAGTCTTTGCCCTGAGAAGTACCTCTGGGTTTCTGACCAAGCTCTCCAGTGCAGTAATCTCAGATACTCAACGTCTGTGCAAAGCCAACCCATCGTTGTTATTCTCTGCTCCGTTCTCAGGACAGCCTGAATCTCAGACTCCCACATTCAGCTTGTCTTGAAAGAAACCAAAGCACCGCTGGTTTTGCTGCCCATCTTTTCAAGTATCCTAACAGAGCATTATGAAAAGTTCTGCTATCTTACATGGTTGATGGTATAGATGGTGCATCTGCACGTTGTGCTCTGGGCATGAGCAGAGTCTATCTGTGCTCTGAGTCAATAGCACAGATTCAGAAGAGCTCAGAGCCCGCATGCCAGCTCTCTACAGTGTAAATATATCCTGAGATATTTTTCTGTGTCAGTGCTCTTAGCAAATAGTCACCCTTTGATCCATGGGGGAAAAAGTCCCTGGGAGATAATCTGAATAGCAAAGCAAAGCAAAAATCAAACTGCTCTTTCTGTGCATATTTGATGCACTAGAACTTAATTTACTTTATGCATAGAAGTGCTTTAACTTTACCTGGAGGCAAGGTGCTATTTAGATTGCTTGGTTTTGTTTTTTTTTTTTATTTTAAGAAATCCCATTATCAGTATTAAAGTGTTTCATGCCTGTAAAAACATAGGCTGTAGATTAACCGTTATCCCTTTTTATCTTTTTTTACTCAATCAGTTTGAAGCATGGGCTTCTATGACCTGTTCAGTTTGGATTCACCAAAAATAACAATTAATTTATTGCAAACCCTTTATTTATCAAGTTATTCTTTCAAATACTTTGCTAATATAAATATGGCTCATCCTATTCTGCAGGTAGATGGTAAGGTTCTCATGTCTTTACGTGGCAGACACAATAGGCATGTCCGAAGAGCGCAGCTTAGTATAAAAGCCCATCTTGTTGCACCACTGAGGCATCTCAAATTGTTTGAGTAGCAGTGATTTATCAGTGGGAACTCTGACTTCCAAGTAAATGAAAGCCAGGGTATATACAAGCAGGTACTTGAAATTAGATGTACAAATTAAATTGCAAGATTTAGGTTCCTAAGTAAGTTTTGACCTAATTTTTCTAAATGTCAGTCACTTGCTATTCCCATCTGCCTCACCGGGACAGGTTTTGGTTTTCTAAAAATATAAGTGGGAATGTATCTTTAAACACCTCATTCTGGAAAACAAGCAAGATAAACAGTTTAAGTACTGGAATTAAGCTTGAATCTCTGATGTTCTGATTTGCTATATGTTGAATGCACTTTTAATAAAACTTACGAATAATTCTGGCATAGTGACATTAATAGTGAGGGTTTAATTCTGGAACAAAGCTTATTTCTACCTGTAAACTGTGTTCAAATCAAACTTTCTAAGTTGACTCCTGGAGGTTTATATAAATTTTTGGTTCTGCGATACATGATGGAATTACAGGATGCCCAACAGCAGCCGCCCATTAAGTTTTCACTCTGCTGAATGCTGGCTCGTGCCTGTGCTGGGATTCTTTTCTTTTCCCAAAATACTGTTGTTTAATAAGCAGAAGCCACATTCTACCACTCCAGATTTTAATTAGAGCATTTGCCTAATGCAGAATGCTATTCTTTCTCAACTGTAAATCCACATAGATTTTGTTAAATTCTGTTGTCCGTGGGACAGAGCTTAGAGTAAAGTAGCTATTGGTCTCAAAAGGAGTTAATACTTTAGGCAGTGGGGGCTCAGTAAAGCAAGTGCATTAATATTTTCATCAATTCCAGCTAACTTACAGTATTCCGCTGGTCAGATCTAATTTGTTTGATGAGACATCACTGAAAGATATTATCTATAGTGTAAGCTTAGAAATTGATTGTAACATATAATTCAAGGGCACTGTTTCATGCCTAGGGCAAGAAATACTATTTTTCTCTTCATTTCATTTGCTCTTTTATAATAGCTTACCTTTCCCAAACTATATCCACCAGATTTGTTTGTAGATTTGCAGAGAAGCAAAAACCACAATAACAAAACACCCTAAACTATGTATTTTTCCCTTGGACCATGCTGTAAAGTTGTATTTATTTTTGCCAAGGTATGTCGGAAGGCAGGAATATCTCAGGCAAATCAGGTCTCAGTTTATATTTGAATTCAGAGCTACTGTGGTTGATTTGCAATCGTTAAAAGAAAAGACTTAGGCATCGAAGTTTTAACAGTATTGTGAAATTCACGTGTTAAACAGGCTCCACAGATACTTTTTATATATACACATATACACACACAAACACAGCAGTCACCTTGTTAGCTAATATCTTCAGTACTCAGACTGAAATTCTTGCATTAATTAGCTTAAAAATGTCCCCTTTTTCCCAGTTCCATCTTGTGTAAGCCTAGAGACATCCTTCTGCTTTGAGAGTGCTGTAGGTTTTATTAAGCACGTCCCAAGATGTTGTGTATTTCAACTGTTTCGTTTGCTTCATGGTGGATTCCCCCCCCCCAGTAATAAGAGAGAATAAACTGTGATGAGTCAGCTGAATACTTGAGGTACACATGAAATTTACTGCTGCGTGCCTTTACCCTTATCACTCTAACTCCCCTGGGACTACAGACATAAATACATTGCCTTCTCTACAGCTGTCATTCTGGCAGTCTAGGAAATGCTGACATTCAAAGTATTAAAACAAACCATCAGTTTTCCATAGTGCTTGTGAAAATTTCAGATTTCAGACAATTCAAGCATCGTTGACCTTGAATGTGTGTAATTTATTAAGATTTCTTTATATTTTTTTAAGAGGGATTGACTGTTTACTTTTTCCATAATCACTGTTAACTCAGATTGCTGTGCTTTCAATAGGTTGTAAGCAATGTTAAAATACTCCCCTTTAGTACACGCTTCATCTGATACTGACACAGGAATAATTTGGATTGCATTGGACATAGTCTTTTCTGAATTTCTAAGATTCAGATAATTAGCGAGTCAAAATTCACCAGGGCAGAGCACTGACCGGAATAGCCAGTCTTCTAAGAAAATCAGTTCCATATCCATGATGATAACCCATCTATCTTATTGCTTACAATAGGAGTTTATGTGTCCCTATCTTGTTGCTTTGTTCTACTAGGAACAAGTTTCCCTTTATGTAGCCAATGTTGATGCTGTATGTCCTCCTGCCTTGGTTTCACAATATACTTGAGGCTTTTATGTGTGCAAATTTATCCTTATTATCATTGTACTAGCCATTGGTCTCTCACATTGCCAAACTCTTAGATGTGATCTAATGTCTAATAAATCATTAATTAATGAAGAAGTAGTAACAAATTTAGTACAAAGAACTCTTTTCCTGGTCAGATACAAGTCTGACTTGCCAAAAGCTTGTGGTCAGTACTTTGGAAAGCCAAGTTCCACCCATCTGTAGTCATACCAGTATCACTCCCAAAGTAAGAGCTCGTGTTTGCTCAAATGTTAGCTCCAAGTATCGCTTCTACGTAACATGAGGCAGGGCTCACTTTTTGGCTTGATGTCTGGGATCTCTTATCCATCTTCCTCCACACACCTGTCATGGTTTAACCAGGACAACACCATAGTTTGACATTTTTGGACATTATTTTATTGTTGTGGGTTGTTTTGCCTTTTTTTTTTTTTTTTTAATTGCAGCAACAGAGTTGGTTATTGGACATTAGGATGTATTCAGTGGCCTCTTTGTGCGGTGGCTTGTGAACAGTTGTACTGCAGATCTGTCTATACTGCCCATGTATAATCTGATTGCCTATGACCGTAAGGGACTTGAATCATTGAAGAAATGAATGCTTCCAGTGCTTTGATTGTGCTTTTTAATTCAATCACTGTGTAGATCCGGTATTGTTTTTCAGTGTTCGTTTCTCATTCAAGCAAAATTATCTGACTATTCATGTGAGGTTATGCGCTGAATATATTTGATGCCCCTCATTCTGAGCATTGTCTGCTCAGGATTCAACACTTCCCTTTGACTGAAATTACCATTATAGGTGCTGTTGTCACAGTTCAAATTAATTTCCTGTTTAACAGGGATACTAATGAGCTACAGTGACAAGAATAATTGTGGTTGGAGTCTGCTGAGCTGAAAACTGAAAAGTAAATTGGTGTTTTGAGTTCTCAGTGTTAAGATCACCTTTCTTATAGGGGAGACTCTATGATTCTCCCCCCCCCCCTTTTTTTTTTTTTATAATTTACCTTTTATGTCCTAGTACTGGTGTATTTTCTTGAATGATATTTGGCATGGATTGCATTCTGTCTTCTGCTGCTTATTTGAACCCATAAGTATTTTTATGCTGAGCATCTGCATCCTTGAAGAAAATGGCTTAATTTCTAGAAATATTTGACATGTCCATATTTCAAATATTTTGGTGGAAGATATAGTTGATGCATTTTAGTTATATTTTAAAAAAAACAGGGGGAGGGCAAAAAAAACCCAACAACAGCTGGTTGGATCTGCTCCTAAATTTTGGGACGTACGTGGCAGCTATAGTGCTCTGTGCCATGTACGAGGATGAGCAGCTCTGGAAGAACTCAGGACCTCTTGACCAGCTGTACATGACCACCATTCTGAGCCCTTTGTCTAACGACAACAATCACAAGAAGATCATTTTCTTTCTTAGATGAACACCCACCCCAATATTGATCAGAAGAGGAAAGATATTCCTCTTCATTATCACATCAGAGTTCAGAATGCATAAACAGTATTATTCTTCAGAAAGGTTTTAATATATGCCTATTGCTATGTTAAGGAACTGGGTGCGTAGAAATCTCCAGAAGCTTTCTGTCTTGGTTCAGGCTCTTGTATTTTAGTCATCTGTTCTTACTATGCTTCAGGTTGAATGAGGATAATACTAATTTCTCTTCATGAAGGAACATTTTAGGATTCATTCTTAAAAGTTGATGACATTTTGGGAAATTAATCCTGAAAGCGAATTGCTTTTAAAAGAGTATTAAATTTAGGCATTTAAAAAAAACCCCACAGTAACATATAATAAAGAAAATAATAGTAATATATTTCTACATCTCAGGCATTACATTTTAAATAAAAATTTACTGTTACCTACGCCTTTTTCAAAATAGCATTCCATAGATTCTGGCAATTATTTTGAGGCTGAATTGAATGTTCCAAGTTGGTTTTGTTCCTTTCTTATATTGTATACTAAGTAGCTGCAACAAAGCATACTTTTCCTATTCCACAGTACTTGAACAGAGTATTTGCTGCCATCATGTAAGAAAAGGATTTAAAATCCTGTTCTAGAAAGGAAGGAGGATCCCTGACTTGTAACAAGCAGTTCCTAGGACTATGTTTGTGTTGTTTTCTGTCCCTGTGATCAGAGCCGGCTGAGGTCATCAAACCTTTGGATCAGGTCCTACAGAAACAGAGCATATGCGTGGTTAAATTTTTGCCTAAGTAATCTCAACACTTTCCCTTCCCAAAATATATCTCTTTGAGATCAGTGTATTTTGCTAGCGCTAAATTGACTGATTTTCTGCCTGCTTTCTTTATAACCACCGAAGCCAGTACACACAGGCGGAGATGAGGGAGGAAACGTGCAAGTGAGCATTGCTGCGGGACAGAACCTGCTGGATCACGTAGGCATCTCTCAGCACGTGTCAGACCATTTCCCAAATGGCACTTTATTACTTTGCCACCACCCTCACACAAACAATAAATAATGTGAAATTCGTCAGTCAACAAACAGCTGAAAAGAAAAGCAAACCGTACTGAGCACCTGCGAAGGCGGATGGTCATGCTTTGGCATACATTGAGGAGAACATTCCAGAGTACACCTAGCAGGACTAGGCTTAATGAACAAATCGACTTGACAGATTTCACCTCCTTTTCTGCTCATCTGCAAGCTTTCATCATTATGAATTTCCTATTCTGAATTACCTGTTAAGTATTTCCTGCAGACAGATGTCAGCTTGTGAATTGCTCAGATGCTCAGTTTTTCTCATTACTAGCGCTGTCTGATTGCCCACTCAGTTAAATGCTCCAAGTTTCTTACCCCCCAGGCGAAATACAGCAGCAAAGAGTTAAAGACCCCATACCACAAGTAAGTTTGTATCCAGAATCTTTACTTCTGTTTGCATAGAGAAATAAAAGCCCATGCCCCAAATGCTTGCATTCAGGTTTACCACTAAGTAAAGGATTTAAGGAAGTGATGGCACAGTGGTTCCCTTATCAGATTGATCCTGACTTGATGTTACACTTAGACTCGTAGTCTAGTTCGTAGAATGTTACAGAAGATATGCAGATATTTCACGCACATTATTACGGAATTTGTCCCCAGGCTTATGATTAGTGTTAGGGTGCAGGTCCTGGCACGATAGGATGTTATTTCAGGCTGCATTTCAGTCCTGGTATTTGCAGGGAAAATTTACAGGCACTCAATTTCTGTTCACCTCCTCTTATGAAGGTCATTTGTTAAAAGTAAAAGAAGAATGGACACATGTGCAGACAGTTGTCTTGGTGAGTCCTGATAAGGTGGCCACAACGCCAGGGAAGTAGTGTCTCTGATGATGCTGCATTGTTTCGCTGCTATTAAAAGAAATAATGGGTCAAGAATGGATATCTAATTATATTTCTGGTTTCCAGCTTTCTATCAACCCTTTTGTTATAGTTTATGACAGGTCCAATAACATGTATTTTCTTTCTATTTTAGCTCAAAAATAATCTTTCCACACTGTTTCTAAATGGTCATTGTAAGAAAGTTTACAGTTTTGGAAAGATAACTGTCCTGTATTAGGTATCAACACATGCTGAAAGTTCAGAATTGTGTCATCCACAAATGTGGATCACATCCCAATCTATTTTTCAGTAGTGCAAGGAAGGTGTGTCCCAGTAAGGGCAGGCTGAGCTGGAGTGGCATATGTGGCTTTAGGGTATTGACTCGCAAAGAAGCAGATTTTTGTTCTTTCCACATCCTATACCCCTGTCGTTATCTCTGCACCCTCCTGCTGTTTTTCTACAAATGCTGCTATTGTTCACAAAGCAAATTAAGTTTTCAAGTAGATTTTCAACTTTTTTGGTATTGGGGTTAAGCAGTACAGAAAGTGAAGTAATGAAAACCCTAGACGCCAATGCCTGTTTACTTACTGCAGAAACAAAAGAAATGAACTCGGGATTGCTCTGATGTGGTCTTAGCTATAGCTCAAGAGGTTGAAATGATTCCCCCCTGATTGCTGCACAACACTTTGGTGATGGAACTCCTTCGGTGCTGGAGTTTCATCTCATTAGTTATACTACCTCTTTTGCTGTAGTCAGTCAGGACAGCTTGAAAGGATATTGATTAAGGGCTTACCTCACTTTTTATCACAGCTAATTATATTTTTTTGGCCAGGTGCTAGATTTCAAGACATTGGTTTTGGAGCAGCAAATGGAGGGGTGATTAGAACTTCAGTGAACTGTTCACTACAAATTCTGACTATCAGCTATCAAAATTGGTCTTCATAAAGAGTTTGAAAAGGAACATTTTCTGGTTTTCTGAGATATCTGTTAAGAATTCAGACCTTATCTTCTTAGTGAGTACGTGCTGCTTTACATCTTCCCTTACTCGCACTGTTGCTAGTCAAAATTTGAGGGGGTGTCTGAACAGAAGACCACAAAAATTTTCCTGCAGAATTGGCTCTGAGGGAGCCATTACATTTCTGAGAGGTGTTAAGAGCACACCTTTGAAAATGAGAGATGGGGAATTAACCAGGGTCAAAGGTTCTGATGAACTAATTAAATATAATTACGTTTATACAAGCATCAGCACAACGGCTTTTGCTTTTTACTTTTTTTAATAGTGTTTACATGCTCATAGAGTATTCAGTGGAGTAAGGTGCTAAAGTTTTCTTGTTATTGCATGCTCATTTTTTCTTTCTGAAACTAAACAGGTATTTATAATTGCATTTTATCATCTCAAATTACATAATATTTTATTTAATCTGAGAAGCATGCTAAAGCCAGGCTTTTTAGGAAGAAGGAACAACACTAATTAACTTTGTAAGGAATGAGATCAATATTGTTCTTTTCCAGTTTCTCAATTCAATTTCTCTGTTCCATTTTCTGAAAACGGAATTGATGTAGGATAACGTCAGAGGTTTAATGTGACAGTTTTCATAGTCGCTCAAGTGAGTAAGCATCTCTCCCAATTGCTTCCACAAACATAGTCTTGTACACTGCCACTGTTACCGGTTTGTTGCATCCAAATTACAGAGGAGGTTGCTTGAATTCTCCATCATTTTGCAGTCAAAATGCTATTGTGGGCAAAAAAACCCACAGTTTCTGTGCAAAATCAAGAGGTTTTTTTAGTCTAATTGAAGTCTCTGTGGTCTAAAGAATTATTATTAGTCCAGCTACAATGATGCTTACACTTATAATTCAAATTATATACAGTTAAATTTAATATATGCAAACTTTCTATTATCTGCCCCTTTCTCATGTGTTATATTACTTTTCCACTTTCTCACTGCTCAATAGCTTCATTCTGGAGGGAGGTGAGAATACCTCAATTGTGAGCATTCGAGTCCTTTGCCAGAAATGTGATGCTGCTGTTGATGGTTTCTTCTTTCTTGCCCTTCAGTCCAGTTGGGGTCATCTTTATTTTCTTGCTAAATGTCCTACACCTTGCTCTTTCTTCATAGGACTGCTTAGGTCCACATTTACAATATAGTCTTTCACATATGTTGGGCACTCGTTCTTTGTTCTCTTTGTTGACCCTAAAACTAGTTTTACCCAGCTCCCAGGGGTGCATTCACCACTAATGAGGTGGGGTTTTATAGCTCTTGGGCGTCCAGTATCATCCTGTGCCGCTACTTTTAAGGCCCCTACTGTCATCCCATGCCTGTACTCCTCTACGCTGCATTTTATCTACAGTCATAGAGTGTTCATTTCACCTAGTATAACTGCATGTATTGCTATTTATTAGTTTCATATACTTATATGTGTATATATAAAACAACAGCTACTTCCCCATACTGGAAGCACAAAACCAATTGCACCTTTTTGAAAATTGCTGTTACAAGCAAAGCAAACAAAGCAGCAAAGCAAAGCGCACCTCAGCCCGGCCAAGGCAAGTCCGGGCAAAGCCTGAGAACGCCCGAGGTCTGTGCTGCAGCTTAGCACAAAGCCTCTGGCCTGTTCCGAGCAACGGCAACACCGTATTTACTGGGCTGCTGGGCTACGTAACAAAGAGAAAGTCGGAGTTAGTTACAGTTTTATTCTCCACTAGCATATCACAAACTAAACCTTTCTCTTTTCTCTTTCACCGCAGTAAGCTGAAGCCCTCAGCTGCCTTTTTCACACTTACATTTTTGCAAAGTTAACCTTGTTAAGCCAACAGTCCTTCTTCCCCAGGCTGGTACCTACATCTGCTACCCTTGTTTTGTTCATGCCCTTTGCCTGTGCTAAGTTTCTTTACCTGTGGATGACTCCTGAAAGGTCCCAAACAGTGAGATATCTGAATGCTGGAAAATGATAGTTGATCCCTCTTCATGATGAATAATGGGGATGAAATGTATGTCTGTGTACCTTCCCTGCATTCTTAAATGTTGAGTTTTGGGCAGAGACAACAGGACTGTGTCTCATGCAGACGTTGAGCACTGAGCACACAGAGAGAAAAGTCTGGACTCCAAGTAATTTGTAATAAGCTTTTGTAAGTAATTCCAAGTATTAAGTGTAACAGTGCTCACTCCCCCTGTGATTTGCAGCACCCATTTTTTCCTCCTCTTCCTTGATTGCTAATCAAATCGCATATAGAAATGCTTTCCTGATGAATCTCGCTCAATCTATGGGCAGTCTCTCATATGTGCTTCATTACCAAAACATGTAATTTGATCACTGTATGCCCATATAATATAATTCATCTTTTCAGAAGCTTAAAAGAGTCTTCCTCTGTGTCTAAAGGCTAAATATCCCAGAAGGCTGTTAAGTGGACTTGTCCCTCAAGCCTTAAGAAATGAATGGAATGCTGATTTGATACAGATTCGAGCACAATTTAAATAACCATGGTATCCCATTTCATAAACTGTGTGCTGTCTAAGGCTTCTCTGTATTGACTTTCATGTTTGGGAACGTTATTGTGGGGTTTTGTAATTCTGCTTGCTTGTTTTTACTGGGGGAAAAAAACCCAAAACCAACCAAACCAAAAAACAAAGAAGAGAGAAGGCAGAAGAAAATAATTCTTGCCGTACCTGTGAAACATTTTCCTTTTTTCATAAGTTGTAGGCTTTCCTGTATTTGTCCAAGCTTCCAAGGATTTTATATGATAGATTAGACTGGGTCAGTGATTCTGAAAAATAAGATTTGAGGGAATAATGATAATGTACATGGGAACAGGATAGGGGACAAAAGCAGGCTATTATTGCATTGCCGTGCCTGTACACTGACAATAATGCCTGTGATTGCAGTAATGGACCCAAATGAATGATAAGCCTTTTTTTGAGCAAGTTAAACTGTCAGCCTGTCCCTAAAATATTCCTCTGTCTGAGTTAGCTGTGGCTCTTGAGACTCACCAGGTGCTGGTTTTATGCTCTTACTGGGCAAGTAGAGATGTCACACCAGCTGGCTTTTTTCCCCTGCTTGTAGCTCCTGTGCTTTGCCAAAGGTCAGTATGTGAAGATTTCTGCTTAACTTTGGAGTCTAATGTCTGATGCTGTACCAAGGTAAATTATCCGTGTAAGCACTGTCTGAAATGAGTTGTCTTTTGTTCACAATGGTCTGATTTGAGTCATAGTATATAATAAATAATGAATGCAAAAGAGAGGTTGCAGTTCAGTCACAAATTATTATTTGCAGAATTACTGCTGACCTCTCATTAGCACTTACAAGTGGCAGACCAGCTCTTGAAGGATTTAGGACATTGCTTAATGAAGATTCATTTATTAAGACGTATAGCTGGCCAATATACTGGTCATTACATTGATCTTAGGATTGGATCAGAGTGTGAGCAACCTTTGTGCATCTGAGGAATGAAAAGGAGAAGCAGCTAACTACTTGGAGCAGCTTTGCTGTCATTATTTTTTGGATTTGTCTACTCTTTGTATTAAGAGGTAGCTCATTCTTTTTTTCAGTCTTCTTTAAAAGCTTTCCTTCTTTAAAGAAAAGATATTTGGTTATATGATATTTTTAAAAGCAGGATTTTTTATAATAGTGCCGTATGGTATTCCGCAATTCAGTATTACATTTACATTACCTATTGTAAGGCCTACCATAATTCTGTCCACACAGGCATACAGAGTCTGCTTCAAGCTTTGTGGTTTTGACAGACAAATTATATAGGTATGTCAAATGTACAAACACAGTAGAGAAACAGAATATCTGAAATATATTTTATTCATAGACACGGACCATTGTGTCACTAGATGTCACCTAATCAGGGAAGATAAATGTCTCTTTGAATTTAAGCAATTTATAGGTAGGAATTAAGGTAGTGTTGTGCCCTACCCCCATTTCTATTTTCTTATTTGTTTTCTTACCAAAAATCATCTAGCAGGTAAGAGATAAATCCGTACACATTGTTTAGGGATGACATGATTTTTCTTCCTGCTACAATCATTCTTGGTGTGCAGTCACCTTCTTTCACACTCTTTCTCCTCCTAGGAGAGGCGGGGAATATGCTTGGTTTTGATGGAGCAACTTAAAAATATCTCCAGGTGTAACTCGGGTCTTGTAAGCAAAGGAACGCTGGGTCTCCTGTGTGAGGCTTAGTACCCCCCCGATGCACTGCTGGAGCTCCAGCCTCATGGCTTCTGTTTTATGGTAACACTGCTTCTGCATCGTAGCAGTTTTATTGTGCATGGAAGAATTAATCTTCCTTGCAAAATACCCAAGAGTGAGGGAGTGTGCTTGTGTGCAAATAGTGCTATATATGCCACATTATAGCCACAATTCCGGTGTTGAAAGATTTTGTGTGATCTGTCTGTATGGATTTACTGGGTTTATATATGACTGAAAATACTCCTGGCAAAGTAGTGACTAAAAGCAGTGGGTCTGTGTTTAGCTGTCAACGGCTGGAACCCCGCTTCAGAGGGATGGGCACGAGTATTGACCTGAAGAGTAACAAGCTTTGGATTTATTCTGATGGCAGAATACTACTATACAAATACAGTAATGTGGATTAAATGTAGAGAAAGAGTGGGTTTGGGTTTTGTTGATTCGGGGGCGGTTTAAATCATTTAAATGGAAGTATGTTTTGAATTTCACGTTTTCAAGATTTCTTCTGTTCCTGAGTTTTGCTTCAGTTTTGTGCAGAAGCTCAGTATTATTGTTCAGTGGCTTTGGACATATCTTCCTAGGGTCGGAAAATTGGATTTCCATTCTGGTGAATTTAAATTAAAAACAAACAAACAAACCAACCCACAAATAAAACAAAGAAATAAACAACCGCCCTCAAAAAAACACATCCAATGCTTTATTTTCATGGATGGGAAAACAGCCATTGATTGTTTTACTCAAGTTTTAAGCTAGCTGGGATAACGCAAATCATTACACTTAAAATATAAGTTGCAATAATTGAACCTTCTGCCTTTGGTAGGGGTATCTCAGTGGGAACCTTTGTCAGACGTTAACATGCACTGAGGAGACATTGACTGTTTCAACTTTCCATTTCTGAAGTTAATTGTGTGGTCCTCTCTCACCTCTGTAAATCGATCAGGTTTTCAGCTTGTTCTGCAAACCTGCACACTTACAGCACTGGTGGAAGTTAAGGCAGCACGCTGTAGTGTCTGTGCTGGATTTCTGAGCTGCAAACCAGACTCATTAGAGAGAAAATCTACCTTGCGCTTTCCTGTCAAGCAACAAGTATCGCAAGTATTTTAGTTGGAGTCTTCTAATTCAGTGGCATCCCTTTGTTTGAAGAAAGCCGAAGCAGGGAGGCGAATGCCCGTTGTCCCTGTCTGGGTGGTGCGGCATTCTGACCATGGGAGAAGAACAGTCTGGAGGTGATGATCAGCCATCGTTAACAGCAGAATTTGACCTTTTTATTTTTATTTTATTATTTCTAATGAGCTGAGCGTTTTGCAATTGAAAGCAAAATAACTCTCACGAATCACCTTTCACCTGGTAAGAGATCCTTTTAAAAGAGAAAAAGAAAAATCTATTCACATGTTTACATTAAGATACAAGATCTCTGCCAACTGTGGTTGAAAATATGTCTAAAATCAATTTGGTTTTCAATATTTTTCAGTCACTGAAACTATCAGAAAACCAATTTAATTAGTTTTTCTCACAGGAATTATCAAGAGTATCCTCTTAATAGTTTAGAAGTCAAACTCCATACAATAATATAATTATTTTGAATGAACAAAACAGTAAAAATCTGAGGGCATGGTGCCTTCAGCTGTCTGCAAATTAGCTGGATCCATTCTGGTTCCTGTTTTGGACTTAACCACAATATCACTAAACATTTCCAGAAATTACCCCAGAACAATCAAAACAAAAAAGAGTTGGTTTTTTTTCCTCTTTGCTCTCTTGGAGGGCTTATTTTTGTTTTTTAAAGGCTTTAAAATAGCTGAAGAACTGGTTAATCCACACGCTGCTTGTGGCAAGATGAAAAAGAACATGGTATAAACGAAAAAATGCTGGTGTGGGAGCTAATGCAGTTTTCACGAGCCTATTGAGTAAATCATACCCAGCAGCGTGACTCCGCAGCGGCTTCATACATGTGCCGGGGGGTGAATTAGTTTTTTGCGGCCGTACTCTGATCCGGAAGGCAGCAAGAATTCTGGGCTGGCCAGTTGCTAAGGGAAGGTGAAGTGCAAGGTTTTAGTCGAAGGTTTTCCACAGGCTGGTGTTTAAAATGAAGCAGAATGTTTGGGTAACTATGCAATCATTCAACCTAAACATGTAGTCTGTTAAGGTAAATTTGCTGTTACCGCTTTCAGTGTTGCTATGTTTTAATTCTTCAGTTGCTTATTTGAGAGTATTTGCGGCTGGAGCTGTAGCAGTGTGCTTGTAAGAGATGTAAGCTCGGACAAAATCTAACCTTTACAGATGGATGTGTTAGTCTGTGATATAATGCCTTTTGGCTGATTTTGATTTGCATCGATTTGCCTGTGTTTTTGTTTGATTAGCTCTAGGCTGGTATTAGAAATGTGGGCTTTTCTGTTTGATCCCCCATTAGGCTTTTACCTAGATGTCCTATTCATACATGCCACTCACTTCTCCTCTCGCCTCCTGCTGCATGCAGCTCCCTGCCTGCATGCCTTTGGAACTTGAAAAATTAAATGAAAAAAAATTTGGAGTGAGCCTGGAGCTGAAGGGAGCTCTGATATTCTGTTTGAGTTTCTAAAATGAATAACAATAAAACATTTCAGCATTCATTTAATATAATGAAGTTTCATGAAACTTCTGTGCTAGCGTTCCTCAAGAAACTCTAATGCTGCTTTGTTGCAGGGCTGTGGTTAAAGAGAGTCTTCTGGAAAAATATTATGGTCATTTTCTGGAGAATGTTATTTCTTCTGATATTTTGATACAAGTTGTGTCAATATCAAATTGCAAGACTGATGTAGGAAAATCACTGAATATGCCTCTAGTAATGTTTCCTTTGTGAAGGGAAACTTAAAATTTTAAATGATGTCCCCTTTTCTTCTGAGGAAGTCTGGTTTTGCCAGTGATGGCTTGTTGGGTCTCAAGATTTAGCCCTGTTTTGTGTATCTTCAAACTGGTCACTATTACCATGTCTTAGATTCTGAATCTGGATTTTATTGGGTCTTTTATCATTCACTTCACCCAACAGTTACTTGGAGGGAGGTAGGGCTGGGGGAGAAGTGCTTCAGGGAGCTTTGGATCAGGTGTGCCATACGTAGGTAATGCATCTGTCAGGGGTATAGGGGTACTACCTTGAAGCATTTTAAAAGTCTGAGCAGATTGTAGGATTGACTTAAATGCTAAAAGGAACACCCATGCTTCTCATCTAAATTCTGCATTACGTTGCAGAGCTGGTAAGTTTTCAGACGTGACAGATTTCAGGCTCTGTGCTCAGAGCTCCTCCCAAAGTTCAGACTATTCTCGTGCAGCAAGTGGCAAACGCCAGCAGGAGCACTGCTGTCACTGCACCTTCCGAACAAGAAAAAAAACCCCCATATGTAAAAGTGATAGCAGATAATTGTAACGACTCAGTCTTAAGCCTCATGAACCTGTAGTGCTTTTAAGCAGGAAGTTTGCTTGTCAAGGCAGTCCGTCCTTAGCCGTGGGTTTCTCAGCTCTAATTTGAAGATTTCCATTAATGAACTGGGCTGTTACTCACAGATGGAATATCTGGCAGAATGCATCTTCTGCAGTCACCAGTTTTTCAGTCTTGTTAGAGCAGCTAAGATCATTATTGTTCTCTCACTTGCTCGCAGAGGTTTAGTGTTAGATGATGTTGCTAATGGCATTTTTGAATCCATATGGCTCCATTGAAACAGACTGCATTAGCACTCACTTCAGTGAATACCCGCTAGTATTGGCCAAACTAGTCAGAAAACAGTTTTTATTGAGTCACTTTCTTTTGGGTTTGTGGTGTATTGTCTGGCTTTGATATGGTTTTAAGTGATGCTGTATATGCTTGTATTTATGTGCATTATTCTTATGAAATGTCCATGCGTAATTCTCTATTTCGGGCAGTCGTGATACTTTATTGGAATGTAAATACCTTTTTTTGGTATATTTTGAGAGAGAAGAGCTTTTTCTCTGGGGAGGCATGCTAGATGGAGAACATAAAATGTAATTACAGCTTGCCTAACAGTGTCCCTTCTGTCCAGGACTCCTGATTTCATTTTTGGATTCTGCCATTGACTTAGCCTAACCTTCAGTCACGAGAATCAAGAGGGTATAGCCATTTGTGCTTTGGTTTGTTCATTTGTAAACTGTTTTAATAACCGTCTGTTCTGTTCTGTTATTCTGAAACTGAATTAATCTTTGTAAAGCCCATTTGAGTAAAGAATGATATATATGTGCAAAGTACTATTACACTATAGGCTGTTCTTCAAATTTCTAACATCTGTTGCCAGTCTGTGGTGTTTATTGTACATTTTTGTATTGCTGGGAGAAGGAGATTTACTGAAATGCAAAACCCACGGGATGCAAAAATGCTTAGTGTCTACCTAGCAAGTGTAAGAGTACATCACTGATAAGGAACTTTGCAGAGTTATGCCAATAGGGTGATGTGCTTGTGAAGTGACAGGCAAATTATTGATTGGAGCTGGAGAGTCATCTTCTTGTAGTTGTTGTTTGTCTTCTCTTTCTTCTGTGCATCCCTGGGGAATCAGTTGGGAATTAGACTGTAGTCTGTATGAAGAGTGGATTTATAGTCTTTAACTGTGGGGAAAAAAATGGGGTATATCTTTTGAGGCAGGGACATAATCAATTGCAGAAAGTGAATTTGTTGGCTGGGGTTACAGTGAGCCAGCACAAGGGCATATAACACAAGAGGAAATTATTTCCTCCCAACTAGGGAAATGACTTCCACAGCTGCCTGATCTCTTTCATCAGAGACTCTTGGCATTAGTCATTACTTCTGTTATGAAATAACTGAACATATCATGGTCCTGAGTCTCAAAGGCAATTCTAGAGATGTAGGTGAAAGGGACAAAGTGTTGCTCTGGATCCCTTTTGTTTCACTGCTCATGATGGCATTTAGTATCTTGCTACATGAGCGCTGACTGAAATCTGCGCTGATTTTCATTGTGTTCGTCGGAGGTGTGACAGTACATTTCTCTAGTAAATATATCTCTGTCTGTGCTTCAGCTACCTACGGCAACACAGCCCAAGTCTTTTGAACTTCTGGGAAGAGTCAGCTGGCGTGCTTCAGGCTGCTGCTTCACTTCTGGTTTCCCAGTAAACTACTTTGAAACCAAAGCCTTGCTGCCAGCCTTCTTTCAAACAATGACCCTGCCCTAACAGTTTAATATTATTCCATGGAATCTCAGACAAGCATTGGTTTTTCGCAGAGGGGGTGGTTGTTTTTTGTAAGAAATTAGTTTTTTGTTTTCGACACACTAGAAGGAGATCAAAGTCACTTTAGTTTGTGTTCTTCGCAAAGGTCTGAATCCAGTGTGCTGGAAGTGAAGCTTCATCTCTTTGTGGCTTTGATTTTCCCCTTGCAAATACCATGTTTATGTGCATTCTTTGTTACATATCTCAAAATGTTTAAATGTCTTATACATTACAGTTAGTATTTCTACTGCTGAATCAACTACAACCAGTTGTGCAGCCGTTCCTCCCCTTCCCACCACCCCTCCTGCATTCACCCAGCTTCTGCAGAAAGGGATTTTTAAAGTGTGGGCAATTAGCTGTAATAGTAGCTACAGATATTTTTGATTCCTCGACACCATATAAAACTGCCAAAAGACTGTAGCATTCACTCTGCTAAAGGCAGTTGCTGAAGTTCGTGACGTGCCTTGATTTCTGGCCACTAATGAAAATGCGTTTCAGAGTCTCTTGAAATGGAAACTGTTTAACAATAAGCATTTACCTTCCTCTAATTCTTCACCAAGAACCAATATGATTTTAAATAGAGTAGGATTCTTTTTAAAATTATGATTAGTCCCTGGTGTAAAGAAGGGTCCTGAAAGTGTTTAATTAGGCAACAACAAAAAGCACGAAATGAGCAAAGCTGATTCTGTAGATATCTGATGATCATACTGAGATGTAATTGAAGTAGAGAAGCCTGTTGCTTCTAATAGTTTAAGTGCCTTGCACATCCACTGCCTGCACTGAGTACAATAAAATGTTCTATCACACATTCTCTTCATCATACCAAATATATGATCCATAGTCCTGCAATAATAGCAGGGATAATTAATTCTGGCTTAAGTATTTAGAAAATTATTAAGTGCTGCAATTACAGGCTTTCCAAATGGCAGTATTTAGAAGCAAGAAGCTATTCTCTACTCTTCCCCCCCTCCCATATCGGAGTGCACTGAAAAACTTCAATTCGGCAACATAAGGAAAAAGCCCCTGCAGGAGTGCATCTTAATGTAGTATTAATTGGGTAAAGGAAGAACATAGCTCAGGAACACAGAGGGTGCATTTGGAACAGGACAAATAATCTGAAATACAAGTTTGATGAATTCCCTTCATCTCTGTGCTGTGGTTGCCGCAGCACTTTTGTTTATATTGATCTGAACGGCATGGAAATTTTCTTTCATCTGTCATTTACATTCATTTTACCTCTTGCAATTGCCTCTGCCAGCTTACATGCTTGTTTTCTGGTGAATCTATTAATAAGATTTCCAGTACATCAAAAGAATTTCTTTTGTGCAAAGGTAGAATATAATATGCCTAAGGTGTAGGAGGGTTTCTAGCTTCAATTTTACCTGCTAAAAGTTATTAATGAGTTCTGTGAAGTAAAAAAAAAAAATAATGAGAAGGATAATGCTAATTGCATGCTGTAGATTTTCCTCCATTGCTTACTCATTTAGTTGGTGACTTGCAGAATAGAATATTTACACCGTAGCTTTCTTCTGATTGCAAGATGCCTCCTGAATTGACAAAAATAGGACCAAAGGTCAAATTAATTAAAAACAGTAGGAGAAAGAACATAATTAACGCTGCAAGTTTGTATTTACATGTTTTGCCTGGAAAATGTGTGAAGTGCATTTTGTTTTGTGCAAAGCACAGACGCTGTTCGCCAATGAAAATTAGAAAACACTAAGAAATATCTTAAAGAGTAGAATTCAATGGAATTCTTTAGTTTTGAAAATTTATGCATAACGATGGTTTCAGGGTGAGCAACCAGGGCAGTTGCCATGAGTATTCGATAGTGTAATTGATACAGGAATGCAAGGCTATGTTCATGTACGTGTAGCTGTGGGTGGGAGATACCTGTGCCCATAGCGTCTCCCTGTTGCCTGCGTGCCTTATGCCAGCTCTGCTGACATTAATGTTATTACCCTTCCACACACATGGTTTATTACAGAGGTCCTCCCTGGTTCTCAGATATCTACAGCAATATGCCTTCTCCCGAGCAGTAAGAATACAGTGTGGACCCAAAGCCTTGCATTTGTTCTTGTATGACTGCAGTTACAAAGGGTTTCTGCACTGTCACGCTTTTCTGGATCAACTCGAGCAAGCGGTTGCCTTTCCTGATCATCTCCTTGGTGTCAGAGTTGCACAAGTATTGCAGATTTATAGGCTGCAAGTTCAATGTGGCTTGTATGGAGAATGATATTTATCTCTGATTTAACTGAGCTTTACATGAAATTTGAATAATCCTGAAGGAAAGATGGTAGCAGTGTTAATCTTCTGCGTGGCAGGTGAGGAAACAGAAGTAGCCACGGAATGCACTCGGGGAGTTGCAGAAGTGGCATTCGCTGTGCCTTCGGCCTTCCCTCCCCAGCCCCTTATATTTCTCAGCTCTTTGGGGCACTTTTACTTGGGCATCTTTCCAAAGATGGAGGGACTTGCAGTCAGGATTATGCTCTTTATGAGTATGCAATAATGTTATTTTGGAGTTTATACAGTAAATGGCTGGGACTAAGTCTCTCTTAAGGAAAAAGTTGGTATGCTCGGTGCCACTGACAGAGGCCCTTGGTGGTCGGTGCGGGCTACGCAGCCGGCAGTCCCGTGAGGAAGAGCCGGCCTTCGTGGCTTGCTGGAAGTGCCCGCTCCTCACTTTTGCCAACTTCTCTACTATTTCCCCTTGGTGCTTTATACATTTTTGCATTAGAACCTTTCTCTTGACTCCTCAAGTTACCGAGTAAACAGCTTCGCTTCTGTCTTGGTTTCTACTTGCCGTGCATGGCTTGCGTTCACCTGTTTGCTCGCTCGCCTCAGTAACTGTTTGTCAGGAAAGCAAGCCGGGGTCACAGGTCTGTGCTTTATAAAGCCAGCTCCCTGGTGACGGATGCCTGAACCTCACAGAAGTGGACCTTGACTTAGAGCTCCGCTCCCCAGCTGCACCCTCGTTGTGGTTTCAGCGCACGAATCCTACGGCTGTAGGTCGTGCCCGGGTTGGAATCGGGGCAGCTGGGTCTGACCGCAGGCAGGTCGCCTGCTCTCGGCTGCAGACAGCAGCTCTCGGCTTGCTTTGGGAGCAAGCGACTTCCCTCAGACTTCAGCTGGAGTCCCTCGGTTCCCCTTGCCCAGAACTGCAGTATTTCTTTATGCAAACTAACATATGCTGCATTATTTCGGTTATTTGTATTGTATATTTGGCTCTGTGAAGAAAGATAAGTAAGTAATCTTAATAGTCCCAAAGAATGGCTGCACTGAATATGAAAATAAGCTAGAAAGATTTAAGGAATATGGGAAGGCTAATGGCTTTATGTTTTGCTTTACTAAAATTACACAAGTGGTGCATTCTGAAAGACAGTTACATATTCTGATTATCCGAAAGGACAATTGCGGAGACGTCGCTCTGTAGGAGCGAAGGTTGGTCTCAATGGTGTAATACAGCACTTCAATTTGTAAAATTTTTTCCATTTACAAATAGGTATTTCAGGCATCCATTTAAGAATGTGTTAGTAGCATGTAGCTCAACTCACTTTAGTAATTTTGAATATTTCATGTATTCTGCTGTAAATAACAGCTAAAAACTTATTCATTATCACCCTGATAGTATAAGCTCTGAAAATAGTGACGCAAATGGGAGATTTCTTACTTTAATCAAATAAAACATAATCCTTTCTCTTGGAGAGAAAAATGGGTATTTCAAATATTTGAAATAAAACCAAAGTATTCCAACAGCGTTCACCATGGCATTTACCACATAGCATCTTTCCTATTTACAATAGCCAAAGATTGAAACAAAGCAAAGTATACCAGTCAAAAATTCCTTTATTTCAGTATATGGAATAACTTCTCATATTGAGAGTAAAACTTTTATCTGACAATTGGAAAGGCAATCTCAGGATACATGCTTTGACCCTGGAAGCTTTCTTGGATTCTTCTGAGTGGTACCTCTTCGGGTGAAAGTTTTCTTCATCCAGGGAAGATTGTCCTGGACCACTGGAGTGCACTAAAGAGCGTAATGCTGGTAAAAGTTTCCATACTGAAATGCTGTAATTTTACTTTGTAAAAGGAAATACAGCATGAACTGCATCACTGCTTGTAAATTTTTGCTTACAGCTTTATTTTACACAGGCCAGCAGGTTTTCTTTGTATTCCCTTACCTTTTCCTTAACCATTTCACCTAAAGGTGGACTAATTATAGTTGCCGTGAGAATGTACTTCAGATAGGTGACCTCAGATGGCAAACACACTGTACATTTAAAATTAAGAATGGGTAATCTAGATGGTTAAAGGATATTTGCTAAAGGCCAAAAAGATAAATGTTGGAAGCAAATACTGATACAGAGAGCAGAAAAGAATGCTCTCACTGCACTCAAGTAAGTCTTGAGTTTCCTGAGAGCCCATTTTGGGTAAAAGGGTAACTTCTTGTCTATTCTTTCTCTTCTCCAGGAAGAGCAAGATGCTTTTTTTGACAGCTGCATAAAATATATTAGTTTTATCCTTCCATTTTAACTATCACCAGTTCCCATTCTAGTGAATCAAACACTTGGTATCAAACATCATAGATTTGCTGCTATAACAAACTAAATGCTGTCATAACAAATGCAGTGAGATAGTGACATGCAAAAGAGCTGCTTTTCTACTTGCTTTAAAAGGCCCTTCACTTTTAATTTAATTTATTTTTTTAATTTTTGTGTTGACTCTTCTTAGGGAGATATTGCAGAAAACCTGCTGCTTTACTATGTCAGGGTTTAGCAAGGGCTGGCTGCTCCCTGGGGGCCAGGAGCAATGGGTGGTCCCGATGGCTTTTGAGGGCTACTGCGAATGATATCAAAATTAGAGGAAATGTAGTCTAGAAACCTTTGGATCCAAAAATTTGGGGCTTTTTTCTAGAAGAAATTCAGGAGATCTGTCTGTCTCTTTATTCAAGAGGTACCTCAACCTCTTCAGGTTCTAAGCTTGTATTGCAGACTTGCTCTCTGCCCTAATTTGTGTACTTTTTGTTTTTAAACCATAACAAAATGAGTTCACATGTGACAACTACCTACGTGAATATTAAATGTAAGGTTATTATTCTGTGTCTGTGTTACACATGAACTGCTTGATAACCATCGCTCTCAGATACCCTATCCACACCTGCAGGAAAAAGTCCTGTGGAGCCAAGATTTATTTTATAGGGTGAACTACAACTGAAGTGATACACAACTACTTGTGTTAGAGTATTTAAGAATACTCCTTGAGCATGTCTTACTAAAAGCATGTGTCTGTGTTTTGATCCTGACTTCAGTACACTTTCAACCCAAAGAACCAAAATTAGATAAAGGTCCCTTTTTCTGGGAAATGCTAATAAGAATAGCTCCATTTATTGGTTAGAAGTGATAAGGCACATTTTCAAGCCTCTTCAAGTGAATACTTGTGATGGCTTGTGAAGTTATACACATGAGTATTGCTTCAGAAAGATTTGACCTTTAAATGAAAAACTGAATAGAAGAAAAACATAAATGGAAATTGAATCAGGTTCTTGAGATTTCTTCCAGGTCTCTCTAGCTCTAACAACCTCATCATGCTTGAACTTAATGGGTTAGCCTTGACTGCTGTGATGCAAAAGTAGGGGCTGGGGGTCAGGGAGTAATTCTCTGGAACAACATTTATTATTCCATAAATCTATACCTTACTCATGAAGAAAGATGAAATCTATTTATCTGAGCCACAACTGAAATGTATAAATTAACAGAATAAAATTAGAGCTAGAGTGCTATGTACATTTGTGAAAGTGTAAGATCTGTTCTGTTTCGGTATTAACACAAAGAAAACACCAGGTAGGCAATAGTGTTGCTTTTAAAAGAAATATTCACAACTGTAATAACACCCAATCAATATTTCTCCTAAAAAAGATGCATGTTGTTGGGCCAGCAGTCAGAAGTGATCTCAAATATTGCCAAAATGTTTCTGTATTATTGTTTATGATTATGTTCTTCTAACTAAAATGGCTTTGCCTATCAGAAGTCAAGCATTCAAGATAATAACATCAAAGATGATAACCTAGAAAGTGAAGAACATATTGAAAAAAAAAAAGAATTGAGACTTTCCTATTTCTCAACCTCAGCAACAGCACAGCCGTAGTGCAACTTTCATGTGTGATTTTTATTTAATCACATGTCAAATTGAAGACTTACATGGATTAAACTTTAAAAAGCGTGCTTTCAGCTATCATTTTGACATCTAGTTAGCATACAATAACTGCCTTTCAAAAGCTAAATAAAATGTTTGACATGCTTTAAATGTTATTTTCAATTTTATTTGTTTTTTTTATTTCAGTTCTTTGTTGTTATTTCAAGAAGCTCAAAAAATACAAGTTAATTGTTAAATGTTGCTGGGAAATGTCATATGAGATATATTCTTTGGCACAATGAGGATTAGAATCTGAAAATAAATACCCATTGAGGTTGTTAATCCCAAATTTATGAAGTTCCAGGTTTATAGCATTTTTGTTCAGCGATGATTTGGCTAATGAGTTTGTTCCATGACCTCTGTGCCGCAAGAGGAAGATGGGAGTGTGGGCTTAGCTTCTAGTTACGTCGGTGAAAAATGGCATCAGTGAAAATTTGCTTCTTAAAGCAGGTGGTGGTAAAAAAATTTCTGTTGCTTACCCACGTGAAAAAGGGTTTCGCAGAATGATTCTTTTGCAATAGCTGAAAGATGGTATTTTCACTTATCAGTTAGGTGCAGTTTTACATGCCTGCCAGAAATGCCTGTAGGGGCATGTAAGTATGATTTTTAAAAGGCACCCTGAGTAAGTGAGTGTGGTAGAGTTACGAGATAGTCTTGCAAGATTATTTGTCATAACTTGAGCCAACTCTTTGTGTGAGTGAATCCAACTACAAGATCTGACAATTTTAAGTAATTTCCATTTGAGCAGGTGAAGGGGCACTGTCTGTTCCACTGTTTTGCTGTGGAGGTAGTAATTCTTTCATTGAAAAACTACAAATCTGTCTAGGATAATCATCCATATTGAATTTGCATTTGTCTGGGCAGCCAACCAAGCTTTTACTTGTCTTTTTGAAATTAATAGATTACACTTCCTGCTTCTAAATAAATTAACAAAGTGGGAGGAGTTATTTAAATCAATAATAAGTGAAAGCCTAAAACTATTTACATATCTCGTACTACTATGGAACAGTTAGATTGTTAATCACAGTGAGGAAAAGTAAAAGTATTTATCAAAGCTTTCTCTTCTTTAGAAGGAAGCCAGATGCTGAATTTTTATTAGTAATTAGTGAGGATATAAGATACCAGTTATTAATGTTAATGATATTAAATCAGGAGGACTAGATAAGTTTATAGCAAGAATGTCAAAAGGATTATATTGGATTCCTGAAGTTTTAAATAGCTGAAAATGTAACCTTCTGCCAATATGTAAAAGGATAAATATGGTAAACTGGGAAAACAGTAGGTCTGTTTGATTTGACAAACTTAGAGAAAATCAGAAGCTGAAAGGGATGCAATCGATAAAGATAGGACAGTAGCTGATACAGCTGAACTTGTTCAATAAAAAGAAGGGCTTGTTCAACAAGCTTGATCTGTACGAGATGACAGTTAAGGCTAATGGCATTGGCAGTAGCTGGGGGTGTTACTTTTTCATGCGAGATAGGGAAATACTGATTTTAATGTCCACTAAGCTTGGACTTCTGAAATCAGCTAGATATTGTCACTTTGATGCACACCACCCCTCCCCTTCCCCCCAGCAGACAAGCCCACCATTTTGATCTTTTTTAAAAAAAAAAAAAGCAACAGTCCTGTGCAGGATCACTGCAGGCCATATTGAAGAAATTATAAAAAAACAACTGCTAAATCATAAAAAGTGATAACAATAGTGATTCATTGTTAGGTGATCAGTTGTGTGTAATAATGGTGACCAAGAGTGTTCAGCATTTTTATGGATGCTCCAAAAGAAAATACAGATCTCTGTTGGTAAAAATGTAGAAGTTAGTCTAATTTGAGTGAAAAATGATAATGAGCTGCACTGTATATTTTGTCCATTACAAAGTAATCAAGATAACATAGTAAGATCTTAGATTTAATGCTGTGAGCTGCAATAAGTATGTGAAATACAGACTTATAAAACAGTTGATAGAAACCGTTTGGGCCGTAATAGTTATGCTGTACACTACTAGGTTTAGGGAAAGGAAAAATAAAAATACTAGCTCGTCCTTCTTCAGTTTCAATGCGAAGATGTGTTTCCCATTGGATTTGCAGTTGGATCCTTTCAAGCTGTTTGTTTTCATATTATTTTGAGAATTTTACATGGATAGTAGCTGGGTCCTGTGTGTCTCAATCAAAGCATATGGAACAAGAGATTGTTATTTTGGAACAAAAGGTGGTAGTTGAGTATAAAAATATTTGAGCTGGAAATTATAGTTTGATTAGGGATTTTCTTTAACAACTGAGAACTACTGGTCATAACTGAAGGTAGTTGTTGTGTGGTTTCATACCTTCCTAGCATTTGAAAGACATAAGCAACCGAGAAAATGAATATTAATAGCAAAACTAGATTTTGAAGTCTGAAATAAAAATATATTTGACTGCTTCTTTATTCACTGGCTGCTAGTAGTAGAGAAAAATGTTGAAGTAGTCCTATTCTTTTATGCTATCTTATATCTCCTAAATAAGGTCTGTTTTAAAACAGAATTATCATCTAAATAATATAATTAATTAAACATAAATTAAACAGTAGTATTTTTTCTTTATGATCTCCTTTTAAAAGGATACTAATTTGCTTCAGTGAATGAAGATAATAAGGTTAATAGTTTAATGTTCCTCAGTTGATATCTGCTGCTTTTTCTATTACCTTTTTTCAGTTTTTGATTATAAATTGGCTAACCCCTGGTGTGTAATTCCAGAAATCATCCCTTCAATGTATCCAAAGCTATTTACTTAGACTCATCTTTTATTATTCCCACTGCCACAGTCTAATTATTGTAGTGAAAGATTGAACACAGAATAGTTTGGGGCTTTGATCAGTCTTCATATAAATTTCAATAATGAGAGTAAAAGGTTTGCGGTTTTCTGAGATAATTTGATCCCTCCAGACACACACTGCTTTTACAAAATGCAGTGGATGCCGTATGAGACCTCTGACAGAATTTGTGTCTGGGTTCGTGACATCTCTGGAAGCAAAATCCTTTTTTCATTCCAATAAAGAGTAATTTAATGTCGTTAAATATGTCAGAGAAACTATATACTACTGTACATTTTTCCCTAAATTTTCACTTCATTTTCCCCTATCAGTCTAATTGTCTGTATTACAAGTTCCTACATCGGCATTCTCAGAATCCACGAAGAATACGTAATGGGGTTTCTTGCATTTCTCTCTTTTTGAAAAAATATATTAACTGTCAGTCAAATAAATAAAACAAACCATAATCCTTGTTATTCTATTACTATCAGTGCTAACTCCCTTTGGAGATAAATAGAAAAGCAGCTGGAGTCTGAGGATATTTTGTAATCTTATAAATTGAAATTTAAATGCCTCAAGGAGGAAATTTCCAAAATGATTGTGACAGAAGATAAGTCCCAGCTTTTGGCAAAACTTTATTAGAATTACTTGTTCCAGATCATTGTCTGATGCCTGCATGAATTAAGAAAATGGCAGCACTGCCATGTAGAGAAATAGCTGGGGTTTTTTTCATCTTGATAAATTCTTCCAAAAGTGCTCTGTCATCAGCATTATCAGGTGTGACGTACTCAGGGACACTATAAAATTAAAAATCATGAGCCTTTAGCTGATGCCAGTTTATTTTAAATTGTATAATTTTTATCTTCCCTACTAATAACATCTCAATCTATGTATTTACTATTTTTTACTGAACGTGAGGGTGAGTTAGTGAGACTTTTAATTTTGTTTGGGGTATGACTTTTGTTTTTCTCACTGGGCTAAGCAGTTAAAAAACAAAACTTGGTGACTTTCTGGTCTCCTGTCCTGTCATCTACTTAAGAACTTTTGCTGCATTTTGATGACAAACCATGAAAAGAAATGTTCATTTGTTTAAACTTAGTGAATCCTAGTTGCACGTAATAGTAACCATTGCATTCCCAGCCATTTGCAAAAGCTAATACTGGTATCTAACGCTAAAACTTGGGCTAATAATGTTTTAAGAATACTTTATTCTTAAGATTCATGGGTAGCTTGGCGATGAGAAGATACATCCTAGCCTGAGTACGAAACAGCACGTGCAACAGGAGGCAGCACGAAGGCAATGTAAACCTCACAAAATATGCAGTTTTACAAACAGTTTGTGCAATGAGGGTTGATTTTTCGTAGATATTGTGAATAGCAGACTCATTTAAGTCCAAAGAAATAGTATATTGCATTTCCCCATGCGGTAGCTGTATGTCTGTGCAAGCTTGGTGCAGTTTTGCATGCGGGGAGTAAATCAGAAACATTACAGGAATGTTTTCACTGGATCAACTCCACAAAACTTCAGTTGTTTGGACTTTCAGATAAGAGTCAACTGAGACTGCTGGTATGAATAGGGCTCTGAGAGGCAATTGACAGTTAAGAAGTGGAACAGAGTAAGTCGTATCAGTATTTTCTGTGGATCCATCTGGTTTTTGGACTGTGCAGAGACGCTCCATGTATGTCTACCCATCTGTGGTGGGAAACCGATCAGACAGCCGGTGGGAGGAGCAGGACCACCGGCCCAGCCGCCCTTCCAGAGAGCCCTGGGAGCAGCTGCAGGCAGCTCGCTGTAGAGTGAAATAAGATTCTTCTGGTGACACCAAAAATGCATGGGGGGGGGGGGGGGGGAGTGTTAGCTGTGAACCTTTCACCATCTGAATTTTTTTCCAGTGGGCTGTAAGGCTTCTCCTGCAGTCACAGGAGGGATGTCTTCTCCCCTTTCCATCCTGTGCGATGGGAAGTCATTCTGTGTTCAGGTTTCCAGAGCTCAACTGATGTCTTGGCTTGATCTTTTCCAATTTTTCTTAAAGATCTGCCTAATGAGGGAGAGTCTAAAATCTGCAAATTTGGTAAACAGGAAAGTAGGACTGGAAGGCGAAGTGTACTTGATGATAAGCAGATTAAATCATCTGGAAAAACAGAATGGCAGGAAGAATGAATGCAAAGTGCCGCACTTAGGCTCCAGCAATCAATGGCAATAACCAGAAACGGGACAACTAGCAAAACATCATTAGAAAAGGAGCTGGGCATTATGGTGGTTGGCAAGGAAAATGTGTTACGCTGCCATGAAAAAGGCAAAGCAGTAGTGGAGCCTGCAGGAGATGTGAAATGATCCTTCTGCTCTACTCCACGCTTTAAAGATCTCAGCCGAAGCTCCGTAACGAGTTTTGAGCAGTGCGCAGAGCAGCATGTGTGAGTACGTGTGCAGGGGGGAGCAGTAAGAGATATCAGAAGACACACGACAGATTGAAATAATAAGGTCTGTTTATTCTGAAGTAGACTAAAGTGCCAAATGCCAGAAAGATGAGTGGGAATAACCAGACCATGATGGATGGGGCTGAAGAAGTGATTTATTTTGTAACAAGCAAGAGGCAGGCTAGACATTAGAAGAAAACCTCTCCATTAGCAATAGTGAACAGATTTTCTGGGAAAGCCGTGAATTTCTTACTGGTAGCTTTTAAGAAGAGTTTTCACATCTGTCAGGAATTGCATAGGTAAAGTTGATCTTGCCATTTTCTTGGCTGTACCACACCGTACAGCAGCTGTGGGCATATGTAGTAATGTCACAGTGATAAAAAGAGATTTTGAAAAATGGGGGGAACGTAACTTTTTAGCAAAAACTTAATATAACCGATGGTGTTCAACACCATCACCTATAGGAATCAAATATCTAGGGACTTCTGACAGCATCTGCTGTATTATAAACACGGTGTATACTTTTTTGCATAATTGCATAAAAAATCTGATCTCTAGCTTTGCTAATCCGAGCAGTTTTGGAACTGGAAAGTTTTACCTTGCCCTTCAAATGGAATTTTGAGTAACATCAGGCTAAGAACGTTTTAAATTGTTATTTTGGGGTTTTTTGACTCTTCATGTTACATGTTTCCAAAACACATGGAAATAAGCAGGAGAGCTGCCTATTTCTTTGTTTGTATTTTCTTTTAATACTGGGATAGATTTACATTTCAGTTATTCAGCTCCTAAATCATGCAGAGTCACTTAGGTAATGAAAATACTGTCCTATGCCTGATGCATCAGGTGGCCCTTCCTTCAATAGCTGTGCTGTGATGCTCTCCTTCCTCTGCTCTCCGTTTTCCAGCTTCCAGCCTTTTACAGTTAAGGTCTGTGGTGTAACAGAAATGAAAGGGGTCATAATGAAATGTCTGAAGGAGAGTAGTGGAATCTACTTTTAATTCATTAGTTTAATGGATGTGCAAAATCTATTAAAATTGTTTTCAATACATAAGGCTTGTTATTGTTTGTTCTTTCTCTGCCTCAGAAGAATTCAACAACATTGGAAGCGTGTCACATTTTTTAGGCCCAAAAGTGTGGAACAGCTTTTAATGGGAAAGAAAATGTTTTTTGAAAACTAGAAAACTGAGCAGTGAAATAAATGGAGCCTCAAAAAGTGATTGAAATCTCCAAGTCAATATACAAAAGGCATCCAAAGACTTGTGAAGTCTGACAGAATCTCTTTAGTTTGAGGTGTCTTTCATTTTGCATCAGGGCTTACATTTTTAAAAAATAGAAGAAAGCAGTGCTGTCAGGTGAAGCGGGTTTGAAAGCAGGCTGCCTGTTCATGAAAGCCTGAAATTGTGCACAACTCTAGATAATGCGTCTTCAGCAGATAACTGAAATAATACATTTCCTAAATTGCTTGCATTAAGCAATTACTGATACTGTAGTGGAAACCATATAATTTTCTTCCTTCCTTGTAGCCTCAGCGCCGTGTCACGTTTCACCTACCAGATGGCTCCCAGGAAAGCTGCAGTGACAGCGGGCTCGGAGACCATGAACCCACGAGCGGTGCTAGCACGTCGCACCCTCTGCCCCTCGGCTTCCCCCAGGAGGAGTACTATGAGCAAGCTTCACCCAACAGCCGGACAGAAGGAGACGGCAACTCGGACCCGGAGTCCAGTAAGTGATGAACTCTGGTCATCTTAGTTGTTAAATCATTTGAGTATCGAACGTGGGCAATTATGAAAACGGGACGTTGATTTTCATGTGGCCGAAGAAGCCCTACATTTCTAAAAATGCAAAGTCTGGGAATAAAAGACTCTTGAGCTTGAGAGTTTATGGATGACCTGGTATTTTTATGGATCTGCTGTGCTATACACTTTCTGATGAGGTTAACACTGTTGCCCTTACCGTCATAAATACTGTGCTGAGGGAGTTTACGCATTTTAATGGTTTCCCTATCCAACACTACTGTGCGTTGTAGGGTTTTTTAACAGGAAAAACTTGGGGATGATGAGTAGGTCTGTGAAGACACTGCAGTCTCCAGAAATAAGGGTTTCTTGATTTGTCTTTTGAGAGCAGCTATGGTATGTAGTAATAATCGCAAAAGAGTTTGTCATCTTACTTCTGCCGTTACCACTGGCTTCTTACGTTATTGAAAACAGTTAGGCAAAATCAATATGAGCTCAGGACCACGCTAGAGCTACAAGTACTGGCATTGCTTTCTCTGCCTTGACGTGATGGCCAGTTGAAGACTCCTCTGTACTTTAGTCAACTGTTCATCGTCCAGGGGCTCTTTATCTGGATTAAATTGAACTGTGCCATTGATAAAGAGACACCTGAATGTGTGTAAGCCTCTAAGGCCTTGTTAGTGGCCTAATAAGTGATTTGAAAATACATCTGTTCTGGGGAAAACTTGGCCCGAAAGGTGTATTTCAGCTGCTTTAGTGTATCACGAAGAATGAATTAGTAAGTCCTATGCACTTGAAATAGCTCTGTGAGAAGGTACTTACATCTCTGCATTGGCAAACACAGCATCCAGCAGAGAGCATTACCTCTGACTCTGAGCTGGCTCTGACAAATTCAGCCTGGCTCTTGGAAATCACACTGCTGCCTTTGCCTTGTGCTGCCCGAGACTGGAGGCTGAGGGGCTTGTCTGCTCTCTTTTAGTTCATAAACTATTAACTGGGGATCCTCAGTTTCAGACTTTTTAAAATTTGTAAAGTTATATGGTTCCTGAAATAATGCTGGAATGTTATTTTTTCTGAGCTGATAGACAGCTGACAAGAACCATCAGAGGTCTTGGATGTTGTGTTGAAAACATTATTCATCGTTTGCTTTTGTTTGTGTTTATATATTTGAGGCTGTAATATACCCTTAAGAATATTCTAGGCAGTCAAACTGAATTCTTCACAGAATGAGTCTCTAAAGGGCTACAAATATACCCCCAAAGAAAGAAAATATCAAGTTATGTATTGTGTTTGCTGCTTTTGCTATGCATACTCATGATCTGAACTCGCTTTCCAGCTCTCTCTTGTCGTTTGTGACTCTGATATTTATGCTTTACTGAAGTAAGCATGATGTACATGAAATCAGTATTTGGGTGCTTTCATGCAGAGAGTGTGGGACAGGACCTGGTGTGTGAAGAGTTGTTAGAACAGGCATGTGGATCCTGTCTTGCCATTTACAAAGAGGCTCAGGTTTTGGATTTAGCAGTGGTTCTTGAGCCCGTCTTTTGCAATTTCAGAAGAAATATGGATCATGACTCTTCTAGAATGTTGCCCTAAAAGTAATACAGCTTTGACAACTGAATATCATTGACACATATCACCTAGTGGAGACTAAGCAGGCATCTGATGTCTTTTCAAGTGTGAAGTTGAAGAAAGTTTAGTCACCTGTCTAATTACCTGACAGTTCAGTTTTAACTTGAAATCATCGTTTAACTAGCATTTATGTTATGTGAAGATTTTTTGCCCTTCTAACTTGTATCTTATTGAAACAGTTTAATTCACATAATATAGCGTGATGCTTACAGTGCAAAAAGCGTAGTTTGCAGTCCTTTTTAGTGTTTTATGGTTATATTAATGGCAGCATCTAGTGGCAGGAAAAAAGCAGATATAAATAGATGTCTGTTGTGTGCTGTCATACATCTAAATAAAAAAGAAGGGGAAGATCCACCACATATTTTTATTCAGTATACTGCTGCAAAGTGACTTACTGTAGGTAAGAGCAACCAAAATATCTTGTGTGCTGATATATGAAAGTTCATTTTGTTCACTTGTGCAGGTGTGACATGATTAGTCAATAGTGAAATAGTGAAAACCATTCTGAATTGATAGTTTCCTCTACAAACATGCTGCTGGGTTTTTGTTTGTTGGTTTTTTTCATCTAATTTGGAATGGCATAATATATTCAAAGTGTTTCTATTCTTGTTTCACGGATAAAAATGTTGTTAATGTGAAAAGAGAAAGGAATATACAGTCAGATAATCTGAGTAGAATTCATACCGTGGAATAAGCATGGCCTTCGTTCTGTCCCGAGATCTTTAATACCTGACCTGGCTTATTCTGAAACATTGTCTAAAACATTAAGCCTGATTAATCATCTGATGGTGATCTAGTTCTTTGCCTACCAAGGAGATGCGGAGTTGGGATGAAACAACTTCAGTGACAGATGCCACATCACACAGGGATATATTCAAAAGTGTTTTCTCCCACTTGTTTTTCCTGAATACAGTTCTTAGGTTTTATTTGTTTCTCTAATATTGGAAATTATTGTATTTTGGAAACTTTCCATTTATTAGCAATAGCAAAGCATTTATTACAAAACACTGAAAAAGATAAGCATAACTTAAAATAACAAAAGCTGAGAAATATTGGTGAGAGGAAGCCTTACAAATTCACATCCAATATAGGACTGAAGCAAGGGAGAAAGAATAACTGTAAGAATATAGTGCTTAGAAAACTATGAGCAATTTATATGTACACCTTTAAAATTAATTGACTGTACTAATTAAAATTAGAAATAGGCTATTTAAAATGATTTGTCTTCTCTTACTTTAGTTGCCTCCTCAAAAAAGCATAATGTGCAGTGTGGTAGATGCATCGTAAGGAAGACATGCCAATAAACTGTCACACTAGGTAAATAGTAATATAAAAATGCATATAGGTTTGTAGAGAACGTTATCCTTAAGAACAGCACTAATGTATGCAGTATTCATGTATTTTCTGCTCATAAATTGCTCAAACTAATAAGGATGCTCCAGTAACTCCCTATGCTAAGGATTTTAACCATACTACCTTCTCCCCACCCCCGCCCCCCGTTTTATGTTTAAATACAAAACACACTACAAACATAGACAAAAAGTAACAAATTCTCTTTGGGTAAACTTCCCTAGCAAACTGTCTCTCAATGGTGCCCACTTAGTGGCTGCAAGCAGTGATGTTGACCGAAGGGGTTGAAAGGTACGTGTTAACATCAGTTATGCTTGGTTATTTAATACATGTGTAACATATTAATAGCAAATTTTCATGCTTCACCTGTTTTTATAGCCATATCAAAACAATCTGGCTTTTTTTTTTCTTTAAAGAATAAAATTATTTTTCTTACTTTTATTTGGAGAATGTAGAATACGCCCAGTTCAGCTAAGAAATCGGGCAGATTAAGAGGAGTATGATTGCAGCTTTGGGGAAAAAAAAAAAAAAAAAAGGCCAGAAAACCTGAAAGTAATCTCCAGTTAATCAATTGTAATTATTTTGTATAAACAAAATGGAAGTATAGACAAAGCTAGTTGCAAATTAAAGGACTAGTTAATGAGGCAAATGACACTGAGTTTTCAGGGTTTCGAATAGGAGAAAACTGGCGTCTTTAAGGAGAGGGGGTCTTGATAAGGATATTTAACATGAATTAGTGACCAATAAGCCAAGAAAGTTGTCCTGAAAATCAGAAGGTGTAGAGCTAAGGAAAGGATGGCCGAGAGGCGAGCTGATAGCCACTGGAAGGAACTTCATGGTCACTTTGAGCTGGTGTTGCCAGAGGTGTCTACGGCTGCTTGTTTGTATCGCCGATTGCACCTTCTCTTGTGGCAGCACAAGCGATTGTAGAGCTGCTCGGGTGAAGTGGATGGAAGAATTCATCTGGGTTCAACCTAATCTGGGGGCAGCAGGGAAGTTATTTTTAAACAGATCAATTCCCCAATTCCATTCATTACATGAGGCACTATTTGTGGACAGCAAACGAGTGAATGAGTAGCTGGGGCAAAACTTATGCTGGCTTTAAGTGATCATCAGACTTCGAGAGAATTAGTCTTAAGAAGAATTAGGACTGTAATCTTATGGTATTTAGCCACATAAGAAGGAGGTTTGCCGCAAGGATGACATCTGTTCATGATTAACGATAGCATATATTTCTTCCCCAAAATTAAAAGAACACTTTCACCTTGCCTTAATTTTTGATAAGGATGATGTTGATGAGAGCAAAGACAGGCTGATGAAGAATGATGATAATGGAACTAAAAGTCAGAGCAGGTTCAGTGCATTCATGTGGAGGAGAGGAGATAATCTTCCTCCCAGGATATCAAAACTGATAGTGTTTTCCTTATTTTTCTGTAATTCTAAGAGACAAGGTGTCAAGAAAAAAAAGTGCTCAGTCAGGCTTCGCTACGGGAAAAATTTTACAAGAAAGAAACTAAGATATACGTAAACATAAAACAAGAAATGGTATCGTAGGTTTCCCAGGAATAGTACTGATTTGCTCTATTACCTCACTTCAGTGACATGTATTTTTAATATTGGGGAATACATGTATAGTTAGTCTGTATAGATTTAAGAACTAATAACTATTAGTATGACATTAAGGTAGAGTGTTAGTAATTAAGAAGGAAAAGACAGATTAATACAAGAATGTAAAAATCTCCATCGTTATCTTCATTAATGAGTTTGGCATTAAAAAGCAGTAAAGTGTCAATGAAATATTCTGCTATCTCAAAGCCAAGCATCACTGAAAATAGAGGAGGAGGTGTGTATGGCACAAGAATTGGATTTTGCTAAGGATTTGGAGTAATAGCAGTGGGATGAAATCTGACAGTTGAGAGTCTTTCTCATAGGAATGGGTGTATGTAACTAGTATATAAATCACCAGCTGAAAATGACATAAAAAAACCCCAACAGAGTATTACAAAGATAAACTATAAATCACCAGTACCTAATGTGATTGTGAAAAAATCCTGGGTTGCTCCTAGTAGAGGGGGAAAAAAGAAAGAAAAAAAAAACCTCAACCCAAACCCCAAGGCATTGATGATACCACAACTGGCCTATTATGAATAATGTTGGCTTCCCACATTAAAGAAAGGTGAACTCACATGAGAAACAGGTGTAAAGAAATATTATTAATAACAAGGGAATGGAATGCCTATGTACAGAAAAAGGAATTTATATTGGCCTGTTTAAACTGCAAGGTAAAGGCTGGCTGGGGATTAGGACTGCTCTCAAGTAATAGCAGAGAATGGGGGCCAAAATGAAGCGCTGGGTTGCTTCACAGCCAGTATAGAAGCAGCAAATGAGAATGCTTAAGTGGTTTTAAAGAGAAGCTTGATAAATTTGTACGAGGGCAAATAAATCGCCCTCCATAATAGCAGCAAATCTAGTCTGTGATCCAAGAGGTCCCTTTTCTATGTTGGTAATACAAAAGCTGTCAACGAGCATGTTTGCTGAGTCTCGGTTCTGCGTTAGCCCTTGGCTTCCAGTTCCAGCCCCGGGCTGGACGCTGGACCAGTACATGTGCTGCACCAGCCGGCCGGGGAGCTTCGCCCTGCTGCCGCCGAGCGCCCGCGCTGACGGCGAGCCGTGCTGCCAGCCCGGCCGTCCCCCGGCGCTGAGAGAAGCTAACCTGAGTGACGGCTCGCAGGGTCCTGTAAATCTCGCTGGTGTTGTCGTGAAGAAGAAATGGTCAGTGCTGCACACTGACGGCAGACAGCTGAAGGTAGGAAGCTCGCTCTCCCCAGGGAAAATGGCTGCATTTTTTGCCATGCTGACTTGTCCGATAATCAGAAACTCTGCAGTCGCTGAAATATACTCTTTAAACATCATCAATAAGACTGCTCTGACAGCTGGACTTCAGGCCTCATGCTGGGGCACAAGAAAAAATAAAACTACAAAGTTTTAAGTGTCTTGTCCCCTGTCCAAAAACTGGGGCTAAGGGCGCTTGCCAGTAGATACGATTATTTTTCTTTAATGGTGTTTTCATTTTTTTGTTCCCTTCTTGTGTGCTTTTAGTTCCGCAATAAGGTCGAAATGTAACAGTAATATTTTAATTCAGTTGTTGCTGAGTTATAAACACACCGTAGCGCTCGGGTCTGATTTGAGTGCAAAAGGAAGACACTGTCATTAGTTAAAGATAATAAATCTTGGCCTAAAATACATCCCAGTCTACCACATCTGCCCGTTGGGTCCTTTTACTTCTACTGTACTGGGTTTTTCTATCCCCACGGCTGAACACTAATAATTAATTCAGAAAGTGCTGAGGTAATTAATCTTTCTGAGGCAATAGAGTTTGATTGATCTTCTACCTTTAATCAAATTAGCTTGTACGTAGGTGGGAGAATGTAATGGCTGACTACGGTACTGTACCACTTTGTGAAACGCCAACCTTTCCGATGACCTCCTGAGAGCGCGCCCATGAATCACGTATATATAAACCACCACAGCAATCATTAAGTGGCTGTTTGATTTAAAAGATGGGGAACTGGCAGAGATCAAAATCAGGATGTGCTCAACATTCACATTTTAAAGCGTGTCTCCTTTAGAAGTGCAACTTTATATCTGCATGGCATGTGTTTGAGGGCATTGAATGTCACGGGGCTGACAACTGCGTGGATTTTCCATTTTTAGCTATCTGTTTCTAAAATAAAATAACTGTCTAGTCATAAGCGCATACAGTGAAGCAAGCCAACAGAAACTCCTATAAAACAAAACATTATGATATTCTTGATTTGTTGATGACTGGAGATTGGAGAGGGGAGAAGAGGTCAGACTGGAGAGGTGAATTTACAGTGATACAGATGAGTGGCTTTTGCAAGCAGATTTTCACTTGTACCTAAGAGGATACAGATTGCATATTCAGAAATAATTCCATAATTTGGTAATTTGATCCCTGAGTGCCTGACTTAAGAGTTATTAAGGCAGCTGACACAAAGGGGAAAAAATGGACAAAGCAAATTAAAAGAAAAAATGCAAAAGCAAAAAGATTGTACCACTTGGACCCTATCAGTCAAACACGGCATTATAAACACAGACTCTGATTTTTAAAATCTTACACTTTCTGTGAATAAGGAGCACTCTCTATAAATTCTTCTGAAAGTAAACTTTAGATATTTTATTGTTGGTACCGGCATATAACGCCTGGATGTACATTTTCTACTGTTCGAAGAAAAGTAAGTTAAAAGCAAGTTTTCTGAGATGCGCCATATTCTTTCATGCAAAATCAATGGGGATTGATGAGGAAAATCAATGGGGAAGATCTGTTGGATTTTCTAGACGACATACTGGGATGAAGTAATTCAGGCAATAATAATGTGTTTGTGAATACCATCTAATGTTATTCTTGACTGAGGTTTACAATAGAAGTTACTCTGTCTAAAAAGATTAGAAAGAATAGCTCCATCTTGCAGTTTAGAAATCAGTCATTTCTTGTGAAATAATAAGGAAGGCTTTAAAGTGTTTGTTTTGGGGGTTTTTTTAATAATAAATGAGATCTGACATCTATAAACAGTGATTTAGTGGCAGATGTTCTGTGATACATATTTATGTTATCACTTAAGCTGACATGGTAATGGATAATCCTATTTTTTTCTGTTTGAGGTTTATGAAAGTTTTAAAATATATCGCTATGGCAAGCAGCCTGGTGGGGTAGAGGTGAATAGAGAACAAATTTCTTCCCTCTACTTTTTCAAACTCCTTTTAGATCTGACTAGCTGTCATATCTGCAGTAAATAGAGGCCCTGAAGTTTGGCTGGGTAAATGGAATCTAATTTGGAGCACCCCGTATCCAGGAGTGTATTAGGGCTTTGATGGTTACGATAGCTTGAAAAGTCACAAAGGGCACAGATTAAAATGGAAAGTTTATCTGGAGCGTATGAAAGCTGAAGTCATTGATAGAGTTCCCTTCTGGTGACAGCTTTGAAGATGAGTGTATCCTACGTATCTTAAATCTAGTTATGGATGAGATAGAAGTTTATCACGGGGAAGCAGCCCTCCGCGAGCAAAGCAATCCCTTATCTTGTCCACCGGCTTTGCGAACGACAAGTGCGAAGACGGGGCACAAGTGCCAGGCGGCAGCGGGAGGGAGTGGGCGACGGCACGGTCACCCCGCTCCGGCGAGGCTTCCGTCGGAGGGAAGCGGTGGCCGTCTCTTGGCAATAAGGCTTTCTTTGCTTGTAATTTTTATTAGGCCACCCACACAGTAGGATAAAGTTCCTACGAAGTTTGTGTTTCTGTTACTTATGAGCCACGAAGCAATTCATTTTATGTCCTTCTTCTGTCTCTCTTGTTTTGTCTCAAACTTTCACTTTTTTCTTACTTTAAGAGTAGGAAAACACAGATGATGCAATTTGTTTTCTCCTTTGTTTTCCAAGTCAAGCTAATCAGTGGCACCGGGAGGAGCTTTTAGCAATATGAAATATTAAGATGTTTGTTAGCATCTAGTTCTTGTTTTAAAAACAAACACAGAAAAAAACTTTTTTTTGTATTTTATATAATTGAAGCCATGTGAAAAATTGCATGATTATGATTTCATTTGAAGCATCATAATTTATTACTTGATTTCACTGTGATTAATGAAAAGTATATCAGGAAATACATTTAATGACTGTCTGCAGCTACCAATGTGTCTTAGAAATTAAATGGAAGAATTGTATTTATTGAACAAAGAAGATTCCCAGTTGACAGCGCACGTAAAGTCACAACATTTGTTGAGTCAAATCTGATCAACTCAATAAATCTAGTGATTGTTGTCCTTGTTTGTGTAGAGATGTGGTCATCCTTTAAGCTGATGTTATCCTTTTACCTGGACTTTCGGTAGGGAAATAGGATCCAATCTTGAAGTATGCAATTTTTGTTCCAAAAAGCTCACGTATATCCATATATTCCTGAATAAGGGAGATATTTTTGCCTTTATTCTTCAAATATCTTTTTGTCTTCTGGAAAAGCAGCATGTTTTTAGTAAACTACTGTTTCTGTATTTTTTTGAGGTTATATAGTCTGCATTGCGATCCTTTTATTTTCTGGTTATTTTTTAAACCTCGACTTTGCTGTAGTAAGGTCAAGGGAAGGCTCAGGAACCTTTGCCCAGGCTCTGCGTCAGGGGAATGCAGGGCTGGTGTCCTTGGTACGTGCTGTTGATCCAGCCAGTATAACACCAGTTTTTCTTGAAACCTACTGGTCACTGATGTTATATGCACATTCTGAAAAATAAAATATATTTCTCTGGGTTGAGCTGGAGAGACCTAGGCAAAACATTTATGATGATACTTTTGGATTTATATTACATCAGAGGTTGAGATTCTCACCTTTGTGTTTAATACCAATAAATAACGTTGCTGCTTTCTAGTTAGCGGCAGGATTTTGCATGGGTTGTGTTTTAGTCAGAATGCTGTGTCATTCAGTACTTTCGTTGTGAAACCACGTGACAGTCTAATCGTTCTTAAATGTTTTCAGAGTTAATTCTGACTCTGTACATTGCTGATTTCAGCAATGCCAGAAGCTCCTATCTCATGTATCCCTTTCATAATTCTCATCCTGCTCTCATACTATCTTAGTTATTTGTACATATCCATTCCCGTGTTTCAGTTTGAATTAGCTGGTAAACTCCCTGGATTACAGGCAGAAATCTTGCTATGTATTTGTGGGGCTCCAAGCACAATGTGGCTGTTATGCCGATTTTATGCTCCCAGTGCAATTGCAGTAAAAATCATCACTGATAATTGTATAACAGAAGTGGTGCAGATCTATACAAATAGCATATGCTGTACTAGCAATGCTTCTAAGTGCATATCAGGTCTTTTTGTTTTCATTTCATCCCGTAAAAATAGATAGTTAGCTTGTCTTGTATTGGATTCCCAAAGTTCAATCACATTGTTAATGATGATGTGAATTGGGTAACTCATCATGACGTGAAAAGGCAGGAGCCGTGTGTGGATGAGGAGAGGTGCGAACGCTGCTGGGCAGTACTGTGGTGGGCCAGCTTCACGCTGTTTTAATTTGCAGAGTCACCCGGCTGCCAGACCCACTCTTTCATGGAGGTTCTTGCAATAAGAAGTTAGTTTAACCATACTGTATAAGGTGTCTGGCAAATATTCACCTGCAACCATGCATGTTAGTAACACTAACTGGCTGATTGTATTTAACAAATGCTTTTGTGTTCCTCAGATTTGTGTTACTTCTGTCAGGGTGAGCAACACTGTTGCACCCTGAATAGCTTGGCTTAGATGGGATAATAGGATGGGATAGTGAGATGGAACTGGTGTTAACAGCATCTTCCCTTTTTCCTGCTTTGTGCTTTGAAAAAAAACATTGCTTTCTGACATGCCTTGCTGGCAAGCAGCACTGTTGCAATGCTTGTCCTTGCAATGCTTATAGCTCTACTTAAAGCCTTGGTGCATCAAATTAAAATTCTCTCTATAAAGTAGTAGGAAGCAACAACTGATCCAGCTAAAATGCTGTTTCCAGGTTAAGGACATGGCTAGCTGATTCTGTATGGTCTACTGTACTTAAATTCCTCTCATCCAAAATAACTCTGTTTCTCTGAAATACCAGGAAGAACAATGACACTATTTCAATAGTTGTTCTTTTATCTGGTTATCTTGACTGATGTTCCAAAACCAGTGTCCCAGAAGATGTGTCCTCTATAGGATGAGATGTTATAAAGTCTAACCCTCACCTAATACTTTAAAAGAAAGCAAGCATTTCTCTACCAAGAAAGCCTTTACTCATGTCACGTACTAATCATACACCAAAGAACTGTTTAGGAAAAGAAAGACAACCTCTGCCTCTCCTCCTCAGTAGCAGTACATGTAAAGAAAAACAGTGGCAATAAAGGGAAAGAGAAATGGTGAGAGAAGGAACTTTGAAAACTATAAAAGCAAAAATTGTTTTTATCTTATTAGAACCAATATTAAAGCTCATTTTTTCACTGGGGGTCAAATATCGCTGATTACGGATTCTGTTGGGGTGGAGCTCTCATACATCTGTCTCTAAAATTAGCTCCTTTTTTCTCTCTTGTGTGAAGATCAGAAGAATCTTTTTCCATCGGCCCCGTTATCACTCAGCATTGCTCTGACCTACTCCAATACCAGAACATATTCACAGCGTTGTGGAAAAAATGTATGCCAGAGAACAACTGTAAATAAAACAAGTCCTTTCCCTTTCATTGCTATGTCCTGTGAATGGAATAGCATTTGGTTATGTCTGTTTGTGGGGTCTGAGTTGTTGTATGATAATTAGGAGTGTAGGTGATTAAAGTATGATCTGTGTGTTTTAAAGAACATTAACAGTTAAATAATCAGCCTGGATATTGAACCATCCAGTTTTCCATCTAAGGATTCAGAATTACAAGATGCTTAACTTTGGGGAAAGGGATAAGGTACCTCCTCCTCAATTTTATTTTATATTTTTGTTTACATCTGCTAAGCTACAGAAAGATTTCAAAAGTGCAATGCTGTGAATTATTCTGGAAATAATGTCCTGGAAAAGGACAATTCTTTTTTGTTTGTTTGTTTTCTTTCCCCTGAAATCTTCTGATTTTTTGATAAAGCAGGGATATTTTTGCGGAGGGAGTTTGTGTCTGGATCATTGTATGACTCCTGGCCCTTAATTTGTGTCAGAATGCAGCAGATTGCCAAATACGTGTCACAGCTTCAGAAATGTTACTCTCTCTGTCATCCTATAACTGGCACAATAGAAGAAAGCACCAAGGAAAGAGCCGTGACGTTAGTAGGACTTCCTTTGCTACTGGTATCAGCTAATACAATAGTTACCGGGCTCTAACATTAACGCTTAACTGCTCAATAAACCTAATGAGTACACTTGGTTTATTTGAAACTGCCTGCCTGTGTAAGAAGAAGGCTGACTCACTAAATCTTAATGCATAGGAGATTTTCTCTCTTTGAGCTAAGACGAGGGGCATATAGTGAGGCGTTTAAGGAGCATTTCCAAGGAGTGTTTGTTTCTAGCAGAGGCCGTGCTGTGACAGGCGTCTTGCAATCAGAGCTCTTCACACAGAGCCCAGCAGTTGAAAGCAAAGAGAGGAAAAGAAGGATTCGCATTGCTTGATTAAAATTGCCAAGGAGACCACTGTCCACATCGTGATAATTCAATACACTGACATAAAAATTAAACGCTCTGAGAGACAATACTACCACAGATCCCAAAAGAGGCAAGATATTTAGGAATAGGGAAAAGAAGAAAATGCCCTGACCTTATTCTAGCTCCTGGGTTAGGAGTGAATCGTTATAAGGATTACAAAACTTAAGATATTACTATAGCCACTAAAGATGTCTTAATAAAAAACTCCCTCATAATTCTTTCTTTATGCTCTTTATAAATACTGGATTTTAGGACCTGTTTTTCCTTTGAAACAGACTTACAAAGAAACGTGGTTCTGCTTTGTATATTCATCATTAACCTCTGCTATCAACTTTGTATTTTTAATCTATTGAGTTCAAGAGAAATTATAATACAAGTAAGCAGATGTTTTCTATTTTGTATAACACCTAATCTTGCTGAATAAGGAGAAAAAAAGATGTATGTAGAGGGACATTAATATTTCTTGTTAAAACGTGCTTTGCAGGCTGAAGAAACTCATATACATAATGACAGTCAAAAGTCAGGGAGTAAAAATAGGAATTTGTTAAAAACAGCTGTGCTGCACAACTCTGACAGGAATAGAGGAATGCTTTATCCAGTAAAAATTTCAGAATGTATTTAAAAGAAACTGTAGCTGCTAATTTTCATCAAGACAGAAGGTTAATAACTCTGTGAAATGGGGGGTTGGTTTGGTCTTGTTTCATGACCGTGAAAAAAGAAATGTTTAACACTCAGAGCTGCCGTTTTTCTCGTAGCAGAATTCTCTGTAGCATCATACTGTGGTTGCAGTGTATTTTTAATGCCGCCAACCGCACCACCATCATCTTAATGTTCCCTGAGAATCTTTCAAAGAAGTGCTGACACAAAATAGTAATACTGTTTTAATGCTCCTGCTATCAGTTATTTTTACTCTTTTTTTCCAAGGCGATCGTACAGTCGTTGCCCCATTTCCCGATGGAAGTGCCAGGAGTGCAGCCGGGGGTGTTGGTGTGCCCTAGCCCAGGGCTTTGTACACTGGGCAGCGCGGCAGACAGGGCGTGTGATTACCACTGACGCGTGGGCGCAGGTTGCTCGCTGTATTATTCAACTGGAACTGGCATTACCCAAGTAGTTTTCTGGGTTATTTGGTTAGTATAGACTGTACATCAGAAAAGATCTTGGCTTTTTAGCCAACTGATTAGCAAGTTGAATTACAGATGGTCCAATCTATGAATTTAGAAACCAGATCCAGACAGCTGCCTGCCCTGGAAGGCAAGAAGATAGTTTCTTACCTGCAACATTGATGAAGCTCCAGAATATATAGTACAGTACTATGTTGTATTTATGCTTTAAAAATTGATTATGCTCTAAGCATATACTGTGACTCTATCTTACTATTTACAGTGACTGAGAGAAACCAGATCTAACGTCCTGCACTAAACAGTCTCTGACGAGTAATGTACAATTTTGAAATAAGCACATAAGCAGGGTATAGACGGGGGGGGGGTCACAGAAAGATTTTTCTGGTCCAGAAGCTGGAAGTGAAACTGTGACCCAGCCAGGCAGCCAGCATTTCTAATTTGCAGTCACTCTATTCTTTCCCCCCTAGCAAACGTACTCTAATCCATAACCATTTTGCATGCTGAGGTGAGATGTTAAATACAAAGAATTGCTTTTAAATAATAAGCTTATGACACAAAACAGCGAGAAAAGGGATTTCAAGGTTAAACATGGCATTCCTCCTGCAACCTCAGCTGTTGTAAAGGAAGGAGGACATCTAAAAAAAAAAAAAAAATCATAAAAAGACTTTAAAATCTGATGTCAGTGTATATATATCTAACTAAGACATATTTGTCTTCCATTGTTAAAATATTTGTGTGGAGGCAAGATCTTTCTCAGGCATTTGCTCCATATGTACTTGATTCAAATTATCATCGTCTTTGTTGCATGTATAACTACTTGCAGAGGGACATACTTTAATGCAGATGGCAACTTTTTTTTCCCCACAGCAGTAGAAGATGGTTCCAGTAAAAATATACTATCCTTATTCAGATGTCCATAGTAACAAAAAGAGGAAAATAAATAAGCTTTTTTCTCAACAGAAATCCCTTTGAAGACAAGTGGGTTTTTTACTCAAGTATCAGTGGTATTTCTGGAACATATTTGAATGTTACACAATTTGTCTGAGCTGCTGCTATGATTCTGCTCTGAAACAATCCTTTTTCATAAACACACCACTTTCCTGCTTAGCGTGTGTGTGAGCTCTTCCTGGAGGGAAATTAAAAAATTGTTAATTGATGACATAAGATGGGCTGCAAAAAAGGGGTCATATATCTGCATATGTATTTAAAAAAAAAAAAAATCTTAAGAATTCCGTTGGATTCTATGGGTGGCTTTTGATTTCATTTTGTAAAGAGAAATAATACAATTTGGTAGATTACTGATACAGTTGGAAACAGCTGGCAAAATTTTCAGTCCTCAAATATCTCTATAACTCTCATTGAGGACTCTGCAAGCCATCCATCTGCTCAAAGCTTACCTTTGGGTTGTTCACAGTCTTGCTGACTCTTGGTAATGTACAAGGAATAATTTCAGGTACTGAAGAGAGAAAAATAAAAATAAACCCACTCTGAGAGGGTAGGTATGTGAAGCTATCAGTAAGAAAGCACAGCACTGTGTTTAGCAGACTTCACTGTAAAACCAGTAAGATAAAAACCAAACTTTGTAGTTCTATTTCAACAAATTCCTTTTTCCAGAGGAGAACTTCAGCTGAAAAGTGGGATGCCACTTTCCTTTCAAGGTTTGTAAGAATAAGAGAGCTTTCTCTGGAGTCCTTGATGGAACTCGCATTTTTATTCCCATTGTGTCAGGAATTTTTCTAACTTCTGCTCATGTCAGAAGAACTCTCAGTTGTAAAATGTATTTATAAATTACTGTTTGAGAATCTTGAACTAAAAGACCTGGTTTATTTGATGTGAAAATAATTCTACTTTCATGTGTAAGATATATAATATGTAACAATAATGTTGCATTGATTGTACTAGGTTTGTTTGGAAAAAAAAATAAGCAACCCTGGCTGAACTAGGCAATTTGCAGCCTTGATTAAATAGAGCAGACAGATGAATGACTGAGAAGAAAAAAGAGCTCTGAAACTATGAACAGAGCAGTTCGCTCAGTCAGTACAGCTTTTCTTTTTTCTTTTCATGTGCTTCAGCTTGGTCACCTATTCAGCATCAGAATGATAGGGTTGTAATATACTTTTCCCCGAACATATTGAACTTAGCACTGCCTTTCACCAAGGCCCTGATTTGCCACCCAGGATCTGAATCTAAAAATACATCTACCACTGACTCTCTGGTATTAGTGCGATTTTTGTTAGTCCTGCTTTGCCTGTTGATGGAAACATTTTTCTAGTCTAACTTCGGGGTCCATATAGTGGCATCAGGATAGAAGTTAAACATGACACAGGCTTGTGGGACAGACGCTTTCTCCCTCCAAATACAGTGAAACTGTGGAGTGGTTAAAAACAAGAACTATCAATCCAGAAATCATTACAATTACTATTTGCAATTATGAATGCTAAGACATAAATTAGGAAACTCGGGACACCAGTGTAATAGGCACAACCATGGCCAAAATTCACTATGAAGTGCAATGAATAAAGTGATGGATCTGCAGAAATGACATCTTTTATGAATAAATGCAAATAAATTAGACATGAAAGGGTTTGTGGTGGTGGAGGAGATTACTTAGTTTTTCAGCAGTGAAGGAAATAGACAGAAGACCATTGCTAACATACAACCACATCTAAAACTTGGCTATATTAGAGGGAGATGTCAGGGCTGTGACTTACTGACAAACCTGAAGATTGAATTATTCATCCACAGCACACGAAATAATAGTAGCTCAACACTGATCCTAGGCTGTATTTCCAAGGGACGTAGCATACTTTGGCTTCAGACCTTCAAATGAATTACAAACTTACTGTCATGGGCTCTTGAACGATGGGCATCTCCAGTTTCCCACTGGAAACTGAAGTGAAACTATCAAGGTAGTTTTCAAAGCATCCAGCAGATATTTCATGCTGGTCATGCAGTACACATCACTTATCAACCCAAGATCTAGTTAACATGCAGTGTCCTATAGGCCAATTTCTCTGAAGGTCTATGTTCTGGAACTCGGAAAGGAAAAAATGTGTTAATCCAAGTTTCAAATAACCTTTTACATTGAGATTCTGCAAGTCACTGAGTACTGAAGAGACAGATTTTTTCCAGTCACCAGAAAAACAAACTACTCCTAGATGTAAATCCAGTGCATTTGATCAGTAAAAATTGTTTTGAAGTATATTATATTTTCATTTTAACATCGAGATTTGTATGTGCTCAGAAAGCTGAACAGTATGTCTGGCTTTAGCCTGTGCATATTTATAATGAGTAATTATCTAATGACGATAGTGTTCAGCATGCATAAGAGCTCCTGTAGCAAGATTTGGAATTTTAAGGAAATGCTGTAGATCAAATGATAATGTCTCATTTGTATTCTCTCAGTTCCCTATTCACTATTGCACTTCATAAAGCAACTACAGAAATGGATTGCAAGTATGCATCATTTTTGTGTGAGATGAGAAAAGGCTCAATGATCCTTAAATAGCACCAATAATCCTTTTCACATACCTTACAGTATCAGATGATACTGTTCCAAGCCAATCACACATTGTATGAAACATGTTTTCAATCCTGTCTAGAAGTGCACTGCTGCTAAGGTCCTTGGGGATACACGTATATAACTGAAGGCAGCATTAGCTCTGCATGACTATGTGGACATGTAGTGTAATTTTTGTCATCCATCTCTTCAGTTGGAGGACCTGGTGATACCTTTGTTGTAGCAGCAGTGTGCTGGAAAACTCATTTTGGAGTTTTGCCTTTCTAGTCTGGGTTTTAGGACCATGGGATATATGGGATGTATGTATGAACTGTGACTTGAACAAAAGTGTCTACTTCCACTCTAGATAGTGAAGGATGTTGTTCCTATCATCTTCAGCATCAGTTTTGTAAGGCAGATTCGTAAGTGTAACTACGTGTTAATCAGGTTTCAGCCCAGATGGAATGGGCTGATGGACAGAGGACATGCCTATTTTCCAGTTGTCAGGGCCCCATGAATGCTCTCCAAATGAACGTGTAGATGGAGCAAAAGCCTTTTTCTTGTTGCTGATGTCACAAGCTTCCATCCTACCCCACTGGGGGGGTAACTGAAAAGATGGCACAAACATGAAAAAGTTTGAATTGACCAGAGTTCCCAAATTTGTGTGTATTTCCAGCCATCAACTGAATCCATGCATGAAATTGAGTCTAGCTGATTTTGTTTATCAAGGAGGAAGAAGATTAAGGTTTGTTAGGGTCTACAGAGCTGTGCTTGTCTTGCAAACTCTAGGCATATCAGCATACTAAATCACATTTATTGCTCAAGAGAAAAAATATTTACCCTCGAGATTCTTCTGGGCAATCTCCCTAGTGTGACTTGGCCACATCTTCACAGACTAACTGTTGTATAGCCTAACCTTTATATATCATTCCACTTGTACCACTCCATGCAGGCTGTCTCTAACTTCCCATAAAATTCAGATGACCTCGTAAGTGAGTTTCCTCTGTATTTTGCCAGTGTATGTTAGTGAAATAGCATCGTTCGGTCAGTAACACTGAGCAAGCAATACAGGCTTTAGACTAGGACTGCAAGATCAAGATAAGATTTTATGGATTGTCTTGTTATCAAATCCACACCAGTTAGTTTTTCAAGGTCTTACTGTTAAGAACATTGAAGGGCCTTGTATTGATGCTGTTGTCGTAACAGCAGCACTAGTTCTTATGTTATCATATGTTTAATAATGACTCCTTTGTTACAGAAGACCAGAGTGCATGAGATAGATTAATGAATATACTGTACAGACAGAACGTCACTGGGAGCAATTACATATTCTGTTTATACAATGGAATATTATTTTTTTTAAAATTATCTTGAAGTACTCTATACTTTGAGAAACACACTGTAGCTAAGTCATGGGTGCATGTTAAAACTATAAAAAACCGTATGTTTTTCCTGGAGGCTCAAATTCTGTTCCTCGTGGATTGTGTGGATAAGGCAGTCTGTGCCGGTAGGGTAAACTCACTTCATAACGTTACGCTCTGTTCCAAGAGTTGCACATATTAGTGCAGTTGGGTATTGAAGTTCAAAGTCTGTTCCCTCATCTTGCAGCAGCTGCTTTTTGATGTCTCCATTGAGAGTGAAGAGTATTCATCTGCATCTGTAGGTTTATATTATGGATCCATCACTGTGATATCTGACATTAGCTATTGACAGAGTGGTTTTATTCCTTAGCATTCCCCAAAAACTGTATGAAAAAAACCCTGATGATCTAGAAATTATATGGCATACATAATATAAAGTGTACGTAACTGTGTTACTTCCTGGACCTTTTACTGCTGTTACATGGTTTTCAGGGTCTCCTGTCAGCAAGAACCCTCTACGATTAAAGCCAAAGTTGAAGCAAAAGTGTTCCTTATTGTGGGAACTGTTCAAATCCATCTGTAACTCACTACACCATGGTATCCTATGCTAGCTTAAATCTATGAACATATACAAAATTTCTGTTGAAGAACCTGAAGTCTTGCATTAATGCAGTAGACCTAAGTAACGTGATGCAAGGGAGGGAAAACGTATCAGTCTGAACCACCAATGCCTTAGCACTGTATGCTGTTATTTAGTTAATGGCATAGTTCCATAAACGACACAGTGTGTTGAGTGAAATGTAGATAAATTCTCTGCTGAGTCAGATGCCCTTCTTCCAGTGTGCTTTTAAATGTGAAAAATGTTACCTTTTGACATCCTAACGTTGCTTGGTTTGGCTTTTCGTTATGTAGTTGTTCATTTCACAAGATGGAAGGGTTTACTGGGGTTCCATATTAAGCCTGAATTATACGATTATTATCAGTATGCCCGTGACTTACATTTAGAGTTTGTTAAGGTTTCAAAGCCAAACATGCAGAAGAGAGTAAAATGAGAATCAAGACTTCTTACGTAGCCTTAATTTGATGTCTTTTGCATATGCTGCATGATATTCAGTCGATCTTTGGGTCAAATCTTATTTTTCTACAAAACATTTTGCTTATTTAGTCATAGGATTGACAGCGTGCTTTGAATGAGAAGCCTCTCAATTTTTATGTAAATCTTTAAGAGATACTGCAATTATTGAATGTTATTTAAAGACTAGTCTGAATAAAGGCTAGTGTTCCTCTTTGCTCCTCAACACTTCCTTGGTTCTAACAAAGAGAGCTGAGGAGCACAGTGGAGATATTTTTGGACATAAATGCTCCAGTTGGCGCTAGCGCAGTCGTCAGTGAGTGATCTTTGGGATAATGCACAGACAATCCAGTTTTGCTTGGCAGAGGAATGGGATTGGGGTATGACGATGGAATTTAGCTACGTATTTCTAACAAGTCTACAAAGGGCACCTTTGTGCCCACTTGGCCAAGTACTACCTCCAAAGCCACTGTTGGACCTGCCAACAGCTGAGACAAGAAAATATGTTTGATCTTTGCCAACTGGCTGACCAACCAGCACATGTGCACCAGAGGTTGTACAACCAGGCCAAAAATTGGAAAGGATTGATGAGAATGTGAAGAGGATGGGATATATAACTGAAATATAATTGAGGCATGTTGTGTCCCACTTTCTTTCTCAAGTCAGGGTCTCTTCTTTTAAATAATGTGGAAATTTAGGAAAAACCTTTTATAAAAAGAACAGCAAAGTTAGTGAGGTTTCTTTAACGGCTGTTAGACCCAGTTTCAAAGCATGTATGTGTCAGAACTTTCCAATGACATTGTAGTGTTTATAGCTGAAGTGGAGGGGGAAAATAGCAAAATCTTGAATGGCTGCTTATAAATGAGAAGCTTGGTAATCCTTTTAAAACTTGTCTCTGTTTGCAACTGTTAATTAAACAAATTGAAATTGTTCAGCAAAATAAAAATGGTTTATAATGTTAAAATAGATGAACTAGAAACGTGAGTATTTTATTTTTAAAGAGATTTGGGAGTTTTCCATTGACAGTAGACCATAATTTGGCTTCTATTCTAATTTCAGTATTTTTCACTGTGTAGGAGATATGCTTGAATATATGCACATATATGCATATTTATCTGCCTTCATAATGTGGACAAATTATGTGTGCATCTAAACATATGTATATACAGATGCATATATCTCGTATCCCTCTGACTCATGGCTCAGTTTTGCTTAATTCAACACTTTATCAAAGAGACTATCAGAAAGCAGTTCCACGCTTTGTTGAGGAAAGACAAACATGCCCACTGAAGACAGTCTTGTAATTGGAAATAACAAAGAGCAAAATGCTTTGAAGTCCACCATGGATATAAGCGTGCAGAGCTGTGTTCACTGTTCAGCTTTTGACCTGCAACAGCCTATGTGCATTCTTTAGTTAAATTACATACTCTGAGCAGTTCCAATGAATTCAGTGGGTCTACCCTGAATGAGCAAAGTTAAGTAGGTGCATAAGTGTTTTCAGGCTTTAGGCTTTACAAGCTTTCATAATTAGTGCTCTAGACAACATTAATTAAAGAGTACTTTAGAATATAGCTGTTTAAACCTCTCTAGTGGTTTGCATCTTATTCAAGGATCCCAATCAATGCAACACATGGATAATCCACTCAGAAAGCGATGCTGTGTTGGTATGATTATAGTTTAATATAATCTGTATACATCTTCACAATTGTATATAACATAACTTTATACAAAGTCACTTCAGTTCAAGGCTAATTAAAGACAGTAATAATGAAAGACAACATATGTTTTCTCTTTTATTGTACAGTTTCTTGCAAGTATTGTGATCTATGGAAATCAAATATGATGAAAAGGCAGGATTTCCTGAGGCTAGTGATATTTCTCTTATTTCCTTCTCTAGCCTTGGGCCAGAGTTAGAATTTGTATCTCACTCATCCTCCTGTTGTTATATAATTGAGGGAGAATTAAAAATAAAACACTGATTAATAGCTGTAAAATGCTTTTATGAACAAAAAGACTTATTGAAATGCTAAGCTTATGTTATATCTAATTTATTGTGAAAAGGCTGTTTTGATTTTTTGTTCCACTGTACGTGTTATATAATGAACTTTTCTGTCTTCATGAAACCATCTTGGTATCATGTGGCAAATGTTTTGATGTATGATTGAGAATTGTGTTTGACAGTATAGGATCCCCTGCAGTAGCTCTACTTAAGGTTTAAACACAGTTTTAATTTTTGACACTACTTGCCTTTTATGCTGTCTTTTCCTCCCATATTGAGATAATTTCCAAACGCTGATGAAGAAAATTACTGCATCTTGTACTGATATAGTTGTAAAGGCACAATAAAATTTGACACCTTCCATTTAGTGACTGTGTCTTGATCAGAAATAGGACTATCACTCAGAGCAAATTATTTTGAAACCTAAAGCAGGAAGGATATAATAGTTAAGCACAAAATTACCTGATGGGTCTTTAATCACCTTACAATTATAAAAGAGAAGATCTCTGTCCATTATAGAAAGAGGAACAAAAGACCAAGAATAGAAATAGAGACAATGACAAACTAAATGATTGAGGGGGTGGGGGTCTCTTGTACTATCTAAAAACTCTTCCCAGTGCCTAAAGATGCTCAACAGTAACGGGGAAACGCAGCCATTTCCTTGAGTACATTGTGTCTCTTTTCATCTGGCTTTGTATTTTAAGTGTTCTAACAGAAAGAAAATACTGAAAAGCCCCTAGACTATCTGCTTGTTTTCCTGTAATGTTTCCCTGAAAAAAAGAAGTGGTGGACCCAGAGTGCCTGCAGGGTTTGAGGTGTGGAAACATATCCAAGCCACTGGCAAGCCACCAGCCTGAACACTGGCCTGGAGTGGCAGAGCCAGCAGGACTGCAACAATCCTTTGGGTTAAGAGATGGAGTTACCCAAAACCACAGAAACTCACATCTTCAAAATAGAGATAGGGTTACTTCTTGAAGGGGGACAAAGATACAAAATTCTGTAGTTCTGTAAATACTATTTCTCCGTTTTCTTTGAAAGACCAGGTTTTTTATAGTATGTTCTTTCCACCCCCTCTCAGCATCGCTCCCACAAATTCCACTTAGTTCAATTAAGCTCCACTATAAAATCCCGATTTGGCATGATAATACAATAATTATTAAACAGGTAAGTTTGAATCATCGTTTTTTCCTCTGGCCTCCACTCCATGCCAGTGACTGCTGATTATAAATACTATTAGTGAAACAGAAATCAGCACAGTATAGTGAAGTTTCTTTTCAAATAAAGGGCTTTTTTTCAGCATTCAGGTTCCCCATAGGCTTTTAATCAAGGTTATGGGAAAGTCCATAAACTTTCTGCTGAATATTTAACAACCTGGACGTCGTAGCAGACATGAGATCCCAAGGACAAGTGAAATGAGATTGCAATCAGAAGAGCAGAGGAGACCTGGAGATAAGCAAAGCTTTGTCCACAGATAATATCTAACAGAACAAACACCAGAGTCACGTTTTCAAGCTTCTTTTGTGAGACTTAATTTTCCCAGTATAAACAACCATAAAAAGGGGTAAATACAAATGCGTGGTTGCACTAGTTTTAGTCACTGAATTGCATTGAAATGATGATTGAAATCCAGTCTGAAAAAAAGGTTTAAAAAATGGAAGACGTTTCATTATAGTTACACACATTGCTTTTTTACTGACCTGAAATCCGAATTCCCTAACACCTTTTTAAAATAAATTTTGTAAACAACCTCTATTATACTGAATTGTAATGCCTGTTTATATGTTTTTAGCCAAGAACTTTTTCTGCTAGATCTTTATAATTGAACTATTTTTAATGGTATGTTTGTGACAATATTTTTCTGTATACAAGCGGGAAAGCAATCTTGCAGAAACTCTCATCCATGCCTATACAGCAGCTCTAAAAATATAATACTCTGCATAATGTATAGAGTGAATATTCAGAAGAGTTATCTGTAACGTCAGCCTGACACATACGTAGAGGCTACATAGAGTTTGCACCATGATTTGGTTTTGCAGCAACAGAGCAAGAGACCGGAGTGAGACAGTGCCATAGAGATGCCGTGGCTGCAGCGGTAGCACGGGCTGCGGCAAGTGTGTCTGAGACGATATCAACTTGCAACATCTGCTTTTTTTGGTGCTCCTTGGAATTAACTGCCCGACAAAGTTCTCTCCCCATCAATTAGTGGAATTTTAACTGTGTCTTTCCTGAAACTGATATGTTGTTTATTCTTCATTTGTAGCAAAAAGTCACTGAAAATTTTAATACTTGGCAAAATAGTTTCACAGCCTGCTCTGAACAGTATAGATATAAATTCCTTTCATAAAACCAAGTTGTCCTATGCCTTTTTACCTAATGAGGGTGGTGAGGCACTGGCACAGGTTGCCCAGAGAAGTTGTGGCTGCCCCATCCCTGGCAGTGTTCAAGGCCAGGTTGGATGGGGCTTTGAGCAACCTGGTCTGGTGGAAGGTGTCCCTGCCCATGGCAGGGGGGTTGGAGCTGGATGATCTTCAAGGTTACTTCCAACCCAAACCATTCTGTGATTCCATGATTTTTTTTCTTCCCCTTGTATAAAAACCATTAAAATATTTACCCTCAAAAAAATCTGCTGAACTTCAGGTTGGCGTTGTAGCTCAAAAGCTGAGCACATCCCATTTCTGTTAATAGAGTAGCACACTGTTTTGCAGTAAATCTGGTTAGACTAGATAGAATAACCTTGTAATATTGTCTTTGGCTTAATTATTATCATAGAAGAAAGGCTGATACCATGCTAAATGTTTTCCCTCCTTTTCTTATACCAGATACTGTTAAGGAGCCCACATGTTAGCAACTCTGTGACAACCGTTCTAGGTCTGTGATGATTTCTAACCGTCTTTCATAAATCAAATCATTAATTTGAGGGTTCATTTCTAAGAATTGGGTGAATTTTTCTTCAGATTATTCCTTTCCTAATTTCTGTTCATTTTCATTGAGGGGAAAAGAGAGCCCAGAAGAGAATTGTAAGCAAGCTGTTAATTTTTGTGACAAAACATTTGAGACATTTTGGTTACAAAGGTTCTAGTTTTTACAGCACTCTTATACCCTCTGTCATTCAGTGAATGGATTCTTTAGTTCAAATATCTTGGCGAGCATTTCCAGCAAGGAAGGCTAAAAGTGACCCAGCGGTTTTTTTCATTAAATGCCAAGAGCTGGAATCCCTTTTCTCTCCCTAATGAATGAGGACTGCTCATCCAGAATGGCTGGGCTCTCTGTCCCAGACACAGTACTGATACTGGCATCCCTGTCCGCACACTGTAATGATGAAAAATTTATGCACCTCAGGAATAGATATTTTTGCATGACTTCTTTCAAAACAGGGAAGAAAACACCTGTTTGGGTATTCTCCCTTGCCAGACTTAATGAGGTGAGACTTCTGCATGGGGTTATGCGGGATGAAGATAACTTTTCCTGTGTGGGGTTGACAGGGCTTGATCCACATCGCCCCTTGGTTTTTGATCATGCTGTCAAATCACATCTTTGCCACAATATAACTAACTTCATATGAAAAAAAGTCTCTCTCTCTGGTGCATTTAAAAATACAAGACAAACGTTTGAATCGTGCAATTTTTAAGTCTCATCATAAAATAACAATCAAGCATTGCAACAATGAAACCTCTGATAAAAATACTGAAAACCTGAAGGAAAGGTTGGTTAATATTAAATGTAATCTCAGTGCTTCACTTTTAAGGTACTCACGTTTCACTTGAGACTGTGCTGCTTTCAAGATAGAAGAGCTGAAAAGAAGAATATTGTAAACATCCATTATATATAGTTCATGCATATATCTTTTTTCCTTTGCCAATCTAATCATGCAGTGTTATACTTTCAGCATAAGACAAAGAAGTTCAGCAACTGATGAAAAAATTAGAAAACTTGTGTTGAAGATTAATCTTTTGACCCCACTACATTCAATCTGTCCAGTGAACTTGCACAGGAAGTGTTTATGTTTTAACTGCACTTCTGAATGGAAATATCACAAAGAAACAAGTGTAAAGCCATAAAGAGGAAGGGCTTTTGTTTGTTTTAAATAGAGAGGTTTGTTAAAAATGTAACAACTCTCTAATAATAATACCAGGAACAAAATTAAGAGGAAAATATCAGGGTAAAATGTAAATTTTGTTTTTAAAGACACACCCCCCCTTTTTTTTTTTATATCAGTAATTTATAAACTCAGTAGCTATCTTACCAGTCCAATATAGGACATTTCGGTGTGGAGCTATTGAATTTAGTTTCTCCCTGTAACAAACCTTAATAATCTCATTATCTTTGATTAAATATGTTTGTCTGCCAGAGAACAGCAGATGGATTAAAGGTAAGAAAACCAAAAACTTTTCATCTCTTCTAACTGACCATTATTCAACTTTTTTTTTTTTCTATTAGTAATGTGTAATAGTTTCTCAATCTCTGCGGAATATGTTTCATAAATTTCAATTTAAACTTAATGTATTAAATTTAAATCTATTTCTCTACATACACTTAAGTTTATGTGTATATATATTTTAAGGAACATAGAGAGCTTGAGTTGTCTTGAAAAATAAGTATTTTACAGAACCGCACTATATATCAAGACTTTCAAAATGTTTCATAGTACATGTAATCTAACAGTACTTAATAGTAGTCATGTTTGTTCCAGATGATAGATCATACCAACTGTTTCTCTTAGACTGGTTTACTCCAGTGGCAGCACAGTCACAACCTCAGGTCTCTGCTGCTTTTGGAGTTGTCTGACTTTGAAAAAACAGCACAAATCTCTGTGGAGAAAGATGATTTCTCAAGCCGCCTCTTCTAGTTGTGCAAGATCCATGAAACTAGAAGAAAAGGGAAGAGAGGCTAAGATTTAGAGACCCTCAATGTGAAAAACTTTCACAGTATCTCTGCAGAATATTATAAATTATGTGCTTATGAATAACACATAATCATTGCAGAGATTTCATTTATTCATATGGAGGTATTACTATGCAGTAAGTGCAATAGATACCATACGTATGTCTCATATGTGGAGGTGAAAGAGATATTTTTCTATTCTTTGTGCTTCTTTGCATTTTCAGTTTGTTTTCTCTGAAAATATAAAATGTTTTTAGTGAGTTTAAATTATTGGAGGGTTTGGGAGGCAGTGGTGGGGTTTTTTTTAAGGTTAGGAAACACTAATAAGCCAAATGAGGGGAGGTATTAAAAAGGATGTAGATAAAACTATTTCAGTGTGAAGCTGACTGAATGACTATTGATCTTGTGAGAACTGGAAATTTAAAACCTGTCTCTGCACAACCTATAAGTTAGGTATTAGATACAGCTAATAATCTATGTTAAGGGAAATATTAATGTGTTGATAGAAATTAGATTTATTAATAAAAGTGAGATACTTCCATTCTACATTCAAAATAGTAAATATATGTATATATTATCTGATAGTTGTTTCACCTAATAGAGAAATAGCAACATTGTGGCTAACAAATACGATAAACAGGCTACACATGCTAAATGAAGAACAGTATCTGAAAACCTGGCAAGACTGTGACAAGCCTTCCAGATAGCTAAAAAGCAGTAATGAAAGAGTGTGTAGTCCTGTCATATTAGAAATATTCATAAATCCCGCATAATGTGACAATGAAATGGTTTTCAGCAGGATTAGGCTAGGAAGTGCAAAATTATTTATTTTTACAGAAAATAAACTAGACTGCAAAAATGGGCAGGATGACATCCTGTCAGCATCTCTGAGAACTTTATTTAGCCCATGTCCTTCATATCTGATCTATATTTACAAATAAGGATATTATGGAAGGATATATGAAAGTTTTCCCCATTAGATGAAGTTCGATACTGTGTTTTTACTTTATTGTAAATGCCCATTTAGCCACATATCTTGATGTAATACAGAGGGGATATGTTAGGTTTTGTACTAGAAAATAGAGTAGACACTTTCCTGCCTTCACAGTCTGTAGGCAGGATACATAGCCTCCCATAAGATATTAATCAATATGAATGATAACTTAAAACAAGATCTTTTTCAAGATGGGGCAGGTAAGAAAAAACAGTATCACTGGTTTGTCCTTGGTGCTGTTTCAGAATTTTTTCCATACTGTCTCAAATGAGAAAATAAATACTGTTTTTGCTCAGGAAGCTAAAAATATTTTAATATGTTTTCATTTGTTTTTATGAGACACTAATAAAATACCATAAAATATAATAAAAACTGATAATGCTAGGTTGAAGTCAGATAAATGAGTTATGAAAGTATGAAAATGGTGTTACATCTTAGGAAAATTGTCACATAATTATTTATAGGAGGGTTGTCAAGCAGTGAAAATTACAGGGATTTTCAGAAATGAATTTGAAAGGTCGATATGTATATTTTTCTCAAATATTTTCTTCATGTTCATATTTTTAAACATTCATCATAAATGTTTATTGTAATTACAGAATTTCCTAGATAGCCAACTTCAAATGATGCTGTTTATATCAAGGTAATGTAAGAAAAGGTTATTAAATTTCAAGGAGCTTTATTCAATTTCTGTTGGTGATATATTTAAGAGTAGAATTTTCCTAGCAGTTAGGAAGAGAGAAATTTTTTTTAAGGGACATTTTGTTTTAGAAGCAAATATTAAGTAATCCATTAATAAAACCCCCCAACTTTCTGCCAGTCTACACTTACTAACTAAATTTTCAAATGAAATTATGGAAGAGATGGAAATTTGAAGTAAGATTAAACTTGCAATTCCAATAGTAGAACGTAAGAAGAAGCTAAGAATAGTCCTACAAATAGAAATTAATAAAGAAATAATTCTTCACATGTATTTTTCAAAGCTATGCTGAAATTTTTTATTTTGCCGATCTGTTGTTTGACATCACTCATTCTCATTATTCTGAAACATTAATCCAGCAACGGCATCTCTGCCTTCATAAACTTCCTGGCGTGATTGCTATATGCTGTCACTGATGTCTGAGACCAAAAAAATTTTAAGAAAGTTATATATGTAAGATTTATAGGTGGAGAAGATGCACTTCATGAAAATTTAGTCCAAAAAATCATCAAGCCCTCTCATCTGAAATGGTTCAGAAAGTTTCTGGAATAACAGCCATGGAGAACATTTTCCTGGGTTTTGGCAAGAGACAATAGTAATTGACTGAACTGAATTGTCCAACTGCAAATGTTAGCTAGACACAACATTACTGCCAGCATTAGAAAATCATTTAGTGTGCAATCCGACTAGTAAAGGTGACAATGGAAATTGGAGTTGAGAGCTATAATGGCTTGCCAGGGACCCATAGCCACTGTTGTCCTATAAATCTTAATTTGCTCCGTTTGGTTTTGGCGTAGTTTTATTGCGGCATGCAAGTACCTTCTTACTTGTGAAATTACTGTGAAATTTTTTCCAGTACGCTCACAGAGACAAGCAGACGATGCTGTACTCTGTCTCCTTATACTTGCAATTAAAATGGTCCTGAAATAATGTAGAAATCACAGATATATATATTCATGTTATTTAAGTATGAGAAAATGCTGTTATTCATTCAGTATGGGTAATTAGATTTAGTTAGAAGAAATTCTAGGTAAGTTCTCTGAATGGAAGTTGAGAGATGCAAACCTGTTGTCTCTTTTAATGGGTTTTGTGTCCATGCAATGGTTGATGTGTTAGGCACATACCTAAGGATTTAAATTAATCTGTGGTTATTACTTTATATTTGTAATTAAAGATGAAAAAAATGTAACGTGTTATTTTTAAGTCTGCCCACTGGAATTCTGAAACTGCTCTCTGTAATTTCAAGTTAGATTCGTCCAGACTTTCTATAGTATTCAGGCTGTATGCATGTTTTGTGAGAAGAAAAGAATCTGTGCATACACATGCTGAAAAGGAAGAGTTCCTGACTTTGCTGGTTAACAGTTTTTAGAGAAGTCAGTATCTGTCTTCCATAATAACAAATTTTTACATAGCTTTTTTTTTTTTTTCCTCTGAAAGCTGTGAAATCCCCAGACAGACATGTGTCCTGTGCCTTCGCTAACGTTACGAAGTCATACTCTCTTTCTACAATTCCCTGCAAGGAATTTACTCTTTGTTAAATGTGAAGAAAGGATAATTGGTGACTTGTTAAGTGAAGCTTTCTTTGGAGTTCAGTATCGCTTTATGAGTACAGTTTTCATAGCATGGGCTATTATTTCATCAGAGAACAGAAATCTCGCTAATTTATTTTACTGATGACAGTGCCTGGTAGCTGGCACTTAGGCTTGTTTAAGCTATTGTATTATCATTTTCTTTGGTGTAGCTTTCTGCTTTATGCAGTAAATGTCATCTGCAGACAAATTAATAATTTGTTATCATTTGCTGAAGCAAGAAATGAGAGAGCTGGAAGTCAGCTAAATAGGCAGGACCACTGCAATGGTAGAAACCAAGTAAATATCACTTATAGTCAACTCTCAAAATACACTGGTAGAATGCAATAAAACTGAAATAGTTTCTCACAATTGTTTACCACCTCCAATGCATTAATAATAGATAAACATTCAATGGTGCTATCGAGTTATGTTTGCTCTGTCAGTGTGATTAGAGTGAGCATCAATAATCTGAAATGGAGCATGCTGTAGTGTAGGCGTGTGTACGGAGCCTCACCTTGCAGCAGGAGAAGCAGGAGTTTCATCATCTGCTTAACTGTGCATCTGAACAAGCCTTTATATCCAGTCAATTAATTAAACACATACATAAATGATCTTTTAACGTGCGCTCCAGACGGGGAGTTTCTGAAGAATCTGAGTGTGTGGGCTAACTAGTGTCCATTGAATACTGAAGCGAGTTTCTTTCAGTGTCCTGTGGAAATGTCATCTTCCAAATAATCTGCATTATGTTATCACTTGGAGAGGCCAAGATACCTCTCTTTAAGATGCTGAGTCCCTTCAGAGTGGTTCAACATAGTCCTTGTTTCCTACTGGGTTCAATCGGAGTTTGATCAGCGAGTTATTAGCTAGAGGTGAAGGCTGCACTTGTCAGAAAGTACTTTTTGTTCTGCAGGATTTGATCTTGCCATACAGAAGGACTTGCTCGTAGAGGACACAGTGAAACCATTTACTTAGCTGCAGTTGAACGTAGCTAGCTGTCTGGCTGCTGCTTTTAATTAAATCGACCACCAGCCAAACAACTTGGCTTGTTTCCATGGCCTTGTTTCTTAGAGGGATTTTTTCCCCCCAATTTGTCCAAGGATAATCTGAATGCTAGAGTTTATTTGTGATTTTGACTAAATAGCACATCGCTTTGCTCTTGGTAGTTTTATTAATCTTTATTAAGCTCATGAGCAATCTGGACATAGTCCCTTGATTTTGCCTTTATTTTTTATTATAGTCCTTAATAAATAAAATCACCTTTATCATTAGCAGAGGTACTGTAAAGAGTAAAAATGTCTCAGAGCAAGGATATTTTTGCTAAATGGGTGTGTTTGATATAAAGAGTTGTAACATCTGAAAAAAATGTAAGCTTATTCAGTATATAGTTATTTGGTGGTACCTTGATGGATTAGCTTACAAATTATGGCGGTCAGACATATCCTATTATTTATACAATGGCTTTTTTAAAGAAAGTTCATTTTTAAGGTAAGCAATCAAGTAATTCCTTATATGGAGATGGGGGAATACTTAACCTTGAGTACAACAACATTAACTCCAGTGAGCTTAATGAATTATTCATGCTGTTATCCACCTTGAGAGACATCAAATCGCTCTGCACTGTCTGCAAAGTGCAGTTTACCAAAAAATGATAGCTCGGTGAATTATATTTGTGTATCTAAACATTAAACTAAAGACAGTACTGTGAAAATGCATTGGCAGATATACCTGGGTAATCCATGCAGCAGCAAGGTCCTGCATGTCATTTCCTAATCCACATGCAGTCATAACTCATTAATAATTTGTTTTCAAGGAATGGCCCGATAGACAAAAGTCATTTAATATTCAAAGATTCATATACCAGCAATAGAGGATGTAATCACTGCAAGCACTAACCTTTTTACAAAGAAGCTGTTCATTATGGTTCCTGGAGTTTGGTACAACATCCTGAGGTATGAAGTTGCCTTTTTCACTATTGTATTTTGTTTTTTACAGATGGAAACCAAAATGCTATTTGCCTTTCAGTATGCAATTCTGGAAGGAAAGTGACTATTTTAAAAGCTTGGTTGAGACTGTCACTGGCATTTTTGTTGACAGTAACAAAATTTAATCTCTTCGAACTGTTTTTCTGAGGTCTTCAGTCATATGCTCATCACAAATATTTCCTGCTTTTCTCCCCCCATTCTAAAGTCCCAGTTTAGAAGGTTACTCAGGTGCATATACATAATTATGAAGCATACAGAGAGTATTAGCTTCTGAGTTCTGTGTGTGTTTTTACACAGAGAACTTTAGCCCAGAATTTCCTTATTTAAAAGCATGTATGTCTGTTATTTACATCTATAGTATTATTATAGTTTATTTTGGAGAAACTTCCTTCACTCAGGGAAGTCATGCAAGAAACTGGGCGTTGTGGATTCCTTTTCTCAATTTATTTTGTAATAGTAAGATACAGAAAATTCCTCAAATTCTAACTAAAATACCATTTACACAGCAGTTTGAGCAACAGACACACACACGTGTGCGCTTCATACTATAAGGACACATGGATGGAGTTTCTGCTTTTTCTGGTGACTGGTATTTATTACATTTTACTCCCTTCATGTTTTAGTATAACAAATAAATTATCTCCATATTTTAATATTAAATTGCCATCTTGCTGGAGCTACTGATTCGAGCAGGTTGGCTGTAATGAGCACACCACCTTAGCCAGCTCCCAAATCAGAAAAACGGCCTTAAACCACTTTGACTGCAAAGGTTTCTACTTGGTAAGTTCTGGAGCTCCGGCCCTCCAGGCCTGTTGGCCGAGAGCCGTTGCACACCATACAGCCTGCGCGGGGGACAAAGTGGGAAATGCCTGCAAACACAGCAAGCATCCTTCCTTCCTCCCAGCTGTCTCTTGCTGGCAAGAGTGTTTTCAAATAGCTCAATTTTATACTAGTTGAATGCACATTCTGCAAAGGTGTGCAGACTATTTTTCTAATAGCTTAGTGTTTTTAAGACGTTTTGTGTATAAAAATATGTATGTAGTATATGCATACATATATACATTTCTGTTTTTAAAATACCATTAAGAATGTCATCAATTTTCAGGGAATATAGGAAAGAACAAGAACAAATATTACACTGTTTATCTTCTATTCAATAGACTTTTTATAATCTAGAAAGGCTACCTGGATAGGCTTAATATATGATAAGACAAGGTTTGAATAGAAAATTGCATGCTTCATTCCAGAACTTCCCCTCAACAGCTTAAATATATGTCTATGTACAAATATTTACACTTTTCCCTTTCTCTGTGGGCTGTTCATTCTTTGGACCTTAGCACAGACTTAATATACTTTTCTGTCATATTTATAATTAGCATTTTAAAACTTATATTTCCTAATCTTAGTAACTCTCCATAATTCTTAGAAAGAAGGGGTGGGGGGGTGTTTGAAGAGGACACAGACATAATTTTCCTGTCTGAATATAGATAGATGCAGAACTCCCGCAGAAAGAGATTTATCATTAACTAAAATTCAGAACATCAAAAAGATTCAAATTGAACCCTCTGGCATCTTCAGCTCTGTATCAAGATGGTATTACCAATTTCTGAACATAGTCACTAATTGCTTTTGTCTGTGAAATGTCTTTTAACCCATTAAAAATGCTCAGGGCAAAACCCATGTATTTTATGGATTTAGTTCCTAATACTTTGTAACTCAGAAGATCTGATAACTATGATAAATCTCTAAAGACTCCCATGATCTGAGTCTCATCTTTTCCTTGTGTACTATGCTTGTAGCATTAATTACAATTTATATATATATGAGAATGCATTCACTAATTTTGAAATAGCCAAATAATTTAAAATCAAAACGCTTATGAAAAGCTGTTTACCATCTGAACATCCAAGCACAGATAAACTTTCCTGGCTATAGAAGTATCAAAATGAATAGGATAGACAGCAATTTGCATCAGTTCCAACTTTTGCCAAGAGACTTTTAATCAAAAGATTTAGAAGTTCTCCGGCTAATGTCTAGACTGGCAGGAAGATGTTGGGACCACTGCAAATCCTGGGTTTCTCAAATTATCATGTATGATAAGGGATTACAAAATGAGATGGTAAATACCAAACTTGAATCTATGTCACAGTGTGGACTCAAAGGGCAAATGCAGCATTGTATGTTTTTGTAGCCACCTGGAGTGTCCTGTGTGTTATTTTTCAGGTTCCTCATAAAGCATTTATCAAGTCTGCCATTACAAAGTATTTTTTATTTGGCTTTTCTTTGTAGAGCTAATTTCAGGCTTGTGTTTTGACTACTCGGTGTTTTTGGAACATCTTCTGACTGATTTCAGAGCTTGTAATTTTAAAATTATATTGTCTGGAATATGGAAGGCTCAGTATGATATCTGACAGTTGTGTATCTCTACAAAGAAAATTATTTTTTATAATGATTTAAATAAAACTGTGTTTATCTGACAACCTTTTTGCCAATAGAGATTTTGCTCATCTTAAAAAAGTTTGAGAATGAGAGGAAGTAGCTTTTCTTTTTCTCTGAATAGCAGAAGACATAATCTGCAAAAATCATTTATTTAAGTCTGTAGTTGTTTGGTTGGGTTTTTTTGTATCTCAGTTGAGTGGGGCACTCTAGGTACCCTTTATCTAACTCCATAGGTCATATTCTGAATATTGTTACTGTAGCAAAGAATTGCAGGTGGGGAATTAGTACATTGGGACTTACAGAGGTGGTCAAGAATGGAAAGGAACAGGACTATAGAGCAAATGAGCCTGTTTATTTTACAGTTTTGATTATAGTAGTGGCTTTGCATTACTCCATTTAATAATAGAATACAACTTTGCTGACTACATGAATTTGAAGAAATTATTAGGCTTCCCCCACCAAACACACTTTTAAAGAGTAATACATCATCTTTGTCTTTGTTTCCAGACTGGGTAGGAATTTCTTTCGGATGGAACTTATTAGACTAAGCTGTATGTGTACTATATTTATATAATATTATATCTATGTGTGTGTCGATATACATACATTTAACATTTGTCATATCAATTCCTTTTAATAACTACACTGTTTGTAATTTGTCAGAGACTTTTTATAAAAGGGAGGGGGAAATATTAGCTAAAATAGGGAATGAGAAATATAGGTTGACGCTTATACTCCTTAGAGATCCCTCAAGTATTTTCCATGATTCATGCTATATCAAAAAACTTCCTCAAAAGTTTGGAAGATATTTTGGAAAAAATGTTTACTTTTGATATTTAATATACCTTCAGTATATTTACCACATTTTTAAACACAAACCCAATAGCATAGAATGAAAACTTCAGTGCCATCTGAAGTGAATGAAAATATATCAATTTAAAATATACCTATTTGTAAATCTCAAATGCAGGGGTTTTTTTAAATTTCAATCACAATAGTACTGATGAAAAGAAGTTGTTCAGATGCTTATCTTGAACCAACAGGGTGAAAACAATCAGGATTTGCTAATTGTAAACCACCCTGCTATTGTACAAAATACCCTGGAAAATAGCTCTCATAAAATAATCTGTAACCATTGGCTCTTTTGCTTTTACAAATTCTAATAATTTTATACCAAATTTTCTTCTTATTAATGTCTCCTATCTTATTTTCTTAGACTGTGTGTGTACCTACTGAGGTTATGAATGATCAATCACAAAGCAGAAGTCACAGGAAATGTATCTTTGCACCAGCCACATTTTCCTCAGGCTTTTTCTGTTGGTGTTTGCCTTAGTCCTTTTCCCCATCCTAAACAAAGCAATATCTACTTAATTTTCTTTTGCAAGTGGTCCTGAGGTAAAAAAATTATTGCAGATACTCAAAGATACCACATCATATTGAGAAATACGTAACTACTGCCCTTATCCCATTACTTTGGAGTAAGGTTGTTTATTATAGTATATGTTATTGTAGGTTGTATATGTTAATAGCTACTGCTAGAATTGATTCCTCAGTTCACAGAATTTATTATGCATGTTTTAATCAATTTTGAAATCCAGTTGATAATTGTTTGATGAGTAACAGGAATGATTAACATAAAATAACAATGATGAAATAAATTCCATCAATTCTGGGGCTGGGGGAGAAAAATAATATTCTTCAAATTCAAGATGACAGGTTTACGGATTGCAGTTTAAAGCAGGCTCAGCAGATGGACATATTCAGTCACGTACAGCTACCTGATATTTGGTTGTCAAAGACCTTGGACTGTGCTGGAAGCAGACATACTTACCTCTCACATTTACAGACGGGTCAGGACTGAGGTCATGAACAACAGAGTGAAAGAAATCTCAGACTTTGCCTGCTAGCGCTGTATCTTGGGATACAGCTCTGTTCTCCCCGAGTTCAATTTCTAATGCTCCCTGACCCTTACTCTGTTATAAATAATCAGAAATATTCATTACAGAATGGCAATAGCTTTGGAGAAGTGATGGAGTGTATATTATAAAAGGAAAAATACATCCAATTCTCATAACTCCTTGCAAATTGCATTGGAAAGCCTTCAGCTGAATATATTCACATCCTGCTTTAAGAAATGCTACAAATAATGTGATGAGTTGAATTATCCTCAAATAATTCAGCTCATGTAGATGTGTGTGTACCTATTTCAGTGTGCAGAGCGTTATCATTTTCTGTTTTCAGACTGGTACAGCATATTGAAATATTGGAAAAAAATAATTTAATTTAAGGTCAAGTATCACTATTGAAGTCATAAAGTCATACAGATTGAGTAGTGCTAACATGGTACTGCTTTGTTTTTTTCTATTTCTGTGCCTTTTTGGTTTTCTGTGTAAGCTTGAATCATTAGCATTAACAGCCTGGAAAATTCTACTTTTCTAGACATTAATGAAAAAAAAAAAAAAATCTGATTCCACAACTTGGTCACTTGCAGTGGATACAAAAGAAGAATGTGCTCGCAGTGCTGTCATTCCCATGTATTCAAATTTAGTGAAGGGTGCTCCAGAAACAATCATGAGGATCTTTTTTTGTATTAATATTAAATTTTGAGGATAGCTTTCTTCGGAAAATTTTCCACTTGTTCTTGTGAACCTTGTTATATTTTCTGGGTTTTTTTCTCTGCAGCCATAAATGATAGAAGCACTGTTGGTTTTGGAACTCTTACTGCTGCTTTGTTTTTGTTTTTCTCGCCACAGAAATTGGAATTCCGTAATGCATTTGCAAGCTGATGCTTTAATAAAAGAAATGAATTGTACAACAGCAAGGAATGCAAGATTCGAAGGCTTATTCAGGCTATCTTATGGTCTATAATATACCATACCAGCTGAAGTTCTGATAGGAACACTAAGTAGAATTTTCTTTTCTGTTCAGTGTAACACAAGAAAAGCAGCTATTAGTTTTTGTTAATTAATTTAATTTTTTAAATCAGTTTAATTAACTTTATTTATTAAGTATCTGTCTTCAATTTCTAGCGTGAGCATTTGCTTTTGGATAAGACCACAAAAGTCTGCTAGGTTGTAACATTTGCAAATGTTCAACTTGCTACTGAAAAGAAATAAAATCTTCTGTTGTAGGCTTCAAGCACCAGTGGAACTTAGAAACTTTAGCGAAGACGGTACTCACAACTAAGTTCCCATTCCATCCTTTAGCTCTTAAAACATCTGTGCATTTATCATTATTACTGTTAATATTCATTACAAATCGTATATAAGGTTACTGGGAGTGGCACTGCAGTTTGTATGCAGTGTTTTCTGAAACACTGAAGCACAACTTAATATAGCTCTGAGGGCAGTATTTTCTATTCCGCAGTTGTTCCTATTATTTGCACTTATGTTTACTTCTATGTTGATTTATATTTGTTTTGGCTCTTTAATAAGGAGGGACAATTCTGACATCTCCTGTGGAGTGAAAGCTAATTAAGTTACACGTGGCAGTGGTTAGTGGAGGCTCCTGGGTTTAGGAAACCCGAGCACATGTAAGGAGTGTCTGCAGCAAGCGCTCTAGCACATATACATCGAAGTCTACTGTTCTTTCTATATAGGCAAGTTTGTATTTGCAAGGCAGTAAATATAGGTGGGAAATTACATCTCATTCAGTGATCCATACTGATTCCCCATGTAGATTTTCTATGCTCAGTGTTGTTCGCTTTCGAAAAGGGCGAGTGAACTCTTACAGAGCGTTCTTATGACACATTAACAGTGTCTACAAGTGGAGTAAGTGCAGAGTCCCCTATAAATTTACAGCCTTATTTACTGCATAATAAGTTCCCAAGGGAGAGAAACTCTCAGGTGCAATGATCCATAGAGGCTAAGAAGAAATTGGAGGCAAGCGGACTCACCAACATTCTTCAACTGATTACTCATAAACCTTGGAAAAATACCATTTTAAACTCTGAGACAGCCTAATTTTATCAAAACAGTGCACTGATTTAACTTCATGTTACCCCAGAAATCTTCATGTGTTGCCCTGGTAATTTATGTGATGTTCCTTTGCAGGAACAAAAAATCTATCTTACACTTAACTCTTTTTGATAATTAATTCTCTCCCATCTGCTTACAGCTGGTATGGCAGAAATGTGCTTGCATTTCCTTATTTGCTCATGCCTTGGAGTCATCTTTTAATATAAATAGCTGTGAATCTCCCAATAATTTTGAAATGAGCCTTTTTCAGTTTCTGGCCAGCATGTCCAACTCACATTCCTTGTTGCAGTTTTTAGTCTGTTGTTAGGGGATTGCAACCTGACCTTTTTATACTATTTAATAGGAAGGTACAAACTTTACTTCATACGTGGTCCATCGTGCACTTGAAATATATTTTTAAGAGCAGTGTGATCAGACTCACATAAACAGAAACATCATATCTCCCGAGTTTATCTGTTTTCTTCTCTCTGAGAAACTCCAAAACATTTAAAGTACATTCTTTTTGCAACCAGGCAATAATTTCCACCTAATAAATAATTCCAGAGTGTTGCTGCTCTAACCAGCTTAGTTTATTTAACACAAGATAAGGCACTCCATATTTCTCCCTGCCCTGAGTAATGCATTGTGCATTTGTGTAGGGTGGTTTTTTTAAAAATTTTCTTAAGAGTTATCTTTTGACCCAGTTTTTAGGGTAAATGTATCCAACTACTGCCTTGCATATCTTATTTATTGTAAAAGCCTGCAACAAGCCAGGAGAGAATTCCTCCAAAACAAAATAATACAGGAACAAAGTAGCTGGCCACAAACTAGGCTATTCTTAAGACCTCAGCAAATGAGCTGTGTTGACTTAGGATTCATTGCAGCTTTCCTGCCGTCTGCAGTGTTGGTTTGCTTCTTACGCAGTGAAATAAGCAACAATCTTACAGTGGAAAGAGTTCTAAACATGTATTCAATGAATAAAATAGGTGCATGCAAGATGTGGATGCCCATGGTTGTCTGGAAAGATAAATTTGGCCTTTGTAAATTACAGCTTCCAATCACAAAGGTTTTACTTGGATTTTGCAGAAGATAAGTAAGGTGATTCTTTGCAACTTGGCTCGTTTAAGGAGGTCCAATTTTAATTTAGGCTTTTATTCTAAAGTATTTTATTATTTTTTATTACTTTTAACTGGTGACCAACAAGTACTGATATGTATTTATATGTTTTAAATGTTTGAAACTTTTTAATATATTAAACATGCCTTTAAAATTATCCTCACCAAATCCAGTATTGAAAACTCCTGGAAGCCCTATTTTTCAATTAATAGTACAAACTGAAACATGTATCAGTCCTTATTCATGTGCTGTCAACTACTCTGATGAGCTGTTCATTTGTCACAGTAACTCATATTTTTCCAATCCATTTAAGACCTGCCAGAAAATGACTTGAGGTGTTCAAATAGTTTATATTTAGTTAAACAAAAATTCTAAAAACAAAATTTAAAAAAAACACTGGAAATTTGGCTCTGTAAAATTGAATTATAATACTACTTTTGGATGAAATCACGGATTTTATTGTTGCATTTTCAAATTAAATTTTTAATCTAAAAAACATAATGAAGGTACATCTTGAACTTATTTTAAGTAAATGTTTTGTTATTTAAATGTCAAAGTCTTCGATCTTTTCAGGGTGTTTGGTTTTCACAAAAAGCTGCATATAATCAATGAGATGGCTGTTATTTTTTATAATTTGAGTAAACAGAATTCCAGCTAAAAAATATCAAAGCTCTTCTAAAATCAGTGGAAAAGAAGCAGCATGATTTTTCTTTAGATCAAATAGTCTATTCTTAGACAGGACACATGGCAGGGATCCTAGCCAAATACATGGCAGTACAGATACTATTCAATGTGACTACAGGAGAAAGTATAAATCAAACCATGTTTCCGGTTGCTTTAACTTGTTCTGCCCACTTGTGAGGAAGGCAGCTGGTTAATTCATGCTGTGGCATATATAAATGTGGATTAAAGTCACCTTTGGTTACTCTTAAAGTACAAAACTGAATTGAATATTTCACGTTTCATTGTCCTCCATGTACAAACCTCTCTACAAGTACTTTTTCTATTAATATGCTAGCGAAATCAATGCTTTTGTGTTATGTACTTTAAAGTTCATTTCTGCTGCAGAATATAAGCCATAGAAGGAATGAAATAATCATTGTGAATTTTGGCATATTTTTCTGAAAATACATACTATTTTCAGCACTTGACTACATACAATGTACCTTATAAAACCACCTCATTTGCAGGGATCTGGCTGAGCAGAATTGACAGCCTGATACTAGCTAATGAGATTTGGATATCTGACTTCAAGTAGTTATGGTTCAGTAGCTACTATTTCCTCTGGAATGTGTGTGGAAAACCACTAAAATTCTGTCAGGAGTTTGCGTGGTTACTGTTGTAGGTCAAGTAACATCAAATAGTAAAACATGATCATCGTTTCCTGAATTTGCTGCTCCATGTCATGTCCACTGGTAACAGTGACTGGGAAATTTTCTCTGATTTTTGCTTATACACTCTCAATTTTAAATATACTTTTCTACAGTTTCTAGATGGCTATGTTTAATTTCTATCTTTAGGAAGACAAACATGCAGATTTCAGAGCCACTGAGCTAGTAGATTTTAAGAAGGCAGAAATCTTTGTCACGCCATATCGGTGTTTTTTCTTATTGTAATCATAATGCATTGAATTAGCTTGTTCAAAGAAATAATTATTCAAAAAAAGGCTTGATCAATTTTCTTCTTGACCTTTTTCCCTACATAATCCAAGTGCTTCATCAACAGTATTCAGTTTATCTCCGTAAAGCTTCTTGTGTGGGTTGTGATCTGATTCCATTTTAAAGCTGGAAACACAGGCAGAAGATGACTTAATAAAAAACTTTTATCATCTAGAAACTCTGTGATGGATAGGAAATTGTCCTTTCTGTACTCAGTTCTTTAATCACCAGGCCGTTCATACTATTCTGACTGGTTTCAACTGAAACAATGTGTAATGACTATGGTAACTCCATAGTTAAACAAACAATTTAAATAATCTGCTAATAGGCAGTTTCACTTCATTTAACATTCCTTCTTTTGCTTGATTCATATTTCTTCTTTAAACAAAAGCTCTTTTAATTACTTATGTCTACTTCTTTCTATTTACTTTTTTTAACAGCTCATCTTTATTACTGGTATTCTAGCCATAAACCTAACTATGAGCTTTGCAATCAATGCTACCAAAAATGATGACATTCAATATGAAATTGGGATTAATTGCAAATATTATTGTCTAGTTCCAGGCTCTGATTTAGTTGTCTTGTTTTCATATGTATAACTTATATGGCTTTAGGAATGAGTACATTTTCCTTTGCTTATTTGAAGGTAGACTGGACAATTTAAGTAAACCAAGGGTTTGGGGAAATAACTTTTCCTTCTTTGTAGGCAAGAGGTGAACATCAGACTGATCATGTTTGAGGAGCACTTTACAGTACATAGAATAAATTCTAAAACAAAGTGCATGGACAAAAACAGAAAAAAACAATTCTTTAATAGTTTATACTTTTTGTTTTGTGATCCATCGTTGAATAATAGTTTCTATAAACAAACTACATAAATTTTACTATGCTATTAAAACCTTAATGGGACCTAAACTATTGTTTTCTTATCTTTTTTTTTGTTTGTTAAATGTACTTTAAAATGTAGTTGCAAAAAATACAAATAATTTCACAAAAAAAAAACCTGATAGAAAAGTGTGAACGTGAAACTATGAAAAACTACAAAAAATTACAATGTTATTAATTAAGATTTATAATTAGCATTGTAGGTTTCTTGGGAAAACCCACCTGGTGAGTAAGATCTTGTACTTCATTAATTTATGTTACCAAGTTCCAATTTCTTTTCAAGTCATTGCAGAGGTAGACTGAAGAGGACTTTGATATGGCTGCTTATTCAGTCATAGAAAGGGAAAAGGATATATTGCGGCTCTTGTTTACACAGCTATCTGCTATCTGTGTTAATTTTTCTGAGCTGTAAATTGTCATGCAGTCCATAAATAATTTCTGACTCCTGACATTCCCATGTAATGAAATCTCTAAAAGTACAAGTATTACATTACTGCTGGTGGTGATCCAGTCCACTACATTGAGTCAACAGTTATAAATATCCCTCAGGTTTCAAGTGCGGTTCTAATTAAAACCTAGAATTTGGATAGTCAAGTGCCAATTAGCTCATAATTCCCACAGAGCACACAGAAAATCTAATCTTCCTCCCTTTTTTCTAATCCTTTAGATGGCAGCATAGCAGATGCAAAGCTTTGTGCTGCTGAAGCACCAGCTGGGAAGGATATCTTCAGTGGAACAGCCTTGAGCTGTCAGGAGCTGCCATGCTAGCTGGGGCATTGAGAACATTGTTACCCTTCCCTGCCTGTATGGGCAGCCTGCTCCGTAACCCAAATTTGCCCAGATATCTCTTTGCCCAGGTCAGACGCTTCTAAACTGCCCCAAATTCTGTATATGCTACCATAAAATCATAAAGTTTTTTTTTTTTTAAATGAACTTGCTTTCCAAAGTACTACAGAGAGATTATTCCATCTTTATTTGTGCAATAGTGTAGGCAGCCAACAGACGTTTTGTATACGGAAAGTCAGCTTCAAATGTTATCCTAGTAACAATTCTTCCTGGAACTAGCGAAGCAAAAGTTGTTGATAATTATAATGAGCCTATTAAGCCTAGTCATGAGTTTAGTTCCATCAGGAAAAGTTTTAGATTATTTTCTCATCTCTTCTATTCTGTTGAGAATAATTAGGGGCATGATAATCTGCTTACCTAAAAGAGGAATAATAATTATTTTCTAATCCCAATACAGTGTGTGATTTAAAACAAGGCCATTACACTTTTGAGTGGGTTTTTTTGTGGTTTGTGTTTTTTGGTTTTTGTTTTTTGTTTTTTTTTTTAATTAGAATTAGGAAAGCCGTAAGTGTAAAACAGGTGATGCGGTCAGTTAAGTTGTTCTGGGCTGCTTTTCATGAGCACAGTGCCATTGAGCTTGCTTGGCTCTCTCACATCTAATAAGGCTACAAAAAAGTTCCAGAGGCTTCCAGATACGACAGATTTGCAACTGCAATTACAGGGATAAGTCCCCAGCAAGATGACTATTCAGGAATGTGCTTAACATGGCATTACATCGTAATAAGTAGTAGTAGCCTTGCCCTTCTGATCGTCATTGCAGCTGAAGTATGTAGAAGCAGACACCAAGGACACTTCCAGGCTTCCGATTCCAAAGTGAATAATCTGCTACATTAACAACAGCATTATGTATTTGCTGAAGATACAGAGATACCTTGTAATGTTTATGACTAGGAATGTCTGCTGTCTAATGCTTCAGCTGCTTTATCCATGGTAAAATCAATAATGGTCTTAGACAGTTTTATAGTTTTAAATATTTCAGATACCCATGCTTGTGCAGATGCTTGTTGTTTCTAAGGAAAGAAGGTATGCATTTGGTGTCTTAAATTCTATATACACTACAACCTATTACTTCTCTGAGGAGCACAAAAAGACACACATGTAGTCACTATGTTCCTGTGACTAAAAAGAGAAACAAAATGGCTAATTCCTGAATTTGTTCTTACTAGTTTTTAGGTCACTCATAGGAATAGGTGCTTTGTTTCATGACAGCTCTTGGTGACTAGGAGCACAGTGATTTCTGTGTTGTTCCAAAGGTGTTTGGGTTTGTTTTGAATAGCTCTTTGTGACTCAGCTTTTCTGGTGCTTTCTCAAAAAAGGTGCTAATCTAAATCACAGACAGGAAAAGACCATGATCACTTCAAAATATGAAAGTTTTTATGGTGGTTTCTACTATTGCTTAAAACAGGTTTTGAGGCAGTGTTGGCTACAGAGTTGGTGTGCACATTGAAGGTGTCTAAAACAAGACAGCTTGGTCCCTGAATTATGCCTGACACCTCTATGTCATTTAAGTCCTACTTAATTTTGATGGAATAATGAGAAATTACTATTTCTTTTATCGAGCACTAACCAGTAGCTGTGCTTAGTTTCTTATATTCTGTGGCAGGAAGTTGCTGTTTACTCTGGCATTGATAATTACAAGTTACAGTTTGAAGGACACTGTGGGGGGAATTCTGTGTGTACTAAACCCAAACTCCATACTGCAATAATGACCATGTTTTCATGTAGATCTATCTAAAGGAAATGTCAATTTCTTGCTCTAAGTACACCAAAAATAAAAGATAATTTTGAGTTAAAAATAAGAGCTATGATTGGGTGACATAGATTATGACAATAAAGCAGAAATTTAAACTAGGTTATATGTATAGCGATCAGCATTAGTTGTGGAAGAAGGTACTGACAAAATCCTATGTGCTTTTTAACACTTTATTTCTCCCAAGGAACTAAACATCAACACTGAGTCTCCTCCTGTGAATAGTAAATATAATACATTTTTTGTGATAATATTAGAATAACGTTTCTTGTCATGGTTTAATGCCTCGTTTCTGCATCACTAGGGAAGCTGCTTAACATGTGCAGAACAGCAGCAAAATTGTTAATAGAAGCAGCTCGCAGTGTAATGCTTAAACAAGTACTATTGATAGAACAAACAGTGATCTAGCCTTGTAAAGCACCATCTTCTAACTGAAGAAGCTTGCTGGTTTTATGTAAATTTTCACAGAGAAGCAGACCATGAAATATGTTCTCTATAGAATACTTTTGCAGAGGATGGAGTATGTGCTTGCTGAGAAATGGATGTCTGAGACTGCAGTGGAGATGCCTGCTGCATTTCTTGGGAGACTATTTGTGAGAACTTTTTTTAAAAAAACATGAGCATTTTGTGTTACCCAGCTGTTACCTTAGGCTGCTTTACCTAACTGCTTTGTAAGTGCTGTGTGTGTGCAAGTATGTAGCAGTTTCAGGTTTTAGCATGTTGACAAGTCAGACAATAGAGCCATTTCTTTAACATATTATGGGTATAATCTTGTTTTGTATTCATTAACTTGTGTATCATATTTATGTCCTTGTTATTTTAACATCTGTACATGACTCGGAGAGATCAGAGGTTATATTAAGGCAGTTTGTCTCCTGCAAAACTTACAAAGCAAAAGTGATTACATACTGAAAAACCAGTTGTATCTAATTACAAGAATAGTGTACTCTCAAAATCAATATCCTTGAAAGAAAAAAGAATTAAAAGCAATAATAAAATCTATTAGAAGTTAAATTGCGTGATATATTAGAGTATGTTACTAAAATGGCTTCCTATCTTTTCAATGGTGCATTGAAAAGTAAGGCAGGATGGATGGATGAGTCATAATATCCATTATTAAAAAATGGTTAGGACTCACCAATATCCTAGGGTCATTAGGCAGCTTAATGGGAAATAATTCTAGATTCAGAAAAAGACCCCATACCTTCTCATAACTGGATGGAGTATCTATAGCAATGCCTCCTTGTAGTCCAATATGAACACAGTATAACTTAGGTTATGTATCATCCTCCTTAACAGATAATACACAATGCTTTCCTGAAGGAAGCAAAATAGAAATAAGGCTTTCAAGAAATTAGTAGAATGGCTGCCATGCATGTAGAAATGCAAAAGTGAAGTATGTAATGAGAAAGGAGAAGTTGATAGAATGAGTAACATCTATTCTGGCAAACTTCTTAAAGCCTGCCTGAGTGTAACCACGTTCTTCTATATCTTTTCTTTTAAGAGTTTAAATGGGAAATATATTGTGCAAAGCAGATAACGTGAATACACTTTAATCACAATTGTCTTTTTTCTTTCCTTATTCTGATAATATTTTCTTCTTACTAATACTGTACTTACTTTTCTTTCTGTTTAGCAAACTGTTGGATTTATTTATACATTTCTTAACAACATGGAAACTAGGGCTACCTAATTCCTCTAATGCATAGACTTAGAGTGCAATGTTACATTAGCACACTATGGACCGTCAGTGGAACGAAGGTGCAGACTGGAATACTTCTCAGGTAGGATTAATAGCATTTGCATATAAAGATGATTTTCATCATCTTTTATAAGGATGGATAGAGAGCAGGTTGCACCCTTTTATAAGGGTGGATAGATAGCAGGTTGCAATTTAATTTTCCATTATTTCTTTAATTAAACGTGAAGCCTAGACAGGGTCTAATTATGTCAGTGAAAGAGTATATTTCTCACTATATGTTACAATTTTGTTAAATCAATAAATTCCAAACTAAAACTTTCCGGTAGATTTTTTCTGACAAGCTTTGTTGTAAAGTTCTCTAAGTACTCTGAACTGCTGGGTCCTAACTGCCTCCGACTGCTCATCAAAAATTTGTGAGTACCTTTAATCTTAATTTTTTTCCACCTTAATTCCTTTAGTTCTTGTCCGTCACATATTTCATCTCACAAAGACTCCGTGAAAGTAGATTCATTATTATCAGTGAAGAGTCAGATATCCCAGTGATGAATGTTACAAAGTGGTAGTAGAGAGATGAATAATTCTCCCATCAAGAGGTGAACAGATCTGTTCTGAGAGCTGAGTTTGAAGTGTGCAGTAAAAATTAAACAAGTCACACACTAATGAAGACACACCAACAAAATTAACTGTGCGTCCAAGACCATATAATCAAAAACTGTATCAAACCGCATACAGAGAGAGGCCTCAGAGGTTGCAAACAGGCATATTTTCTCTTCGAGTACTTGACATTTTCAGTCTTAATGGTGTTCTGTCTGAAATTAGTGTGTGAGGGAATATAATGTATGCACACATGATTCCTACTGATTGGTCAAAGCTTACATGTTTCTACAGCATATGGGAAACTGTACATAGCATAATTCATAATTTTTAAGTATTTTTTTAAAACTTGCAAGAAATAAAAGAGGAAGAAGTGACAACAATAGCAATTAAAATCCATTCTGCCAACATCATATACTGTTGTAGTGTGCTTATGACTCTAGTTCTTCATTTCCTAGATTTCTTTGGGCTACGGACATCTCTATAATTAAACAAAGTTTGAGAACTGTCTTAGAAATAAAGGCCTGGGAAAACCCCCAACAACCTCCCACTCTCCCAACTTTAGGCACAAGCATGTAGGAAATGACACTATATGGGCAGTAATGACAAAAGCTACTTATCGCTTATTTTGTCTTAGCAATCACCTTGGATTGAGGCTGTTTTCTTTTTACACCGCAATAAATAATACTGCATTTAAATAAGACAGCAAAAATGAGATGAGAATGCATAAAAGAGTAAATTGTGTATGACCCAACCAATGAACACTGCAGAGAGTACATGTTCTGAATAAAAGTTGAGGTAGTTAGCTCCCTCTGAAAACTAATGCAGTGCTTATGAATAACTCTTGGGAATGAACAATGGCAGATAAATGGTTGTTTCTGCCATTGCGGTTTAGATTCTTAACCCTCAGAAAAGAAAGACAAATTGCATACAGGATTTTTAAAAGCCTTGATGGAATTATCCTCATGTTTCTCTTAATATTCCTTGAGGTAATCATCACATAACTCATTTTTAAATGAGAAAAAAAATCTCTGCTCTTTTTAGAAATAGTTTCAATGTGAGGTACAGAAAAGACAGACTTACGAGAAACATTTCTTCCATTTCTTTCTTTACTGAATTAGAACTGAGTGTATTTAAAGTGCTTCTCTGGTTCTGCATATCACGGTATCAAAAAGTTTGAGTCTGCTGAGGTGTGAGGAGCATTAGAATGATATAATTTACAGGATCACCGTGGATCTGTAATTTGCATTCCTGGCTGAGCAGTTCTAAACTAGGAAGTTCAAATAAGAACAAGTTCAACACATGTCTGCCTATTCTCCACCTAAATGGAACGGATTGAAAGAAAGAAAGAACTGAGATTTAGTTATCCTGTAAAATGTAAACATTACCTATAGGAAATGAAAAAGACATAAACCAAAAGTAAACTTAGAAAGAACGTGGAGGACCTACGGGCAATCTGGAAATGCTCAAATTCTCTGCTTTAAATGGCAAGTTAACCTTGTATTCTTTCTGACGTATGGAGTACTTCAGATAATGTGCAAACATCTTAGACACATCTTTGAGTGCAGCATGTATACTACAATTACATCTTAGATTGGATTGTAAAGAAAATTATTTTACTTACCATATTGCTCCTAACTCAACTTCTTGTTGAATTCTTGACCTGCAGGTTAGTGGTGATTTTTTGGTGCTTACATAGTGGACTCTCAGTTTCTTGCATTGTCTGTGTACACGCAGGATAGAATCAACAGCATGTACTTACTGCTGAGTAATGTAATTATCAGTTAATGTTGGATAGATCTTACCATGAATAATGTTTAAAAAAAAATCGAAGGTAGGGTCCACTCAGAATTATCATCTGAGTTGGAATTTAATTATGTACCTGTTAACAGAGGCGGCTATTAACTGCATCACTTGAGTATGCAGATTACATATTGTCTTTAGTAGAGGTCCTGCTGGTTCACAATCAGATAGTGTACAGTTGGTCCAGAAATTAATTTAGTTTTTAATTAAGCCATCATAAATAAAGGAAATAACAGGAAAGTCATTCATATGACTTTAAAAAATACTTTTTATATTCCTAATAAATCTCAAGATGTAAAATGGTATAACTTCTAGTAAATGTAATTTAGAATGCTTTCCTTTTTTGCAGTGTTTCCATAGATCTAGTACATAAGGAAAATACCTTTCTGAGAAAGTCAGGATCAGTCACTTCAGAAAGTACTAAACTCAAAGAGGTTGTTTATTGTCTATCGAAAATTTTCAGAGAGACTGTTGTTATTGCCTTCAGTGGAAGATAAAAGGTTCTTACTACAAATACGTTATTTAATGAGTTGACTTTTCCAATTTTTAAGTAAGTTCTCTTTAAAATATTTTAAGAAGTGTCAAAAAATTCACATTGGATAGTATGAAAGAGGTGGGGTAAGTACATGAAAGAGAATGTGTTTGCACACAAAGAATGAGTGTCAGTTCAAAGATACCTGTGACCTTCCTATTTAATGAACACAAACCAGGCATAGTTCTGTTTTATAATTGCAGTCAGACCAGCAGCAATCTGAACTAATGTTATTCTTTATTCTCTAAGTGCTCTGATTGTGGTGAAAAAGCAGCAAATACTCTGCCAAAGCAGTGTGCCTAAGTTGAGGAAGAATAACGGTAGTTCAAAACTATAGTACAAATTGTGTGTGGTTATAAAATGCAAAACATAGCAGAAAGAACATCTAGTCTGACGGAGATCTAAAGGAAAGCATTACATTCTGATTCTTTTCAAAACTGTTTTAATCCAGGGTAATCTACCTCCACTGTTGTTTACAAGTTCATTTTTCAGTAAGGACTATGGATTTTTTCAGACGTTCTCCCATTTCTTGAGAGAGCAACTGAGTGCTATGGTAAGCACAACAGCTTTGAAAGTATTTCTTTTAATTAGCCTAACAATAATAAAATTCTTATTCAGCTGAATGATATCTTCTTATATCTCTTTTTAGTTTTATATATCAAAAAGATATACAAACAAATACTGTTTTCAGTTGAAATATGGAGAAACTGAGATAGAGTTGAGATACCTGAGGTCACACAAGATACCAGTGGTAGATTTAGAAACAGCAAATGCCTCTCCTGATTCCTGTTCCTTACCTGTTATTTACATTGTTACAGTATTTTATACCCCTTCTTCATAATAGTATTCAGTAAGTTTTGTCCTCGCACAGGATAAAAGACAGTAAGAATGCCATTCAAAAAGAACATCTTTAAAGAACATTTGTCACAACTTTCCTCTAGGAAAAACTAACGTGGCAAAGGTTTTATATTTAAGAAATATTATTCTTTATCAGTCCAAAAGTAGTACTAAATATATAGCCAGCCCATCTTTGTCAATTTATGTATCCATAATTAGTCAGATTCAGCCATTAGGCAGATACAATGCAATTTGTAATTATTTTATTGGTGAAAAGTCTCCTAATTACTGCATAGTAGTTCTAGGCATTCAGTGCCCTGCTCCTTTAGTAGTGTTATTCGGTAAGTAACATTTAATTTACCTATTGTATTATTACAACCTCTGGTTGTTTGCACTGAAATGTTTTGTCACACAACAAACATTCCAACAGTTCTCTCATGTGAATATATTTTTGCCAATCTGCGTATTCTTTAATTTTTATAAATGTAAGAAATTTTCACTGGAAGGAATATCCTTAAAAGTATTTTTTAGAGCTCTTTTTATTACAATTGTTAGACAATTGTGCTTTTTGCCAATAATGCGAGAGAAACTGCGTATGACATTGGATTCAGACTTGTTTCTAGCATTTTATTTGAATACCTGAGTTATATCCTCAGATTTCATTAGAACTCCTTTTTTCATCATCCATTTGCTGAATAACCTCAATAAACAGTGTGCCTTCATTCAGCAGGACTGCTGAAAAATTTATTTGATCTTAATTGTATGTTACAGAATTCCACATTTTCTCATGTGTTTTATGCTCATTGGCCTTTAAAGAAGCATGGCAATCACAGCATATATTGGTTTTTGTGAAGTACTTTGCAAACTTCTTCTGTCTTTAGGATGCTATTATTTCAAAGATGAAATACGTGTAAATCCAGATGTTTATAAAATTTTCCATTTGCACTGACCCACTTTTTAGTACAATTGCATAAAAAGGATTTTCTGTTACAGGAAATTCTGTTTCCAAAGGGTTTTAAAACTTTACAAAGCTAGTAGATTTGCGGTCTCCATTATTCTGGATATTGTGATCATCCTAAATGATGTCATCATGAAGAGCTTGTGTCTGAAAACCAATCTTACAGCTCTGATGCATTATTGATATGCTTAATGAAACTGAATGAGGTTTTAAGTTTCAGGATCTCAGTGCTTGTTTACACATGTGTACACAGGAAAATTAATGCAAATGAATTCTGAAATTATCTTAATTCATTTTATCTTTAGTTTAGGAGTGAAATAAGATAAACTAAATTAAGATCATTTTAATTTTAAATAAGAATATCTACACAAGGACTTAGGATAATGTAATTAATCCACTTCAAAGTTCATACATTTTAGTTAATTCCAATTAACCTTCTTGAGTATTGTCATGTTGGTAAATTCCTAGGAACAGCATATCTCTAATGTAGTAATGTAGATAGATGAACAGGAGTGCTTCTGGCATCTCTCTCCAGAATGAGAGCAGAGAACAACTTTCTTGAAGATGGTTCTTTCTCCTGAGATATGTTACTCTGGTTTGTCTAACTAGGCTCACTTTCTGAGGAATATTAGAGGATTTTTTTAGTTTATTTTCTAAGAAGAAAATGCCCCAAATGCTGCTATGTTTACGTAACTGAATGTGCAGTACGAAAGACTGTAACTTCAACATTATTCCAAATACCAGGAATCTCACTTTTCTAGACTTCTAAGCATTTGTATTCATACAAATGTATACTTCTCTCATCACTTCACAGCATCATCATTGGAGTCACACTGCTTTATCATGTGTACAGATATATCCCATTTGGGGATTTAGGATGTTGAGGGGTTTTGTGTGTGTGTGATTTTTTTAATAGTGAGAAGCTGTCTCATCTTTTTCTAGTCAACTATGTCAATAGAGACCATTACCTTTGGAAGCCGTGTTAGCCCTCATGACTCACCCTGAATCCTCATTGCAAACAGAGTGGGTGCTAATTTAAATGAAAGCAGGGCCTGTGTTATAAGCTGTATATCTACTGTTAGAGTCTGTCAGGATTTAAATCACTTCCAGTGCAGGTAAGACGTTTTGAGATAGGTAAGTTGTGATGGAGAACCCAGGTAAATCTGCAATGCTGACATAATCTAAATGATTAAATGTTTTGCAAAACACATAAGGAAACCCTTTCAAATTTCTGGCTTCATGCTCAGATTTGGGATCAGAATTGCATTCATTTAGTCCCGCTCAGCCCTACTTACTGTTTACATTATCTGATCTTGTCAGATTCAGAATTTTATCTTAGAATCATCATAGAATCATAGAATCATTTCGGTTGGAAAAGACCTTCAAGATCATCAAGTCCAACCATTAACCATGCCCCCTAAACCATGCCCTGGAGTACCCTGTCCACTCGCTTTTTGAATACCTCCAGGGATGGTGACTCAACCACTTCCCTGGGCAGCCCATTCCAATGTTTGACAACCCTCTCAGTAAAAAAATTTTTCCTAATATCTAACCTAAATCTCCCTTGCCTCAACTTGAGGCCATTTCCTCTTGTCCTATCTCCAGACACCTGACAGAAGAGACCAACACCCTCCTCACCACAACCCCCTTTCAGGTAGTTGTAGAGAGCGATAAGGTCTCCCCTCAGCCTCCTCTTTTCTAGACTGAACAACCCCAGATCCCTCAGCCGCTCCTCATAAGACTTGTGCTCAAGGCCCCTCACCAACTTTGTTGCCCTTCTCTGGACACGCTCAAGCAGCTCAACGTCTTCCCTGTAGTGAGGGGCCCAAAACTGAACACAGGACTCGAGGTGCGGCCTCACCAGTGCCGAGTACAGTGGAACAACCACCTCCCTGTTCCTGCTGGCCACACTGTTCCTGATACAGGCCAGGATGCGATTGGCCTTCTTGGCCACCTGGGCACACTGCTGGCTCATATTCAGCCAGCTGTCAACCAGCACCCCCAGGTCTTTCTCTGCCGGGCAGCTTTCCAGCCACTCTTCCCCAAGCCTGTAGAGCTGCATGGGGTTGCCGTGACCGAAGTGCAGGACCCGGCACTTGGCCGTGTTAAACTTCATACAATTGGCCTCAGCCCATCGATCCAGCCTGTCCAGATCTCTTTGTAGAGCCTCCCTACCCTCAAGCAGATCGACCCTGCCTCCCAACTTGGTGTCGTCTGCAAACTTGCTGAGGGTGCACTCAATCCCCTCATCCAAATCATCAATAAAGATATTAAACAGAACAGGGCCCAACACCGAGCCCTGGGGAACACCACTCGTGACCCGCCGCCAACTGGACTTCACCCCATTCACCACGACCCTCTGGGCTCGGCCATCCAGCCAGTTTTCCACCCAGTGAATAGTGCACTTATCCTTACCTTTTATTCTTTATGCCATGTACAGATTGCAAGTTACCTATTCCCTATCACTTACAGTCTGTACACCTGTGTGTTCATGCACAGGGAATAAATCGTGGAGACCACATAGTCATTGTCTAATGAGAAGATACATTTGAATGAAATAGAAGGTAATTTTGTCATACATTCCTTTCAAACTGAATCAGCGTTTAATTGCACAGTATTTTCATTACACTGCACCTAATATTTAATTGCTTAGTACTGTATCAACTCTGATAGGTAGGGCAGAAGTACATGCAAAAAGCGGAGTTAATCTTCAGCTCTTTTCCTCTAAAAACTTTTAAAGACCACTTTATCAAAAAGCAATAAATTTCAAGTTTATAAGGAACTTTCTTCAATACCTTTCACTTCAAGGCTCCAGAATCTTTTTCTGTAATATCATCTGCCCAAACATATTAAATGTGAGAACAGTCTCTAAAATGAAAATAACCAATGATCTATTTTTTTAAAGTTTAAATGTAATCACATGATATTGGACAGGTTATCTTCACACACTTCACCTGAAATAAATTTTACTTTTTTTTCCAACAAGTTTGCTCTCTTCACATGGTTTCTCTTCCCCAGAGTGATACTGAAAACAGCTTCTCTGTCCCTTTCTTGCTCTAACTTACTGACATTTACTCTTCAATCAGCTCTTGCCATTAGCAGCAGCAGATTTCCACCTGGTTCTCTGTTTTCCTCCTTGCAATATCCTACACTCATTCTGGATGCTTCAGCTTACAAGCTAATGGCCAATTTCTTTTGAGCTGTGTATTTCCTTGTTCACGTTTTCATTTAATCTACAGCCCTACAACAACACTTCTCTGCACAAAAATAGCTTTTCTTTACTATTTTATTGAACACACTTCTTTCTTTGAGGCATGTTGTTGTTTCTGCTTTTCTGCAGATGTCTTATTCAATACTGCCATCAGCTTTTTCCTGCATGTAGCACCCTACATTTTTTGGACTTGTTTTAAAATTCTTTCAAATCTGTGCTCCCTTCTTGTTCTTCCCTTGCTTCCATTTATTTTTATATCACTGCATAATATCTTATTGCTTTTTTCCTGGAAAAAACGTGTCAAAATGAGGTGTTTATCTATGCCTTCCCATTGGCTTGACATTCTTTTCTCCGTCACAAACATCCTTCATTACAAAGAAGCACAAGTTTGTAATCTGCTTCCTATTCTAACTGTTCTGCTTGTCCCATCACATTTCCTTATATTTCTTGCACTGTTTTTATCTTTCCTTTTATTTCCCTTGACGATAAAAACATGATTAAGCCTTAAGCCTCTCAACCTCTAGAAAAAACCAAACACCTGAAATACTGCTTCTGTTCTCTCCGTTTTCTTTTATTTTACACAGGATTCTAATTAAGGTTGTCTGGACCTCTTTTCCTCTCAATCTTACCCCACTCAAGCTTCTGCACTCAGCTAAAACTATTGTTACCAAACTTTTTAATCACACATTTTTAGTTGAAAGTCCTTCTCATCTTACCTGAGCTATCAGATGCTTTTACCAGTCAGCCATTCTCTTTTTTTGGATATCTTGTCATTCATTGTTTTTCCTGATTCCATCCTATTAAGTATTTGTCTGCATCTGTGTTTTTTTCTTTAAGAGCACACACCTTTTTATTTCATAATTAGGGCTTCTATTTTTGTAATCATACAAATCATAAAATTTTAAATGAGCTTAGCTTTTTCTTAAATGATATTGTTTCATTCAAAGAAGCTAGTAAAGTTTAAGAAATTTAAGAACGTGTACAGAAATGGCTTATAGAACTAAAATGGTTAAAATGAAACATGGCACTAGCATTAACAATTTTACGACATTATCCAAAAGTGTAAAGCTAAGTAATGTTTCCAAGTAGTAAGTAACATATAGAGTACTGTAAATTAGGGCTAGCTATAGGGTAATCATCACACCTACCTGGAGGCAGTGTAAATATTTTATCCAGTAACTACAATGCTACATTATCTTCTTATTATACTAGTGATGTTTCATCACATAAGCAAAAATGGGAGAGGAAAAATAAAACAAAACACAATACTTCATCCTACAATGTATTCTATAGCAAGTCATTCCAAGTAATTACGTTGCATTTATCAGTGACTTTGTAAAAAACCCCAAACATTCACTTATGTCAAAGTCCACAGGCAGAAATCCACGATTTTCAAAACTGTGTGAAGTCTGCTGATATTTTTCACCAAGACCTCTGAGAATTGTTCACTAAAATCCAGTATACATCTTTGAAAAACTACCATGGAATGTCATACAATCTGTATACAACAGAATCTCATTGTGTAAACAAAATGTTTCTAAAACACTTCATGACATGAGAGGAATGAAATGGCTTGTAAAACATCAACTTCTGCTGTTGAGTAGATTAAGTTGTTTTAATGAGAACAATATGCTGCAATTCTATGGTTTTCAGTGAAATAGCATTAGAGCAGGCAGAGTTGCAATTTGTAGCTAATCGGAAGGGTTAGCTTAAAATCCACTGGCATTGCAGCCAAAGTACGTAGGTATCTATCTTATTTTTAACAAATGCACATGAAACTTTTAGGTGATGTCAGTCTTCAAAACATTCTAGTTTACAGTAAGATTTTGAAACTAATACTTCCTGAACCTACAACTGGAAATTTGATCTAGTCTTTAAAAGTTTTGATTGAAACCACCAACATGAGTACAAGATAACTGTTGCATATGAGTTTTGTAAGCTGAATGACCCAAAATACACATCAGGAAAGACTGACTACTTTTGCATCTGATATTAGTGTTAGAACATTATTAAAATTAATATTGTTTCCAGGAAAAACAGATACTGGATCATTACGGCATTGCATATTCCAAGTGTGCTGTTTTTTATTTGGACTTTTCCACATGTTTTGGCCTTTAGTACAGTAAATTTTGTTCTTGAACAGTGAGAAAAAGTGTTCTAAGGTTAGTCCATAATAAATGAGAGTGTAATTTAGAAGTAAATTCAGGGCTCATCAGAGATTCTCTGCAGTAGGAATTAGCATATGGGAATTTTTATATAAAGTTAAAAAAGAAAAACAGCTACGCAATACATATTCATAAAGCTATATCCATAAAGCTCACTCTGAAGTGTAGGATTATTGCACTAAAGTAATTCAACTTTTCAATGAAAATGCCCTTAAACATCAAATAATAATTTCTGCAATCTCGATTATTATCGTCCATATATGATTCAATAATATCTTACTTGGAGTCTGAGATCCAACTCACAAATCTGTGATCTCAAATATTGTGTTTTTCCTGCGATCTCAGGTAGAAAATAGTCAATAATTTACTTTTCGTTTAACCTCATATAGAAACTAACCAATTATCTTCTTTCACAACTAATATTGATTTAGAAATGGAAACAGAAAGAAAAGCCCTTCCCCCAGAAAAAAAGATTCACTGTGATCTAGAAGAGTAACAAGAACAGTGAAGAAGAAAGTGTTTTATTACAAGTATGTTCAGACTAAGCAGACTTTTTTACATTTTGTTCCTTCAAAACTTTATTAAAGAATATTATTTCACTGTTTCTGTTTCAAGAAAATCTCTGCTATGGCAGGAATTTGCAGTAGGGAATCATATACAGGGGCTTTTGGCTGGAAAGGGAGCTCAGGGCAGCAAGCCATGAGCTGGGGTGGGTGAAGTGACTCTTCCCACAACAAGGCACCTTCTGGTCCAGCCCATTCCCCAGCCTTAGGCAGAGGTTAGGGACAGTTGTAGACTACAGGGCAAAAGTTGTCTCTGTGAGATGGGGCAGGGGGATTACAGGCTTTGTGATACGATTCTACTTTTATTTCCTTTACTTATATATAACCCAAACTGCTGCTGAATCAGCTTTTAAAAAATAGTGATTGGCTACATACATGAAAATATAGCATACAGAGCTAGAACAACAACAAAAAAAGTCGCATTTTGAAAAAAACATGTAACTAAGTATGGTTGTTTACTGTATAGCAAGGGTCCCTAAGGGTACAAGCAACAGAGGACAACAGACGCATGGAAAGAACAGGCACGTGATGATACTAGAGATCCCAAACGTGTAAATGCAGATCACAAATGGCCAGTTACTGTTCACTGAAGAAATGCAATCATGAAAGCTGAGTGGAACTGGTTTGGGGGCATAACAAAGAACATCTATGCATGTAAAACACATTTTAAATATCTTGTGGTAAAAAGAAGATTGAAAGGGTGTATTGAAAAAAAGATGTGCAGCCCTTACAAACACACGGAGGAAGAAAAGAAAGAAATGCCAGGCTCCAACTCTGTCTCTGCTGTTAAGGATGCCACATCTGCTTATCTGCAGTGGTGGTATCTGATTTGCTGTTCAGCAGTTTGCTACTACAGATTCAGTAATCATTTGTAAAGTATTACTTTAAAAGACACTTTATGTGTCTTTTTGTGCTTGTGAAAATCTGCTTTATGGGCCAAAACATGTGGCTCAGTAATTTCAGATCATGCAGTGATCTTCCTGGGGTCAATGATCTATGTAGGAAATGGTTTTCATAAGCGGATTGTTTGAAATGTGGTTCCAGATCTTTCTATCACACTGCAGCATAAAAAACTAAGCAGAGCTAGATCATCTGCTGATGTAAATTACTGTGTCTGAAGTCTGTGTCAGCTCAGGATCTGCTACCAGAATTTTATGCAGAAATTTACACATAGCCAGAAGGTTTGTTTTGCAGAAGCAGTTCAGGCTTTATTTTATACCGCTACTTGGAAGAATATGTAAATTGTAGAAGCACCAGACTTTTTTCTTCTTGCCTCCAGATGTACTATTTCAATTCTGATATTGCCAGTTTGTCTAAGCAAGGTTGGATTAGGTCAATACTTCATGCTATTCCTGAAGCATCCTAGTTTTCCTTAGAGTCTTTTCATTGAATAAATTGCACTTTAAGTCAATACTGAGCAAATCACTGTGTTTGGAGGCACTATTGCAGACAATGTGTCAAACAACTGCCTCTCTAATGTGAAACTTTTAATGGGTAAGAGTCAGCCAAAAAATAAGCACTGGAAAATGTGACCAAAAGAAATTTGTTCTTGAACTATGTAAATATACAAAAACCTCCTATACTTTGGCATATATTCTAAATTCAGTACTTATCTACAAAAAAACCCTCTACAACTTAAAGTGTCAGTTTTGGAGTGGTTGATAATTGTCGCTGAAAAAGAAAAAATAGTAAGTTTAAAGAAAATCAGTTCCACATTTTTTTGCTAATATTCTGAGTTTTCAAACAATTTCTCTATTTTTATTCTTGTGTGTTTGACCTGTTATTCTGATAATGACATGAGGAAATTATCAAATCCTGCATTAAAAAATAATTACAAAATGGAAAATAGTTTCATATCTATTATGTAATTCCATATGATATTGCTGTCTCCTCATTAACATTGCCCAATACTCTGCTTATAAAACTTTTTTACACATGGTTCTAATTCTGGCAGACTTCTAACTCTTTCTCAAATCTAGCATGCTAGGTAACTGCTGGAAGCTTCTTACAGAAAACATTCAGCAATTCTTGTGCGATATTATAAGAAAGACTGTGCTCGGTTGTTAATACTAGAAGTATGCGCAAGAGGATGTTCTGTTCTGAAGCTTGAAATGAAAGGTCCATGAGTCTTGTCATTGTTTGTCAGGAAACAGTTTTAATGTTTCTCATTCAGACAAATTCTTGGTTGTTGAAATACATTTCAATTTGTTCAGTGCGATTAAATTTACCATAAGGCAAAAATTCAATATACAGCTGAGTCTGATACACTTGCTGTCAGCTGAGGCAGAAAATGGGGGGAAAAAAGTAAATTAATAAAGTATTTCTCATTCTTTCAGGTATTTTATCACTCAAATGTACCATATATAATTTTCTGAAACATAAAAAAATTCATAAGAATAGGAACAAAGCTCAGTTTATTTTTATTTTTTTCTTATACCTGTTCTTTTGTGTTGTTATCTGTGTGTTATTAAATGTATCAGCACTATATTTTTATTTATACTCTCTATATTTAAATGGTTGTATTTGATGAGTATGTGGAGTACCTTAAAACACAATTGTATGCAGTAATATTCCCCTTTAGCCCCAGGAAGTTGTGAATATTCTTACAGTTAGCATAACACCTTAAAAAGCAAGTGAACACGGGGGTAGGACAATTATAGTGGATACTGCTTTCTGAGATACTACTGCTGAATAACATATATTGTTGGGAAAGTGGCAAATGCTAGCTGAACCCCTACATACAAATAATGAACTTATCACTGTCAACGGCATGAAAACCTGAGACACTTTCTGTTCATTTTGTTGCATATCAGCTTCATACCATTATAACACTACTATTTGAGAGGCACCAATCCTTGAATAAGCAAAAAAAAAAAATCATTCTAAGCTTGTGTTATCAAAGTTTTATTAGGTTGCATGAAAAAATACTACTCAAGTACAGTTTGCTTTAAATTACTAAAAAAAAAAAAAATTATTCTGCAAAATATAGAAGTTGTATGGACAGAAATAAAATAAAATAGTTTCATTCAATGTAAAAGCATACCACAAAGTATGGCTGTCAATTAATAACACTATCATGTATCTTCTCCAGATGGAATGGGAGACAGGAGGTAAAAAAGGCAAAAAGCCACAAAAAAATTCAGACAGGGCAGAATTTAAATGAGTTTTTTAGAATGATAAAGGATATTACTAAAGTAGCAGAGTTACACAAAATAACATCCATCATGTACACACACACACACAGAGGTATATATGGAGTACTAATGTCTTCTCTGAAATAGAAACCTTGATAATATTTTAAATAAGCTTAGTTACGTAGCAAATCCTAACCTGAATATTCAAGATCTTTAGCAGAACCTGTAAAATATTTGTGCTTTGTATTTGAACACTGAACTTGACTCACATAGCCATTAGGCAGGTTCAGCCATTCGCATAACAACAATAAGCACTGTTGCGTTGGATTTTGCAAATTAAGGATGCCATGCAGTTCCTACTATCCACAACATAAAGCAGCATTATATAGGCACTCTTTAGCAGGTAGGCCGAGCACAAATTAAGACTGATGGTCTTACTGTCATACTGATAAGAAGCCTAGTGTTTGGTGCAGGTCAGAGGTAGGTCAGCTCTGACTGGTACGGAATTATAAAAAACCTGTTTTTTTGCATTTGTCATTGTCAATGCCACTAGGCTAAAAGATCACGCAGTTAGAGTTAATACATACCATTTGAAGGAACAAAAGTAGTAGTAATTCCAACCAAGGGATGTAAAGAGGACAGCTCTTGGAAGAATCTATAAACCAATTTCCAAACTGCAATGTTTCACAATTGTTATGATTAGGAGGAATCTCAGTTTTAAAAGATATGTGCTACTCTCAAGTCTGTGATGAGCAAGAGGTCACTAGAGATTTAAAGATCAGGTGCTTTTCCCTTGAATAAGTCTCAAGGTTGAAAAAACTCAAGAATGACCTTATTGCAGAAATATGAGGCTGACAGCTGCAGCAGTATTAAAGCTTTCTGACTTAAAGTCAGTGCTGGAGGTGGCTAAGAAATGGCAGAAAGATTCCTTGGCAATATTACAAGACATATGTCAGGGCACACTTCTGAAATGACTAAGTAGCTATTTTAACATACTTTGGTTGGTTCCACTAGTGGTGTTGTCACCAATGTCATATTTTAGTACATCAAACACTATGTTATATAAAATAGATTTCTAATTCAGTAACAGGCCTTCAAGTCAACTACTGTGCATGGATTTATGTTTATATCAAATCTGGCCCGTCCTGACAGATATCATTGTAACATAGTTCTGTCAATCTGTAATACTCAGAATATACAGAAAGGTTTTCTCTCAGCTTATGTAGTGCAGCAAAGTCAGTGTAGAAGGAAAGAATTGGTGTGATTACACTGTATATTGTGGCAGGATTGTGAAGTTATGAAGTAAGTAATTTTAAGCAATTATTTTCCTCTGAGAAGACAGGAGGGCCAAGGGGGAAGACTTTAAAAAAGTTCAGTATTTATTAAATATTTCCTCAGGTCTCAATGACTCAGTCCGAAATGGTTTCTTAAGTATTTCATAAAAGTTGTTTCAAGGAAACTCATCTGTCAGAAGTTTACTCACTTTCCACAGCTAACACTAACACTTTCCAAACTGTAGCAATTCTTTTAAATGGTTGCACTAGGCTGCTTTATCAACAACCGCTTCAGGATGCGAGGGATTCTGTGAAATGATCAAAGCATAGTGCCATTGCCTTTACTACCTAATGATTTTTGTTTCTGTTTTTAACAAACCCTTTGTACCTTCTTCCTAAAATAGCAATAGGACTTTTCATAAATACAGTATTAAATCTCAGTAATGGCATAAGTACTTTTTTCTTAGTGTATTCAGTTGCCTGTTGTTATGCAAAAGAGACTTAATAGTAAACAAAAAGACACCCTGTCGGGTACACAACTCTTTCCTCCCTGGGGAGAGAGAAGAAAATTCAAATAATATACAGCACAGGTGAAGGAGACTCATTAAAAGCATTTACCCCCTAATGCCCTGCCAGGTAAAACTGCCTAAGTGTCAAGGAGAAATTAACTATTCAGACTGTAGAAAGTAGAACACTGCTAAAATTATATTAAATGCAGGAAACAGAAGCAAGAGACAAACAGTAAAAGAGGATAAAAAATGCAGTTTATACATTGTTGTGAGAACTTCAAGTGTTTCCCTTCAGTCTTTACTAATTTCCTATAATGTTCTGTACAACCTTTTTCATAGGAAGTCTTATGACTTAACATGGAGGAATAGGGAAACTGTGCAGCTGAAGAGCTCTGTGACACAGACCTTAGAGGTAGATGGTTCAAGTGTAAACTCTAGATTTCAGCATTCAATAGGCTCATAGAAACTGCCAGTTGTTTTGGCACATTAAAAAAAAAAAGTAGACTATACAGTTATGAAATAATGCAAGTAAGTTTTCATCTGTGCCTCAGTAGGTAAAGGTTAGTTTCTACTGTAGATCATGAAAGTTTATGGTGGTGTTGTGGTTCAGATCCATCAACAGACAAATAAATGAGCTATTTGTCATCCTTTCTTGCTGTTTTTGCTGGTTTTAAACAGTTCAGGACTACAGTATGTTCTGTGAAAAGTACATTGTACATTTCTTGACACCTGTATCAAACAATTCCACTTACGTTAGGTAATTACACTTTTATGAAAGACAATGAATAGTGTAGTGGATTAGGACAGTGCTATGAAGAAAAAGAGGGGAGGGCTTACAATGTGGGGGGAAAAAAAATCCAAACGCAAAGCAAGAAACAAACCAAACCCTGCTCCTGAGAATAAATTTATTGGAATTTTTGTGGGGAACATCTTAAAATCTGGTCAGAGAGAATGTATTGTGGTTTAGAAATCGTTGCACCTTTCACAAGCAGTGATCAGTTGTTCTTGTGGTTTCTGTTGATGAATTTAAAGCACTACCAGAATGAAACAGAAGTCTGTTTTTACTTCTTTCATTTTTTTCCAGAGAGAGGAAACAGAAGTTAAAGTATTCAAGTAGAGAAAGAATAAGCACTTAGATTGTAAGAAAGAACAAAAGCAAAGCAAAAGATAGTACGTCTCAAAAATATCTCTCACTGTCATAAGTCTATTTAATACAATGAAATTGTCCCATTCCTCCTATTCTATTTAAACTAGAATAAAAACAAAGCAGAAGAGGTAGAAAAACAAACCAAAGAAAAGAACAGCTAGGCTTAACAGGGCATATCACATTTGAATACAAGATGATGACCTGTTGTTGTGGTTTAACCCCAGCCAGCAACTAAGCACCACACAGCCACTCGCTCACTCCCCCCTGCTGGGATGGGGGAGAGAATCAGAAGGGTAAAAGTGAGAAAACTTGTGGGCAGAGATAAAGACAGTTTACTAGGTAAAGTAAAAGCCACGCACACAAGCAGAGCAAACCAAGGAATTCATTCACCACTTCTCGTGGGCAGGCGGGTGTTCAGCCATCCCCAGGAAAGCAGGGCTCCATCACATGTAATGGTTACTTGGGAAAACAAACACCATAACTCCAAATGTCCCCCCCACCTCCTTCTTCTTCCCCCAGCTTTATATGGTGAACATGACGTGGTATGATATGGAATAACGCTTTGGTCAGTTGGGGTCAGCTGTCCCGGCTGTGTCCCCTCCCAAATTCTTGTGCACTCCCAGCCTACTCGCTGGCAGGGCAGCATGAGGAGCAGAAAAGGCCTTGGCTCTGTGTAAGCGCTGCTCAGCAATAAAGAAAATATCCCTGAGTTATCAACATTGTTTCCAGCACAAATCCAAAACACAGCCCCATACTAGCTACTATGAAACAAATTAACTCTGTCCCAGCCAAAACCAGCACACCTGTTAACAGCAGGTATTTGCATTCCAACAAATCCATGTGCAGAAGTGGTAAAAACACATGGAAGTTGGTTTGTCACCATTTTGATTTTTATAAGATAAATGCACTCAGTGATGATATGGATAGTTAAAATGCTAGCAGTGTGAGAAACCAAACTACCAACAATGCATGAAAAACGCTTCCTGTTTCAGTGCCGTATGTGCTATCCAGATACTTTTTTTAACACAGGCTGTATACCACGTACCGTTTCTTTGCACTTCTCCGAGTCGTTAGAATTCACTGGATACCAGATCATCTACTAAGCTGTGTATAAAAGGAAAACACGTATAGATACATTCCACAGGAGCTTTGGCAATAAATTGGTAAAAATGAGTTCTTAATGGTAGGTTATTTTGTGGGATGGAAACTTGCTATATCGTGACCTTGCTGCCAGTAGATACACTGTTCATGCCTGGATGGCGTTTCTGACAAAATCAGCATGTAATCATGAGCATTTTATCAAAAGTTCAGAGAGAGAAGATACAGTCACTATGAGTTTGACAGGGTCACTTTGAAAATGCATTCAGCGTGCACTCTTGCATACCTGCTGTAGCAATGCAGTTCAATCAAAGGCATTTCAAAAAATGACTCCGTCACTAGATGCTTCATCTATGGTAATATCTTTGGATCCCATTTCCTTGGAAAGTTAACAAGGCATATTCTAAGAATAGATGCCTTTGGCTAAGGTATATCCAATATTGTATACGCAATTTTTCATGAAAATGAATAAGTCACTTAAATTAACACGTAAGTATGCATTTCTTCACTATTGAGGGCCACTGTTAAATACATTTCTTAATATAGAATATACTGAAAAGCAATGTGAGAGAGAAAGGACCTAAAGCTGAATTTAGTTAAAACTGTCCTACATATTTTTGTTATTTTTGGTAACTTGTCATGTTTTTCAGCTGATCGCATATAAGACAAATAGATTCTAATGAATGAATGGATGACTAAAAGCTAAAATGAAATCAGGTTCTAATCCTGTCAAATTGCCAGTCTGCCTCCTCATGAACTAAGTGAAGAAAGAAGCAGTATCTTGCCAAAAGCGTCCATCCTGGGATCCACCTTTTCTGATGTCCCCTATAAGGCACTCGGCAATGAGTGAAGTTGTAGCCTCATGGCTAGTATTTACTGCTGAAAGCTCTTCTGCTTCCAAAAAGAAGTTAATTGATAATCATGTTCCTCCTCCTGGAAATGCACACTATTACATACATTGGTAGCTAAGCTATGATAGTGAGCCAAAAGTTACAGGTGCCTCAGGGCAATCTCTTTCTCCCCCACTTCATTCATGGTTAACGTGAAGGAATCCAAGATCAATAATAAAAACCCAGAGAAAATTAGAACTGCAGCTATTTATATTCTGGGTTCATATGGTCTCTGCTCAAGGCCTGAAGCCTCTGGAGTGAAGGAATCACCAAGACCCACCAGCCCAGCATCAGATTTTCAGAGCAAGTGCACATTTTCGATGCAGACAAGTTGTGCATGGAAAGTAAACCTGATGTTGGACATATCAGATTTATTGTGTTTGCACAGAATGTTTGCATGTCACATACACCACAAATCTAACTGGGACATACAGACACCCAAACAATGCTATGCCAAAACTGTGATGACAGCCACAAATTTGTATGCAGAAAATGTTGTAGAGTTGTGCCATGCTGACAGAACTAGAGACCAATACATATTTTAAGAGCTTTTTCTCACAGAGTCAGAGAAAACAATGTTGAAAAGTTCTCACCCAGCAAACGTGAAGTCTCAAGTATGAGCCAACGAGAAGTAACTGGGTGTAGGCCCAAAGTGTAGTTACTCTTCAAAGTGGCTTACTGATGTGCTTTATCACATTATTACTCTGTGATCCTAACAGGCATGGGTATTGGAGAATAAGAAAATATTATTTTTATATAGATTGATTTGGCTAAACAATAACTTTCTTGACAGTAATGTGTAATTATTTAGTTATTTCAGTTATACTATAATATAAATAAACCCTGAGGCAGGAATCATCCTTCAATTTTAGGATGTGCCAGTAAAAGCAAGCAGCATGCACTAATGACTTCTTTGCACACCACTCACCCAGTACGTGAAAACTCATCTACATATCTGCCATTAGATATGTGATAATAGCTACAAATCTAACATTAAAATTTCATTCTCTCTCTTCTCCAAGATGACATAGCCCCAGATAAAAACTAGTCAGAGTTGTAGAAAATTCTTTTTATGATTTCATTTATGCTTACGCACTAACAAGCTAGCACCACTTTCAATAGCTCTACTTTCACATAATTTTATTATAGTTTATGACCAGCATGTTAAATTTCTCCAATACTGGAGAAAACATCGCAAATATAATACTAGAACCACAGAAACATGTAGGTTGGAAAGAACCTCTGGAGGTCATCTAGAGTGAAAATTGAAATGCCACTGGAAAAGCCGCACAACACTGTTCATAACTAAAGATTTTATTCTTGATCTTTATTTATATAGGAAATCCAAGACACATCTTGTTCTTCTTCCCAGCAGAATGAGAAAAGTAATAAGTACTTTTGTATGCCACAGGAAAGGCTGTCTTAACTACAACCTGGAAAGGGCAAGCTATGTGAAGTGCTTTGTGTAGAAGCCAAAGTAGTAGATGTCCAGCAATATCACTATTGAAGCCAATGTCTATAGGAGTGACATAGGTCACTCCTTGTTCTTAGCTGCTCTATTGTACTTGTAAGAAAGAATCTTGGAAAAAATCTAATTCTTAGATTAGAAATTATATTTTCCTGAAGAAAGACTTTGTGAGTAGTGAAACTTTAATAAAATGTCATATCCAGTAATGTTATTTATGAAAGGGTACTCCTAGTGAACGCAGACCTATCATATGGATGCTGGAATTGCGTGCTTCAAGAAGAACCATGATAAATATGTTTATATTTCTACTACTTCCCCGTATGTGGACAAAATCATTTAAAAAGCGCTTTCATTTCTGCAGCAGAAATTGAATAAATATTTCATTCTAGTGATTGGTCATGTTCTTCATAGTAATGATTTTGGGTGGTCACTTCTAAAGCAAAGGTAATTTTTTAAGTGATTCTATACTGGGCAGACACTGTGTTTTCTAATCTTATTATTGAGTTCAATTAGTTTGGGTTAAAGGTCATAAAATGCCAAATTTAAAGTAAATAGAATGCGTAATTGCTTTTAGAGTGGATTCTTCAAAAGAATTGTACGTTGCAGTTTCTACCCTCATTCTTATTTACAAATTATTAATTCAATACTAGCATTGCAGCATATACCATTCCCATTGCTTGAACTTAATTAAGAATGCATCCCTGCTAATTGATTATGGTAGTGCTTTCATAGAGATTACTCCCTAATGGCTATCTCAGGATATTTCCTGCTAATTAATTAGCAAATTTCTTTTCTTTCCTACATTGTCACTAAAAGTAAAAACATTCTGAAGTTCTCCTTTGTACTGTAACACCTATAAGCATTCTTCTAAAAGTTTCAGAGAAATTGCATACCTTTACATTTTTTACTATTTCTTTTTCAATATCAGGTCAGCCATGTTTTCTTCCTTTTTTCCAAGGAATTAGCTAAATTAACAAAAATCTAGTTCACCAAGTATATTTGTAAGAATGTTTTCCTGCTCTATAGAAAAAAGGGCCAGACTGGATCAAAGCTAACTTACGTTTGATTCACAGCTACCATCAGGAAATAAAAATGACTGCATTCAATATTGCAGTAATTTTCTCTCAAGGGAGAAAAATTCTCAGGACAGAAAGGAGGTGGCTTAGCTCTGTGCAGGGGGTCAAATCAATAAGGTACAAAATGGTTGACTTTGTGTCAAATAGTAGAACTTTTTGCAGATTAAAGGATTATTTCCCAAGAGTTCAAATCTGACATATAGTGTCCAAATCACTCATTAATGAGCACCTGATCTAAATAAGGGAGTGTTCAGGTTAGTCATTGTGTTATATCCTCTGATGTTTGTGTGTGATAAAATTCAATGACACTTTCACCTTGTTTATTCTTGCAGATGTAGGAAGGTATGATGAAAGTTATTGCAGTGCTGTTAGCAGCACCATTCATCCTGTCAAGACCTAGTGTATAATGAAATAAGGACTACAGTAATAAACAAATGTTTTAGGGCATATTCATGGTTGCCTAACTATATATTTCTCATTACTTTGGTTTCATACATCTCTACTTCTGCGATAAAAACTGGCAGAAGTGGACTCAGCCCCCTGCATCCAGCAACATATGCGATTAAGATCCGAAACCTGAATTTTATGTGAATTTTTCAAGATTTCACAGCTTCACATTTGAGACAAATGAGAAGCAGCCTAACAACTGATAAACTCCATCAAAATAAAGACATATGTTTGTGCACGCTGTGCAACAAAATGTGTTTGAGAGAGCTGATTTTAGCCCTGTTTCTCAAGCAAACTGTTGCATTCCTCATACCAGCTTGGTAAGGTGATCTCACATTACCAAATACCGGCAGGTGACAGAGGGTATTAATAAGTAAGCTCTGATGAATCTCACTGCTATGTTGATTTAAGTTCAGTTTTCAGACTTTGTACTGAAGTACTGAAGATGCACGCAGACATTTCCTTTTGTCGACTGCTGTGGGTGTGAGAATCTGTGGAGCCACCAGCTGTTCTCACCGTTCTTCCACCGACTCCTTTGTGTGTGATAACTTCCAGGAGAAGCATTGCAGGAGCAGCTGGTAACTCCTTAGATTATCACGGGAAGACCTGCCAGAACTTCTCTTTCAACAGCCTCCTTAATGCTCAGGTTTTGTGCAACCGCCCATGTGCTGGCTCTGGTGGTTCTTCCAACAGAAGTTTGAATATCTCCACATATATAATTTATGAAGATTGTCAATAGTTGTGACACAAATTTTAAAAGTCTGTTTGAAGGAAGCCATTAGAATAAGTTACACAGTGAAGAACCCTTACTTTTTCTTGAACTTCACAGAAAATGGAGCTATAGTTCTACCTGTCCATTTCTTCAGATGTATTTATCTATGGGCTTGCTAGTATTTCACATATAAATCTGGTAATTTGCTACATGCCATTAAAAGCATATAGAAGTTTTCATTTTACAATGCGGCCCTTTCGATCAGTCATCTAATGGTTAATTACTTACAAGGCATGTGGAGGGGAGAAATCCACTCAAGAAACAGAAGGGAAAGAACATATCCATGTACAGATGTAATGATTAAGATTTTTCCTTATATGTCAATAAATTGCAATCTGTAAGCTGTAAAATGGAAGTGTAAGTGTACTTTTTTCCTGAACTGAATTCCTCTGAAAGGTATCACAGGAATAACTTTTTTATGAGAGTTTACAAAAAAGATTATATTTTTAAAAGATACTTTGGTGGTCATACTACAAAAAAAAAAATCAAAGCAAGTATTTGGCATTCAGCAAATATCTCATTCCTTTGGTAATTTTGTTCAGAACAGACTGTGTCTTCCTGTAAGCACACTGACTTTCTCATTTGATTTTTTCCCCCTCTCTTGCATTTATCTTTGACATTTACTTTCCAGATGGGTGCTTAGTATGACTGATGCTTTTTTTTGTGTGTGTGTGTAATCCAATCCTGAAGTCATTTTCAAGGCTGCAGAAAGTTGATGGCTGCCAGTTAGGTACCAGTATTTTTTTATATCTATATGTGAAATCCTAATTTGATTGATTAATTATTAAATACAAATTAACATACCAAGAATCACACAATCTCCATACATCTCTGTGTCTCATCATTTCTATCTTACCTGATGTATTTTGATCTGTTCTTCGTTGACATCACTGTCACCATAGTTACCACCAAGACAAGTAAGAAAAATGTCTCAGTAAAAACAAAGAAGAAAATATCACTAGTGTAGGGTCTAAGACAGCAAAAGATTGTCTAATAGTTAGAAATTGTAGGCAGTATTCAGATTTTTTGCATTTGGGGGTTGTTACAGACATGCCTTATTTAAAGTTGATGGACAGGAAATTTGCATAAGTGTTTGTATTTGCAGTGTGAGAGTAGCCATTACCACCGGTTAGTAATTATTTTTATTTGGCTTGAAAAAGCCTGAAGCTGAATACTTGAGACCAACAAAACCAGAAGAAAATCTTCCAAAGAATTTTTAACAAGTGAGGGGCTTTTTTTGTTTGTTTTTTAAAGAACAGTCAGTTGAACAATTAAAGATGAGGAAAACAGTTTGGCAATTGAGTAGGCAGAATAAAGTTCAGAGGAAGTGCTGTTTGCTGAAGTTCATTTCCATAAGGTGATTAAGTCTAGCATTGTAGAAAACAATGATTTAATTTGCAATAGGCTGAACGTAGTCTGAGCATAGAAGTAGTTTTCCATGGCTTGTGGAAGCATTACATACATGGCATGACAGAGACAGACAGATAGCACATATGTAGATACATTCTTTGGTTCCACAATTTACATTTTATTCTCTATTTCCCCAAATTAATATTGTACTGTGGTATTGTAATTTGGAAGGTTCACTGATTCTTTATGCATATATATATATATGAGTTAGTAGATATTGCATGTAAGATAGTAAATAATGGAGAGTGTCTGTACTCTTTTGGATAATGTTATGCAGCATTGATGTCAAATTATCAAAGTTAGTTCACTTTCATAGATAATTCAGTAGTCCCTCTCCTGTCTAGATGAATGAAAAATTAACTATGACATTTTATATCTCTTAAAGTATCTGACCTGAACTTTTTTTTTTATCCCTGCTGTATATTTTATATTGATTGGTCCCACTTAACCCTGTATTTTGATGGAGAAGTACTTCCTTTGAAATTGCTATGAATGTGTTGGCATATATTGAATTCAGCGGTTAAAATGCAAAAAGGAAAATGATTTTTAAAACAATAAGGTTTTTTTTTTTAGAAATGGATGATTGTACTAGGTAAGATTCTGGACTTTTGGTATCAGATGAAGACTATTCACACTACAAGTGGATGTGGACATAGAATGGATACATATGTACACTCAAGCTCAGACACTGAAATGTGAAAATAGGCATAAAAGTGAATAATGCTGTAGATTCCATAAATCTGGCACTTGGAGATTTAAAGCAGCACTCTAGTTGCTTTATTTTTGTCCTTCTACCTTACAGTTCTAACGCAAGACCCGTCCGTGAGATTAACAATGGTTTATCATATGCATAGTGCAGTCTAGATACTTTCATTTACAGATCTCAGTGATAACCATTATAAAGTTTCTCCAAGTACCTATCAACCATTAATCAGTAAAACTTGTTTTCTAGCTCATATTCACTTTGAAAGACAGGAAACAAGAGGTCACACATGAATCTTAGTATTACAAGTAGGTTTTTTTCCCCACTGAAATTTGGGAACAGAATTTGAGAACAAACACATTTTCTAGTTAAACTACAGAAGATCAATGTAAGCTATAATTAAAAACTTTAAGTTTAGCATTTCTAATGGATGATTGTGTAGCAAGGTAACCTTCAAGTGCTCCAGATATATCAAGTATATTATCTCAGTGAATGATATATGGATGTTAATTATATTAGATTTTCCTGCTACACATGGTATGTCTAATGCTTTTTGGCCATAAGGAAACAATTGTTGGAGACAGAAGAGAAAAAAGATCTTAAAGTAGAAGCTTTCCAGCACATGAAAAATAGGCCTTCAGTGGTCATGCATACTTTTAGGAGATCCTCTAGGATTATATTAAAATTGTTAAAAAGTCTGATTGTCCTCTAAATTTTAAACTTTAACCAAACTTTTAACATAAAAGCCTGTAATAAATCTATCTGTAACTCTGTTTTTTTATCGAATGACATTAGCCTCTTTAAAAAGGACAATGCTGGTACAGCTTCCACTTATTGACATTACAAAAACTTGTAGCTCTTATTTAGCACTAATTTATTCAGTTATAACAAGATATTGTGTTGTTATTACAATACAGAAAATGCAAAGTATTTTTAATAATTAATGTAATCATAATTTCTTACATCATCTCTCCTGTTTATTAAGCCACTAGTTAGACTGGTATAAAGCAATCAAAGCTTCATTGTGCATGGAGGTATATGTACGTAACAAACCAACAATACTGCATCAAATAACCAGCAGTCATCAGTATTGCTTCACCTTGTCAAATACCTTCTTTGGAAACAGATCTGACAATAAATGGGTGTAATAATAATAGCTTCCACACTGATTTGTTCTTTGTCATACACTTACGATGTGAAAAACGTTTTGTTGACTTCCTTTTAAAATGCATAACCCAATATTAATAGCTCTGCAAGTTAGAGCTCATATGTCAGGTTTCAGCGTTGCATGATTATTTTTATGACTGAGTCACAAACCCCATAGCGACTGGAGCTAAAAATGCTGATAATTGTCTAAATCTACGGTCATTACAGGGCTTCAGAGATCAGTGAGGTTTTTCAAGACTGCAAAACTGTCACCATCTCTGACCTACAGTCGTGGTGAGAGTGCAGGAGTCAGTAACTTGCTCAATTACGAGGCTTAGAAATGGCAATGCATACAGTACTTCCAGGGCAGGGAAAAATATAGACACATTTAGTGAAAGTATGATTGTTCTTCTACTTTGAAAACTCTGTGATAGTTTTACAAATTGTTACTGGGCAAAAAGAATTCAGCAACAGCCAATTTGCTGTTAACATAATTACAACTCAAATGGCTGACTAGAATTTTGTTGTGTGACAGGAATCTGATATCCTGCCATACTATATTATGCATGGGAATTTCTAACCACAACCCATTAGAAAAAGCCACAGTACTGCTCTTTTGAGTTCCTAGCTGCAATTAGGCAGCAGTGGGACACTGATGCGAAGCCTTTATGAACAGAAACCAGCATGCCCCTGGGCAAAAGAAGCCTGTGAAGTGAAGGGATGGCTCAGCAGCAGCAGGGGACAAACTCACATTTTGAGTAACACTGTATATTGCATGAGAAATGGTTTTTAATGTGAACAAGCAACTACATTCACCTGGGTATTATAGGAGACTAACCCCCTGACAACACCAGCACTACCATTCATGACTTGAACAAGTAGCAAGGATGGCTCTTAAACAGCAATGCATCAAATTCACCTGTTTGTGGAAGTTTTTCCACAAGTTAACCTCATAAGTAGAGCTAGTAACACAACTGAATGCTATTATATAGTAAATCCATTCAGGGCACTCTTCAGGTTGGTTCTAAAACTGAGGAAGTAGTAAGGAAAACCTGGTTTAGAAAGGTAACAGGTGATTCAGTTTGCAAAGTTTGTCCACTAAGTTTGCTAGTTTGTTACCTAAGGGCTTTGATTTGTGACAATTTCATTCCTTGAAGATTGAGAGAGATTGCGTTGTACAGCCACGATTGGGCAGATAAGAATAAACTATCAAGAGCTGTCAACATATGAATGTACTTAACTAAGATAAATCAATGAAGGACCTTAGTAAATGTCAAAAGATGCAGAGCTTGAAACAACTAAATTATCAGGCTACAGAGACAAGGTCTCTGCCATCGGGGTGAGGAAAAAAATCAAGAATGACAGAGGAGGCTGTATATTCATACACTTTCAATTTCCATTTCAATTTAAGAGTTCCTAACTCTGTTGTTTGGTTTTTTTTAAATAAATGCTGTTCTTTGCAGTCCCAAACATCAACTGGTTGCAGAGATGACAAAAGGGTAAAGCCTCTGAAATGATGTTTCATCAAAAAATTATATAGAACAATATTTACTAGGGATTAAGTGTCAAAGTACAGAGTGGCAGGGGAACCACCTCACTGTCTTTGTGAGCAAACTGGTTGAAGTACGCATAGTTTATAGAAGCTGGAACCGAGCTTACCTTGAGGATACTAGACAGATATGAAGCTGAACTGATGTTCATACAGCATGTTACAAACACATATTGCTAGAGAAGTACTAATACATCAAAAGGTGGCGTTGCTGTTTAGATGAGTAGTTGTGATGAAGTCCAAACAGCTAAGTAAGGAAGTCCCAGTAACATGGCTTATTTGTCCATTATCTGCATATATGCTATACTTATTTATCATCTAACCCTAGTAGAAACGTACAGCAGCATTCAGGACAACATGCATATACTGGTAGATCTGCACTTATGTAAGGGACAGATACCCCAAAGTCAACAGTTTTACATAGTCCCTAACTGCTGATTGAAGTTAGGCTTGAAAGGCTCTTAATTTTAAATATTAAATGTTAATGAGCTTTAAATCAGAACTATTTTGATCACTACAAGTATTTTTAAAACTGAAACACTTTAGAGGTCAAAATTCCCAATCAAGATCCAAAGGTAATTGAGTATGTACTGAAAAAGAAGTGAATAGAAGAGCTCCATGAACAAAAAAAATCAAATGCAACAGTTCAAAAGCTTCTAAAGGTACAAGAGAAGAGGCCTCAGAGTAGAGCCTCCAGAGTGGGGAAAAAAGCTTACTTAAAGAATTCTGTTTGGAAAATTATCTTTCCCAATTATAAATAAAATTTTGGCATTTTCAAATCAGTGCGAATTTTGTCCTTGGCACTTTGAGTCTGGATTTTATCTGCAAAAATCCACATTTCCAATTCATTTGAGCCAAAAGAGTAAAGAAGTCATTTGATCAGTTCTACATACTTAAATTGTATTCTATCAGTTAAAGACAGGATAAGGTAGTCAAGTCAGAATTTGTGAATCTTGTCTGTACCTGCCACAGTGCATTGTTGCTGCCAACATTTAGCTTTCTATGTGTCAGTTTATAAATCTACTTTAGAATTCCTCAGAGCATAACAGAGTCCTTTCACTCTCATAACATGTCTTAAAAAGATCAGTAAATTAACATTTATACAGTGCTCCCCATCCAATGAGCCAGAGCAGGCCAGATGAGCTGCTCTGCTGCACCACAAGGTTTAACAAAGAGCTGTATGCAGGCAGATTTGAGACAAAATTCTTTTGGGCAATGGTCTGTTTAACCAGATTGACACTAGGCCATCTTCTAAAATTCCACTCAGATGCACAAACCTTCAGCTAAACATGTACATTTGTGCTTTTACAATATTAAAAGGTAATTGAAACTGCCACTAAGGTAGCAGTATTCCTCTAGAGAAGTGGAAGTTAGATAAAATGCAAGAAAAAAGACACAAGAAGCCTGTTTTCCCATTTTGAAATCTTAGATTTATATTCACACTAAACTAATGATGATTTAAGGCTTCTCCTCTGTCAAAAATAGCCAGTGAAGTTACAAAAAGGAGGCATATCCCAAGTCCCAGGTTCCTGAAGATGTACTAAACATTTTCAAAGAAAGTTCAAATGGTTAGCACTAACAGAAGCATTCAATATGCAGGAAGCATTTATTATGAAAATATTTTTAAAATCCATCGTTCTCAAAAATGCTTTTTTTCTGTCAACATAGCAAAAATTGAAACTATGTAAAAAGCCTCATTATCCCATAAACGCAGATCTGAAAGCCTTGTCAGGCTGCCTATTGAATTAGCAAATACAAAAGTTGAGCACTCTGATTGAAGCTGCCCTGTCAAAGCAGCAGCGAAGAGGATTTAGGTAGCTTTATTAAAGCTGGGTTGTACGGCAAGACTAAGTATTAATTCTTAATATGGTCGAACACAAGGTTGGAGCATGTCTGCTGAGACTGCTTTTTCCTTCTGTTAGATTACCAGATTCAAGCTTACTGTCAAAATGCAGAACAGAGGTTTAGATGTAAAGTACTAACTATATTCCACAAAAAAAAGCTTTCAGCTTTAAACATATGACAGTTTTAAGAAAAGGACCCAAACCCTACCCCCAAGCTAGATAAAATAGAACACATGAAGCAAAATATAAAAGATGTAAGAAAATGTCTTAGATACTGTCTTCAACTTTTAGGGGGAGGACACTTGAGTCTTCAAGAAAGGAGAATATGAAGAACTGGGTCCATTCTAATTACTAACAAAACAAGGAAAGGCGCAGATGTGGGTGCACTATCTTGTTTATGCCAGAGCTTCAGAGAACTGTGCCTACTACAACTGCTCCATCAGTAAGGTGGGGTTAGGGTTAAGGCAGCCTCTGCCATCAGAATAGTCCCCATTCCCACACACTACCATTTACAGGAAAAAAACACCTAGGACTGGTTACAGGTTTTTTCCTCGGATGGCAAGATTGAGTTTCTCTTACATTCAGAAGGCTTGAAGTAGTACTTGTATTATTACGTAGGCTTCATTTGTCTACTGCACATTCTGATTAAAGGGAAGTTAACTTATTTCTACAGGAAAAAAGTCTGTAACAAAAAGAGCACCATAGGTAACTTGTTTATTGTTAACTGTTACAGATAGAGCAAAAATTGAATAGGATAGAAACAGAGTTTTCAATTTTGAAAACATTTCTCAGGCTCCTCTTGTCACGTCTTTAACATGAGTTAAATAGGAAATGCTTACAACTGGAGGACTCATACTTTTTCATCAAATGCTGGTTTCATTGCCTATATATTTTTGTGCATCCAGAAAGTGGTAGAAAACAAGAACGACATTCAAGTACAAGCTTACTGCTCATCAACACCAAGACTGTGAACTATTAAAGTGTCTGGAAAGATACATCTCTATGAGATGTATCTGATTGTGTAGACTGTCATGTTCCTATCCAGCTGTCCAGAGATTATGATACTGTGTTTGTGTCCTTTGTATACTTCATGCCAAGTGCATGGTGTTGGAGTGCCACAGACAGGGGATTCTAAGTGGGGCTATAGTCCATTGTGGAGAAAGGTTAATTTGACTATTTTTAAGCCATATTTAAATTTTCAGAATAAGCTTTCAACTAGTTCAGTGTTTTTCATCAAAATTTTAGAGTCTTAGTTGTCTGGGGTTTCCCCCCTTTCTCCCCTTTTTTTGAAGCTGCTAGTTTGAACAAAATAGACTGTGCAAGCTTCACACCTGTTAGTTTTTCTGCCAGAGATTTTGTGATCACTTTCCCATTATGCACAAGCCTGACTTATTTTGCAAAGGCTTTTATTTGCATTTTATTTTGCAATGTTCTTTTTAAAAAGTGTGGGTATAGGTTGCTGTTTGTCTTGGCCTGCTGGCTGCGAACTGGGTCACCTAGTGAGAAGGGTAGAGAGCAGTAATTCTTCCATATCTCCTTTTAATGTAAAAGAGCAACTAATCCAACTCTCAAGTTGCTTTGGCATAAGGTAAGAAAGGGAGAAAGGATTGAGAATGAGAGACAACCAGCAGGGAGCCGACGTGCAGACAGATGTGGAGGCCTGAGAGGCAGCAGACAGAAACATCTTAGGGACTCAGAGCAGAACGAATAGAGCTTGTAACAACGTCAGAGTCGCTAGACTGAGAGCAAGGCTGAAAGAAAGGCAATGTCAATATCCTGTAAAGACACAGTGGCAAAGAGGGTGACCTGTTTATAAATCTTTTGGTTTTATTGTCTCATCCTGATTTTGAACTATTGAAGAAGTTAATAGCTCCAGGTGTGTTCAGACCAAACTTGGCTTTTGCATTTGAAAGCCCTTTTGTCTATGGTCCTCATTATAAATAGAAAATCTGCACAGATCCAGGCTCTCAAAGCCTGACTGAATTGGAGTCTTGCATCATCTCAAGCTTAAAACATTGAAATAAGCACTGCATTGTTGAGAAATGATTGCAGCACACTGGCAGCACTCCTGGGACTAATGAAACAGCAATTTCTTACTACTTTTAGCATTTTAAATAGGTTTCCTTACTCTAGTTTGCAGCTTGAAAACCAGGAAAAAAATCTCATATATGCTGAGGAAGCTTTGCTAGAGATTTGGGGAATTTGTTTTAAACTAATTAAATGCCTATCTCAGTTTGTTTCTGGGAGTTGCATGCACTTTAGGGTAAGTTTAAATCTGAATGATTATCAAAAAAGGTCACAAAATAGAGAGACAATCAGGATCTAGAATAGCTTTATACAAATTTTAAAAATCACTCCATTTGTGCAAAATAAAATGACTACTATACTGTTTCTCTTTCAGAACCATAACTCAGCAGTTAGAATCCATGTCCTACTATACAGTGTCGCAGTTTCTTCAAATAACTTCGACAACAAGGACACCTACGTTAAGAGGTGTTTGAACGAACTCATATGAACTAATCAAAACTCAGAGCGTCTGCTTAAGTCCTAAGGCATACCAGTAATCTATGAGCTGATCTTTGAACAGAAGTATATTGCAAAATCAGGAAACACGTACATAACATAACAGTTCATCTCGTATAGTTCATAGCTAATTTTTGCCTGACAAACAAGGATACAAATTTGATGAGCTTTAACATACAAGATAATAAGAGCAGTCCCATGATAGTGAACACTACACAAAAAGAAACAGAGAGAATCATGAAAACCTAATTGCTTTAAATTCTCAGCAGCTGTAATGAAATACGGTAAGAAACATCCCCAAGCATACTGCATTAGGTTCACTTGCATAGAAATCAAGAACTGGTTAAACAAGCAAAACTGAGACTGAACACTCCCTAGCTCAATGGCTCCAATTTCAACATAATTTTTACAAGAAAATGAATGCTGTTTACCCAGCATGCACAAATTAAAATTAAGCTAAAAATGTTTTTCTTTGTTCTTTTCTACTTTACTTTCCGATGAGCGATTTTTCTTGCACAAACACTAAGCAGAGCAAATAACAAGCTCATTGAAAATGAGTCAAGAACAAGTAGCTGATTTCTCATCTTTGCACTGCAAATTAGCCATACAACTCAAGTACAGTGTTGCCCTTCTTAAAATGCATCTTTAAGTGTCTGTAAGATCATCTTTATTTCCAAAAAAGGGGTTTACTCTACCAGCTGAAAGATATATTATTATAGTCAGTTTTCTACTAATGTATTATCCTGGGTTTAGGTCTTAAATGGAAGCATATCACTCGAGCCATGGAATACTCACCTGAGGAGTAATACATGGTTTTACTCGTAGCTGAAATGGAGTCAGTGCTGGTGCAAGTCAGTCCAATTTTCTTATACCTGTAAAAGTAACATCAGAGTTAGAGATACAACACTTCTCAGATAGAAAGAACAAAAAACAAACCTTCCCAAACATTTTGCTACTAGCTTAGTCAAAGTAGGAGAATTAACCAAATCATATAGACTGAAAGATTTCAGTGTTAGATTATTCCATGGTAACTTAGGTTGCTATATACAATATTACTACTGTCATATCTCTCTGGCGTAAGGGCTAATGCCCATGAAAGTTGAAGTCTGTCATGACGATATGATATGAATTTCAGCTTCAGTCATTCAATATAATAAAAGTTTCGTACTTTCCACTCCAGAGTTTTAACCATAACAATCAAGCAATATTTGTTTCTTGCTTATCTGACATGACTGTGTAGCAAGTTTCTGGAAAAAAAGTCTGTAAGAGGATCTATAAGTCTCCCTAGCATTAGCTACCAGCAACTGCTATTAAAACTAAATTTGCAGTTACGACTACTTTTTACTCCAGATAATAGGTAGCAAATGAGAATTTCAAAAGGTATTTTGTAATAGCTGGCATTTGTGAAAATTAGGTATACTGGATATCAGGTATAGTTTAGCCCTCTCTAGTTGACTGATAACTCCAAGAGAGTGAAAATGGTATGTTTTAATTACCTGCTTCTGATAGGTATCTGTCAGTTTTACTATCTGACTCATAGAAGTCTTAACTAGCATACTAAATGTCATGCTACAAAGTCCATTGCAGCCTGATTAAAGTCACCTTCCCTTAGGAACTCAATTTAGTGAAAATTTCTGTTAATGTTTTGCAGTTAAGTAATTTCCTCTTTTTCATTTGGCAGTTGAAATAGTAGAGATTTGTTAAATAAAAAGCTTATGGGTGTTAATTCTCATACTCCACATCCCTACTGCAGTTGACTAACATGTTGAACAAAAAAATTATGCCCCTTTCTTTTCCAAAAAACACATAATTACTCATTTTCCACTTGAATATCAGATGTCAATCAGATGTGGGCCTCATAATTACTGTTGTGCAGTAATTTCCATTAATTAAAATTATATGCATAACAACATATTGTTTTTAAATTCTTCCTCAGAAAAACAGGATTCTGCTTTTTAATTCTGCAGTTTATTTTAAAGGTTAAACTTTGACTTTAAAGCAAAAATTACATTGCACCAAATATAAAGCTCTGTTTGTTATGACTTATACTCAAAAAAAAATCTTGCTAATTTTATTCTGACACTTCTCATTCTGCACATGATTTTTGGTAAGTTGAACATATTTAGTGCAGAAGTACTTCAAATGTTCTTAGCTTGACAGAACAATAAATAAATCAGCAAGTAGAAAAAATGTTTAATGCTGCTAGCAACTGCTTCCATTGTAAGGAAAAAAAGTCATTTAAAGTTTGCTTTCCCAATATCTAAAAACCAATTCTTTGCTGGTTTACACTAAACTGGCATAAGACTGTTATATCTCATAATATTGACACAATGTATATTGTATATTGACTAGAACATCTGAACCTTTAGTAATCAGAAGAGTTCAATTATTACATCATTAACATGAAATGCCAAGAGGTTTTGGGTTGGTTGTGGTTTTTTGTTACTGTTCTTTTTAACAGTTCTGGTGTCTACATTAGCAAAGAGCGCATTTTTAGATCAGGCTATTTCAATATAGCTTTTCAGCAGCTGAAGTACTACATTTTATATCTGAACATCACTTCCACTATTTCACTATCCTCATTGCAGAAGTAAATTAGATATTTCATCCAGGTAGGATGGATCCAAGGAACCATCCAAGTCATTCAATACAGCACAGCAGACCTATTGTCCCAGTCCTGAGAGGGATTTGCAGGCGCAGGTTGTTTCCTCTTCTGTGCAGCAGCACAACCTAGGATCAGTAGCTTGACAAAGCCAGCTGCTTTATAGAGACTAAAGATGTCTTTTTAAATGGTGCACAGGCAATGAACTGATGGTGTGTTGATCTACAATTCTCCACCTGTTCAGCATAAGGTGAACTTTGCAGTGTATAGACTTTAGTCTTATTAAACCATCATTTGGGAAAACAGCAAGGAATTCTAAGCAGTAGGCCCAAGTCCTAGTCTTACTGCATGAACATCCTCTGGCTATTGCATGTCTGATGTTGAGAAGCTTTCAGCAAAAATCCAGACATGCTCAAAATTGGAAAATCGTGTTTGTCCATTAATACGTGAAATGATTGTAATAACTGCTTCTGTGTTCCTTGAACTTAGTGAACAGGTTGATTTAATTTATGCTAATTATATGCTTAGCAAGCCTAACAATGTCAGCAATTCAATAGTTACAAGGGAATATTGTGTGTATCCAGCTGTGCAATGGGACTTCCAAGAAGAGCACAAACCTAAATCTTTGTATTTGGCTGACTTGCAATAATGAGCCTTTCAAGAAAGGAATGCCACAATCCTTTAATTGCCACATTAGGAAAGCCATTTTATCAAAGAATCAATAGGGTAATCACTTAGGTAATTTACATCATTTCTGCAAGTTTCACGCACATGAACAAGCTTTTGCCTTAACATGACTTAAGGCCTGGTCTTCCTTAAGTTAAGTGGTTCACAAAAAGCTCCTAACAAAACCTAGGCATTGATTTTATGGTCCTAACATACAACTAGGTGTCAAAAAGAAGTGAAAACAAGTTATGGAAATACTAGTTTATGAAAAACAGTTGTTGTGGGTTTTCAGTTAAGAGCCTTACTACACACATAAAACAGGTTTGTGCCCAAGAAGGTGGGCTAGGAGACTGGTTCTGTACAGATTGCAATCAAAGCACAGCCCATAGACTTAATAGTTTCATTAAAAATGAAATAAGAGTTTCTAAAATTTTAAATACATTCATTCTGTTTTCTAATCTTTGCTCAGCTCTGTTTTCACAGGGCACAGCCCAGCTCACAGCTTGCTTTCATCCAGCCTCAGACAATTTGTTTCCTCTTAAATAGTAAGCTAGAAAACTAACCCAAGACCACCTGCAATGGCATGCCTGAAGAGTAACTATTTAAAAAAATATTTTAACAACCTTTCCTAAATGTTTCTTAGGATCCCTGAAACACTTTTGATTGCCAGTCCCGAGGGTGAAGTTTCCCCTATTACAAACAGGTACAGCCTAGCTGGAGTGGGCTAGAGGCAGTTTGGGTTGTTTTTGGTTTGTTTTTTTTTTTTTTTTGTAAAAACCCACTGCTACAGGAACGTGCTTCAGCCCTGTTCTGGCAAGAGGATTTCTGACAGGCGGGAAGGGGAGTTCATTCTCCATGGCCCATTCAGTCACTGGCTTCTTTCTTTTCCTGAGGCTGCCAGCAAAAGTGCCAATTAGTAGCAATTGTGATGGTGATTTCTGAAGTGCAGTTTAAAGGATTTCTAACTGGGTTGGAGCTGTTGTCAGTTGACTGACTGGAATAATAATAATAAAAAAGCTCACTGCTTCAACAGAAGCTTGTTAGACTTTCCTGTGTGATGTGCTATGGATAGGGTGAACTGCAACAACTTTTGCATTCAAAAGAGGGATTTTCCTAAAAGCATCAGTGAACACTTAACTGTTTTATCTGTACTAAAAAAAAAAAACCTTAATTTTAAATTCTGTTAAAAACAAAAGTAAATGAGAATCTGGAAATGGGAGAAAAAAAGAAAGTAACCTGCAGGGCATGCATAACTGTTTCAATACACCAGGATCCCTTAAGTGTAGTCTTATTAAGTGGAAAAAATATTATGCGTTTTTTCATGTACAGAGTTACTGAGATAGAACCATAAGCACTAAATGGGTTAAAACACAAGGGGCCCAATATACTGAGGCTTCGTGTTGATATTTTATCATAAACATTATAAACGGACATACACTGTACTGACAAGCCATCTAAAGAAATAAACATTTATTATTTGCATATAATAAGGGAATTCTTGAACTATATATGAACAGTATGAAGTCATCTTTTTAAGAATTAATCTTTGTTTAAAACATATTCTTTATAGGACTGTACATATTTAGTTTCCCAATTTATTTTTTTTTTTCCTTACTAGTTTGATCTTACAGCACTGTGAGACCTGTTCTCAGTGTTAGGGAACTCACACAAGCAGCCACTTAGCAAAACAAACAACATTCTTAAATTTCAGAGCCATACGTATTAGATGCATCAAATACCGTACCTTCTTTTAGAGCTCCCAAGAGGTTTTTTTTTTTTTTTTAAATAAAAAAAAAATCCCACATGCATAGGCCAGAGTGAGTTGCAGCAGTACAGGCAGGCCTCGCTGTGTGGGACATGGCAGGCAGCCCCCGGGCTGTGCCCATGTCCTCCTTTCTGCTCCTCTCTGGAGGAATTCCCGCTGTCCCCTAAGCGCTGACCGGCTTTTCCTCGCTCCCGAGGGCTCTTCCTGAGCTGGTCACTTCTTAGAGGAAGGGGACATGACTGAAGGAGCACAAACAAAACAAATCCCACATCAGACACCACGGTGTGGCCTCACGGCCTCCCCCAGAGAGAGGGGGCCTTAGGCAGGAACTCCTGGGCTTCATCTGTCAGGCCCAAACCTTCCTATCCTGCTTTTATCAACACGCTAGCAAAATCTGATGGGTGGGAGCGGGATTTAACGTCACCATCTTTTGAGCAGGTGGTGTGAATTAACGAGTGGTCGCACCTGCGAGGCGGTGTCCCTGCACCGCACACACCTGGGGATGGGGCCGCCAGCTGCCATCTTGCGTGGGCCGAGCCCGCCGCGGTCAGCCCGTGAGTGAAAACATGGGGTTCGGGTTGCTCGCGTGTGCCTTGGGTCGCTTTGTTACTTAGAAGCGTTTAAACTGATGCTTTAACAAAATTAATGCGGTTTGTAATGTTTGGGGTGTTTTCAAAGCAGCAAGTCAGAAGGCTCTAACATCTAACATAATGAGATGTTACACACTCATTATATGTGGTGATTTAAGGATATCTGTCCAAAAAGATTTGGGGACCGCCACTAAGAGAGAGTTAACGCTTCCAAAATTATTTTTGTGACTTAGAGTAGCTATTGCCAAGCATAACTTTTACTCAGAGGATAAAACCCAATTTTTTTTGCTATGTATATCTGTTTTCACAATGGGGTTTAAGCAGATGTAAATCATAAAGAGTTTTACAGATATTTATTTACACCAACCCTGTTTCCATAAATATGAGTTAAAACTGCTAATATTACAATGCAGTTTTTGTACATACAGAATTATATTCTGGTTATATAAGTGACAAGTGCCTCAGAGGCTGAGGGTGTTCTGAAATATGCAGTAGCTGTGCTTTAGAGAGAAAAAAAGGTAAAAACTTGATTAATACTATTAAGAAACAGAGAAACTATGGGTGTAAAATGAGGGAAAAAAAGACCTCTAAAAAAACCCGCTGACCAAAAATACAGGATTGCCCCCATATCCTTTTCTAGCACGTGTTATAGAAGAAAAATCAAAATCACTTGGTTTGCTTTTTAATATGAAAAAATGGGGCTGAATTTTTAAAAATAAAATTTTGTCTATTAAAAAAAATGTTGGGGCTAAGGTGTTTTTTGTACAGTGAATTTTCAAATGGTAAGAAATAGTACAGGATTCCACTGGACTTGCTCACTCCTGGAAGAAGTGGTGTCAGTGCAATTAATAGATCAACTAGTAGTTCACTGAAGTTTTACTGTTCATGTTCATAGTTATAATAACAAATACTTATGTTGACTGCAGAAGTGGATCCAGAATAAGACCAAAAAATGTCTATGGTTATTTTCCAAGTATATACATTTTTCAAATACAGTTTTGTGCACAAACATGCACACATATATGTGTGTGTGTATATATAATTGAAATGGATATGCTTCTTTTTCCTCAGACAACAGCAACTGACAAATGTTTTTTTCTGTAAAATTATTCATGCAAGGATCTAATGTGTTTCTTTCTGGCTAAACCCTGCCTGAATATATACATATTTTAACATAAATGTCTTATGTGAATATTCCTATATATACCAAGAAAGATCCGTGTGATTAAAGTACGTCACATATTTTAGGCACAAGCAGTTTGCCAAATTCAGAGTTATGATCACAGAACACTTCTGGGTAAACAAATTCAGCCTTGTTTCTGGCAACTGTATCAAATAATGTCTTTTATTTCAGGCTCTGTCTTAAAAATGATTCTTATGACTGCTTGGAGCTATCAGATTCCTTCAATGGTTCTTAAGTTTTCTAATTTCCATGCCAGTTTATTCGTGGCATTTGTTTTGTACCAACATTATTCTTTCAATCTGATAATTTTTATTCTTCTGATCCATTATTTTAAAAATAAATTATAATTGTATTTTGGAATTCATTTTACTAGGCAAAGGAGCAAGCATCCTTTAGTCTACTTTGTTGTAGAGTTCACCATTCACCAGTTGGCCTTAGTAGTTCTTCTCTACACCCATGTCAATTTAACTTCATTTTTTTCATTGCTGTTTACAAGAATTGTATAAAACTTTCTAGATAAGACCCTCATGCATTGAACCAGAGCATGAATGCCTCCCAACATCTATAGAAAAATGCCAAAAATGCTTGTATAGACAAGCAAAGTACATTTATCTTTTTCATGATCATGTTAACCAGGAATGCTTAGAGAGAGAAGCAGCTGGGCCAGTCCTGTAGAGACCCATTCTCTCCCAGTCAGAAACACCTCTGTAATTCTTTAAATACATGTAATGTAAGGAAGAAGGGGATACTTCGAAACAGAGGTGGGAAAATTGAGGCATTAAAAAGAACTATGGGGGAGTAAATGGCAGCTGTTAGGGTGGAAGAATTTTGGGACACAGTCATCCCCTTAATTAGTATTCAAAAGATATTTTCATCTTGTAACTTTTCCTATGAACTACCCCCTAGGCTACCATTTCGTGTTATTAGTACACTTAAATTTTAATAGTGTTAAATTTCATTCTACATCATTCTCAAGGTCATCTAGTTCTTCATGTTTGATATTCTAGTGCCCTTCGAGCCGATGGCTTCCAACTTCCTGCCACCAGAAAACCCCACCAGCGCATCCTGCTTTTTTATGGAAGCCATTAACATTAGATAAGAAGCCTCCAGCCCACTTGTTCCTTTTCCTTTTGCAATGTCTTTATTATGTACCCTTTAAGCAGTTCCTTATCTATCTTTATAATTCTTTTACTACCACTTTCTACAGATTAACTAATAGTTTCCTATATATGTCAAATACTTAATATTAAGGTTCAGATAGGTTAGTTCTACCACATTTCCTTTATCTATAAAATCGGTTATCATTCTGACATCCAAAGTTGTGGGTAAGCTTATGCTCTATGTCATCCCATTTATCATATACCTCTGTGTCTTTACAAGGAAAGTAATATGTTATAGGATTCTTCCCTCTGTGTGGAAGAGAAACTCATCACAGAAGAGTTGAACAATAAAAGATAGTTTATTTCTGTATGTTCGAAGCCTCTTTTAGACAGCAAGTAATTCAAGTGCTTTCTTTTTTTGTGGAATTATAGTACCCATGTTTTTATGCACTATACCGCGTGCTGCCTTTCTGACTTGTTTCTCTGAATAATTCAAACTATATCTGAATTTCTTTCCTTGGGAAAAAACCAAACCTTTGACGTGAACATGTAAATACAATAACATAGAATATTGTGGTGTGCCTAGAAGTATGGTATGGGAACATTTGATTACCCGATTCATGAGAGCAGTCCAAGTATCTACAGTGGAATTTCCTGCACAGAGCAGCAAAATCATATCCACTTTCTTATTTGTAATATTGGAACAATGATGGTCATTTCAGGAATAAATTCAAGTCCTGTATATATATTTAATCTTAAAGAATTTTTGTATTTCCTGGTCGACCTGGCTCAGCAGGTTATGGGAGTCAAAAATCACTACTTCTCAGAGGCAGGGTCCTTCTTGTCAGCTCTTTGGCAGTATGCTGCCCCTCTGACACTTAGTGACTACCAAGTTGGTTTATTGCACCATGCTTTCAGTGAAACGTAACGCTTGCTTCTAAGTTCCTGCAGCTGCTTTGAATCCAGGTATTTCACACACACAAGAAAGAAAAAAATGGTGTACTAAAGATACTCAGAGCAAAAATTATAACAGTACATACTTCTCCTACCTTGAACTCTGTAGACACCTGATTTTTTTTTTCAGTATGAAGAACTACCATATTTCTTGACATTATTGCTACAAAAATTAACATAAATTATTATCTAATATGACTAAGATACTGTAAGATAATGGATTATTACATGTGTTATGTTAAACACAAAAATGTGTGGGTTTTTTGCAATGTCTTTCCTTAGTTTTCAGCATGTTTCTTTACGTTGTTGATACTGTTTTCTTCTCAACAATCATTATCATTTCTTATAACCATTGCTTATACAATCTTATGCTACAAACTCCTGAGAGATACTCGCTTCAGAATAGTTCAACCACATGTTTTCTTCAGCAGAACATCTGGTTTGAGAAGGTCCTGCTTTCTTCCCCTGCTTCTGTCTGCCTTTCTCATCCCTACATCAGGTTTGCTGCCATCTCTGTCCTCCTGCCTCCCATACCACATATGTACTGATACATCTCTCTGTGAACCCTGGAAATGGTCTAGATGAACCCTACACACACACGCACATGAAAAAAACCCAGCAACACCAAGTTTTTTTCAACTGTTCTTTTTAATTTGACTTAACAAAGACCTGCAAATAGCTGTACTGGTGCACTATGGAGGGCCAGCAAAATGAGTGACAAGAATGATGGGCTGGGCTGGGTGTGTTAAACCACTTGTGAAGAAAATGTATTGTGTAATTACATCCTGTGTCAGCTTTTCAGGGACAAGCTATGTGTCACAAAACTGAAATCTATACTGCCTCCATACACGCCGTTTGTAGTTATTTTGAAACTGTAGTTAGACAGACTTTAATACAGTTACGTTTTCAGTGATGTCATATCCTGAATTAGCAGTATTATATAATATAGTAGTAGCTAATTTTTGTTTTGAACACACTATCCATACACCTATTAACATTTAATCTGTGAAAATTGCATTTGGATGTTAACAGTCTATTCAGATAAATGGGGGCTGTTCGTGTCTTGGTAAGTGCCTTACTATTTCGATTTGGTTGTGAACAGACAAGACAGCCATGAATTCTTGTGCAGTAGAGAGTCTGTCTTTGGAAACAGAAGAACTAGAAATTTTTAGTTAAAATGTTCAAAATCTTACTGAATAAAGCATAACCTGTAGGAAGTTCTGAAATTCATAAGCTTCTCTACTGTTTCACTTCCAAATTCCATGAAAAGCTGATTTTGTTTTATACCACCAAAATACTGTTGTGCCATAGGGAAACAGTACTATTTGCATTAATTTGCATTTAGGATTCTAGAGTAATCTGGCTGCTATACAGCACAATGGAAATCTAAAGTTTTTCTTTGTTCAGTGTGTGAATATCTGTATTTCTCCAATTACTTTCCAGGGATTGAGATAAAGAAACTGATATCATTTTACAGAAATTGCCTTTAGGGATTTTATAAACCTCTCCTCTCTTTGCCCCACAAAATTAAAAATTAAATATTATTCAAATTAAAATGTTTGTCCTTAATTCATTGGATATATGACCTGCATGTTCTAAAAGCAAATCATGAGAAATCTTGCACATGAACTTCTAGGATATTCAATGCGCCTTTTAAAGCAGAGTAGCTAGGTACGATGAATGTGAATTATTGATTGATTTGAGAAAATATAGTGATTATACCCTTTGCTGTAGAGTAATTCAGTAAGCCTATAAATATGTAAGTTGTAAAATCCTGTCTATTGTCTATGAAAAAGTTAGATTTTATTCTGCCCTGACATGTCTATGGTATCCTAGCCTGTTTTTGTATCCAAGCTGTCAAAGATTTCCATAGATTTGAAAATGTGTCCCCTGTTCCCCATATTAAATGTCACTGTCAGTTTACTCCACAAAAAATGAAGTTTATTTGATGTGGTTGTCATGATACTTGTGTAAGCAGTGCACCTATCACTTCTTTCTGTAAAGAAAAGGCTGACATGATATGTAGTCAGACTTTCTTTCTGCAGTGACTTTTGCAGAGCAAAACTGTAGTAATGTATACTTTGTTTCCTCAGATAATTTACAGAATACATAAACATGTAATAGTCTAAAGAAAAAGAGGGTAGATAGAATACTTAAATGCTATGCAATAGGATTTACTCTGTCCAGATCAGTATAGCTGTAAATACTGCTTGGAAGCAGTTGTATACAATGTGTGTTTGTTCTTTACCTATAGCAAAAAGTCATTGTCAAATAGTTATGAGGACTGATCTGTAAATATTCACCCCTAAGCATTTATATAGATTTCTCAAGCTGTTTCCTTCATTGGGACAAAAGGGTAACACTGACCACTTAGTGAACAGTTACTAATGACAACCCTCTTAGGATCTGAGTCAGCATTCCAGTTAGGCTGCACAGTACTGAGGAGAAGTGAAGGAGCTAAAAGCTATTCCCTTTTTCTAGGGAATTCTCCTTTGGGGTGAGAAAACTCCAATGGGAACAGTCTCCATTGTGACAGTCTCCACTTGGCTTTCATACCAGCATGCTTGTATGGCATAAGATCTAAGCAGTTAACGCCTACATCAGTGAGTCTGCCTCTTGCACCCCAGTCCATGAGGACATGGGAAAACCAAATGCCTTAGTTTGTTCACTTTTGAATTTTATTGTTTATCATAGTCTTTTCCATGCTTTCCCCTAAAATAACAGTATTGGTTGTTCTTAGCCAGTTGACACTACACTATGAGCACTGTGAACAGAACATTTCTAGCAAATGGCTTGGCATGCTGAGACAATGCGCACAAACATGATGAATCTTACGTTGTCATTATGTGACAAATTTGCACTTTGAGAGCAGTGTTTCTTCAGATGATTTTCCAAACCTGCGGAAGGCACATCAGTCCTTTCAGCTGCCTGTGACATTCAGCATGAATCTTTCTAACTGACTTGTTAGTACTTTTTATGTCCCTTGTTTTGTTCTTGTTAATTCCTCTGCACATAACAGGTGCATTCATATTGCGATTGATCTCTTTTTTTCCACTGAGGTTGTTTTTTGGCCCTTTCTGTTGTATTTTAGGATTGTCTCTATCTCTGTATTTTCCCATTGGGTAGCCCCTCCTAGGTTAATCAATGTACATATACATTCTCTCGTATTCATACAGAACGCATCACGTATGAGAATCACTTCATTATGTATGTTCAAGAACTACATTTGCAAATAATTCAGTTCTTTATCATCTGTAGGACTCCATTTAGTAGTACAAATTTGTGCAGGTCCAAGCTACTGTTTCAGGAGTATATGTATATGCTAAAGAATGATCCTTTTCCTACAAAAATACTCAGAATCTAAAATGGCCTGTATCTAGTTGGCTAACTGGCTACTATCTAGCGAGGCCAGTGTATACCTGTACTGCAGTAATATTGCTGTCTGTGGGTGTTTATTTTGTCTTATTTATTAAAGAATAGTATCTACTGAGTTCACAGAACACCTTAATTCAGGTCTTGTAGCATGACTGGGCTTCACCGAAATTTGTCTCCTGTACAGCTGTTAACACTGTCCTTAATTAGGACATGGCCCAAATCACCTGTCATCAGCAAGAAGAAAAACAGGTATTTAATGAGCCATATAGTAGCCAAGAAGCAAATCCCACACCTAACATCAGTTTAGGTATAAACTTCCTAATGACTGTTTACAAGTTATCATGAATGAAGTGAGATTTGGTGTTTTAATTAAATACCTTTCCTATTTAGGAAAGTCTAACTTGAAGTATTAATGTAAATTATGGCATATACTGGCCTGCAATATATTCTGGTAAATTGAAGCACCATTTAAGTGAATATTTTAGTCTGTCAAACTTGCCAGGCAGATAAGAAGCAAGTATGTGACTAGAAACCTGTAGTTTTTCCTTTCCACCACTATAATTTCCCTGCATTAAAAAAAAAAAAAAAAAAGCATTGGTTACTTGTACTTGTCTCCATGTTTTCTAAGTTTCATTTGTTTTTACAGTACGGCTCTCACTCATTACAACACTACAGGCCTAATCTGTTTATCCTTATATTTGTGCTTAATGTTCCCCATTAATGTTGTATTTGAGTACTTCAGAATCCTTCCTGAACCTCATAAAGCAATTTTGAGGTCAAAATTTGTTATAGGGGAGAACTGATAGAAGCAAATAGTAAGGTCATGCAGAAGGTACAAAAAACTGGAAGGGGTCTCCAGATGTAGGAGAACTCTCCAGCTATTTGGTGGTCTTTTCTCCCACCTACTGCCTGTCACTTTCTTTCTCCTTATCTCCCTGCCATCACTTAAAACTACAAAGTACTGATTCTCACCTAACATTTAACTTAATACACATCCAAAGAAAACAATCCCCAGTTTATTTTTCAGCAACCTAGTCAAGTCTTCTTTTTTGTTCATTGAACTCTCCTAATAGAAGGGAGAGAATTAATTTTGGAGAGGAGATGTAGTAAAGCTGTGATATGAGATCATGAAAGATGTGGAGAGGATAGATTCATGTTTTCTAAACTCTTCATGTTTTAAGGGGGAAGGGCACAGAAATGGAAAGCTGGCCTGTTCAAAACCAGCACAGGGAGATTGTTTTTCTCTTGGGACTAATGATTAATCTGCATCACTCATTGCCATATGGTATCCTGAACTGAACATTAATAAGAATAAAATAACACTCTACTTGACATGATTAGTATTTAAAAATATGTCAGAGTATTGAAAGGATTACAAATCTTCATGCTTCCTTGCATAAATGGTCTTGTGGCACATGTGGTAAAAAGGACACTTTTCACAGGGTAGATTTGTCTCCTAAATGAAGAGTTTTGGTTTTTTTCCTGTAAAATGTCACTGTTCAAGACAGGATTTGGGATTAGATGGATGACTGCTTTGATCTGTGCTGGCCATTCCTCTTGACACTCCAGTCAAGGAGTTCTAGGAGTAAAACTTGTCGCCTTGAAGATTTTTGATCATCTGGCTGTCTTGGGAGATGGAGGGTTGCTCCATGATCTGACAAAGTGCTGTTATGGGTTGAAATTTTCAGCCAAGCTTTAGGCATCAGTGAACATTTACTGACAAGTTATCGCCTACTCAGAAGTAGTTGATAGTAATGAAAATGCTAAGGAACCATTAACTCTGTTTGAGTAACCTGTGCTACTGTGATTAAGAGGGTATCAGAAAATCTCCGAAAGATTATTTTATGATTGTCCTGGTTCTGGCTGGAATAGAGTTAATTTTCTTTCTGGTAGCTGCTGGTATAGTGTTATGTTTTGGATTTAGTATGAGAACAATGTTAATAACACACTGATGTTTTCAGTTGTTGCTAAGTAGTGTTTAGACTAAGTCCAGGATTTTTCAGCTTCTCATGCCCAGCCAGCAAGAAGGCTGGAGGGGCACAAGAAGTTGGGAGGGCACACAGCCAGTGCAGCTGACCCAAAGTGGCCAAAGGGGTATTCCATACCATGTGATGTCATGCCCAGTATATAAACTGGGGGGAGTTGGCTGGGGGGGGCAGATCACTGCTCAGGGACTAAGTGGGCATCAGTCAGCGAGTGGTGACCAATTGCATTGTGCATCACTTGTTTTTTATATTCCAATTCTTTTATTATTGTCATATTATTATTATTGTCATTTTATTATTATCATTATCATTATTATTTTCTTCCTTTCTGTCTTATTAAACTGCTCTTATCTCAACCCATGAGTTTTACTTTTTTTGCTATTCTCTCCCCCATCCCACTGCGTGGGGAGGGAGTGAGTGAGCAGCTGTGTGGTGCTTGGTTGCTGGCTGGAGTTAACCCATGACAATAATCTACTAAAGATTTCAGCTTTTCTTTGTTTCACGTCTGTAATAGCGACAGCAAAAAGATGCTGTTTTTTAGATTAAGAAAGTTTTGAGAGGAATAAGTAGATGTCTGAAGTTATTCCCCAAATTCTAGCATTGAACATCTACTCAAAAGTGTTATTATTGTTAATGAAGATCAGTATGCTTTTGACAAGTAGATAATGTCATAAACTGGGCTATTAATTTTGGTGAAAATACTATCTTTAATTAGTAAATACTTGAAAAATTGAGGAATAATGATTATGGAAGTAATGAAACAATAGGATCGTATTTTCTTGTCTAGAAGTGGCATGATTTTATTTTGATTAACCGGAGGAAATACTAATGGTACATGCTTGTACACAAACAGACTCTCTCTCACTCTCCTTCTGCCCGACATCTCTTCTTTATAAAAGAATGATCAAACCTTTTTTTTTTTTTTTTTAAACTCAAAACACTACATAATAGACACCTTCACAGCACATATGGTATGCAAAGTCTCCAGTCTTTGGAGAGTCCTGTGATACAGTGTGGTAGTTAATAGTTTCTAACTGTGACCATCCTGGCTCAGGATTTTTAAGTTAAAGTTTAAGCAGCTCCTACTGTACAAGTTTAGTTTATCTATTGCTCACTTGAAAAGTGTAACCCAAAATGTCAGCTCACAGAATAGTATATGGTTGTATGAATTCAATAAAAATACTTTGTATTTTTGGGAAGTGTTAAATTTGGATCATAGTTATTATGGATCGGTGACACTGCATAGAAGAACAGCTTACCTTGAAACCAGTAGGCTGGAAGGAGATCTACAAATATTTGGACATATCATCTATCACAACAGATGCTGATCCAGAAACTCTCATTTTTAAAACTCCTATTAGTGCTAAAAAACCTCTGGGTGTATAAGCATCTATGACTCTGCTAGAAGTATCTTTTCCAATTATCAATGACAGGTGAAGAATTTTACTGGAGGAGGGGGAGAATGATGAAGTCAGTGTCTTCACATTTTAAAAATCGAGTAGAAAAAGTAGATTCTTTCTTCACATGGTTGCATATAAGAAATTCCGCTGAGCTCTGTTCACATGTGGGCATCAGTGGCTATGCCTACATTGGGATTTTTATTTTGAAGTTGCTTCTTTGTTTTGATCCAGTTTGGGGAGTGATCTTCAGCCTGTTTAACTTTGGATATATTCACATCCACATCACCCCCATTTTGCAGGGCAGTCTGGTGCATGCAGTCTACAAGGCTCTCACAGCTCTCCCTTGCTTGGGGCATTTGCTCCATAAATGCTTACGCCCCCAGAGCCTCTAACCCAGTGGACGTAGCATGCCTAATCCTTTCTGCTTTGTATTCTGTAGGAACTTTTCAGCATTTCATTATAGAACCTTAATGAAGGCTTGGGAGCTTTTTTATTTTGACCAGTTTTTTTCAGAGCTCAAAGCACAAAGCTGTTACATTCCTGAAAGTGGCCAAGGAGTTTTTCACAGGAGTACATTTAGTCCTTAGTCTTTTAGCCCTTTAGTACCTTACATTAGGTAAGGCTGGGATACTATGAGGCACACTGTCACGAGGTCATGCACCTGGCTCAAAGTTGTAATTCTGAAACATTGAATTTTTATATGGATCATTTAGGAATTAATTTTTTTAATATGTTCAGCATGATTCTGTATATGTATTTTTATAGCAGGACACTAGGGTGTGTGAAGCATGCAGATGGCATTTGAGGGTGGTTTTGAAAGATCATTTGGAAAACTGAGCTGAGAGGAGTGATGCCTGATGCAGCCTCTGCCATACTAGCTTGTAGAGTAGTCCCAAGTTTCATCTGGTAGGATATTGTTTCCAGTCCAAAAAAGATTTTGGAAATGAGTTAGCATATGCGTAGTATGGGCAGGAACCTCAGAGTAAGGCCCAAGGGTGACCCATGTTGACAGAATTAGCTACTCTTCTCTTGTTCAACCATATACAAATTGCAATGTGACTCAATTGATCCAGCAAGCTTAGTGCTTTTCCCTTTGTTCGTTTAATTCGACAAAAGCCCTTCCACTGACTTTCAGTAGATTCTGGATTGAACTCTCAGGCAAACCCAGTGAAATAATTGTGACTACTAGAGGAGCTAAGGCTGAAAAGCTTTTAATTTTACAGTACTTTCCAAACACTTAGGGGCTGAGACTCAATAAAAATACTAATGCTTTTGAATTTTGTTGTTGTTTTCTATACTGTATTAAATTATGTATTAATTTAATAAATGCTCTATTGAAAGATGATCCACACTTATGTATAACAGTGAAGCTTTATTCCCGTGTTATTAAGTGGTGTATAAATACATAATTAAAAAACCCTTTGATTGAAGCTGCTTATAATAGATACATAATTAGAATGCACAACATTCACCTTTTATTTTCCAGTGTCTGAATAGGTACTAAGTATTGACTAGCTTTGTCTAGCCTAGCAGCTATTCCAAACTATTCTTTGTGAGTGGCAGAGAAGAGATAGGAGTGGAAAGGGAGACAAGATGCAAGCATTATCTCCAAAGTACAACCAGATTGTTGTTTTATTTTGTATTACTGTTAGCAAATCACAGTTTGATTCTTTAAATTCAACTGTGTTTGAGAAGACTTGCAGCCAGGGAGCATTATAAGAAAATACATAATTCTAAAAGAAAAATCCTTTCTGTGGTTCAAAAAAAGAAAAAAGTTGTTTTAAGTATTGCAAGGAAGTGCTCTTGTTACTTCTTTCAAATATGCAGGGAATGTGGCAGGTTTCATGGATCTCGTCAAAAGCGGTTAGCCATTAAAGGCTATAATGTAATGATAGATTTCAATATGATTCAGTAACATGAGATTCAAGCATACAGGCTGCTCTGATACTTTATAGGAAGAAGCAAGCATCAGCAAAGGATTCTAAATCTTGTTTTCTCTTTAAAAGAGTTTCTCTTTTTAAAAAAAAGTAGCTGTAAAAAAAATTCTGTACAACCTTTAAAGCAAACAGCTAATAGTTAAAAATTCTTAATTTCAGTTTCTGGCGGTGACTCCCTGTATAACCTTGAGAGAAGTTAATTAGCTTTTGTTTTATTTACATCTAAGATACTCTAAGTTGAGTATCACTATGTATTACTTCTTGGGCCCTTGTGAAAGTAAATACCTTAAGCGTGTTAAAAGCCTAAGTATATGCGTTAACTCATAACTCAGATTTAATTTCATCCCATGTCTGTAGAGTCTCCAGTTAAGTACAGTCTTGATATGACAAGGATTGAGCTGCTTTGTGTTCTACAATTAATTGTTATTATTACCATGATTTATTTTACAAATGGATAAATTAAAAATACTACATTACTTATAATTACATCAGTTGCGTTGTTCTCACTGATTTCTTTTGTAATTGAGGCAGGCATCCCTAAGGGAGAATTTTCACTAGAGGGAAAAACCTGTAGGTATTAGTGATTATGCATTTAAAACACTGTGTGTGGGTGGGTATATATGTAGAGTTCTATGAGAACAGTAAATGAACATGAACACTCATTTGCAGTGCATTTCCAATTCTCATGAATGCCACTCCTCCACTGGTTGAGACAGTTCCTGAGCTGCAAATTACGACAGGCTGGGACAGTATAGCCATTTGCTTGGTCGTTGCCAGAGTCGCGAAGCTGGGGCAAACGGTCTTATACACTGAGATTAAGGCGATTCTCTGAGGCAGAATTCTTTGACATTGAGATATATGTGTATTATAAATGATAAATACATTTGACAATTTGCAAAATTTATAAAAGATCTTGAACTGATAGGGCAGAGTGTACAGAAATAGAGTGCTTACCTTGTACTAAACTGGCCCAAAACTTTCAAAACTTCTTAGTCTTCTGTTCTTCATTTCCACTTTATTTACACTTATATATTTCTTTACTGTAAATGCTTAGTTGTGACTGCAGAGTAACTCAGCCAAACTAGTTTTGCATGGGCAAATTTAGGTACAGTAGCAGGCTGACCCTAGCAATACAGACCTCTCTAAATCAATTAACAGGGTTTCTCAGTATAGATGTGTAGACAGATCGGCAGTTTTCCAAGTGAACACTTTAAGCATTTGTTTGTATACACCAGGCCTATGGCAAATATCTGCACGCTATTCTTCTCAGTGGATACAGTAGATGGAAAATGATGCATCTTATACAGAGTATTTTCTATCAACCTATTTTTTATTCACTTTCTTGGCAATCTCCAGAGGAAACAAGACATATCAAAATTAAAACAGCAGAAAAAAAAAAAAATCAGTTACTGAGGTGAAGTTGAGAAAAGCAAAAGTGACAGCAGTTATACGAAGAAGCGCTCGCTCTTGAAGTTAAGCTGCTCTGTCACATACCATCAATTGGACTATTATCTGGCACAGGAGGACTGTAATAAATTGTCAGATTTTCTTCTTAGCTGAAATGATGGGATGGAAATTGTGCTGTGTATTTTTGGACAGGAATGGGGGGAAAAATCCAGCATGTAGCTGATTTCCTCACATGCCAGACCTGCCGTGATGCACAAACCCAATTTCCAAAATGTTGCTCTTAGAAATCTTGTATGATAAAAGCTGAGATGGTTAAAAATAAATCCTATCTCTTCTCTGGGAAAAAAGGTCAAGGAGGAGAAAAGTCACTAATGAGAGACAAACTATTTTTTTTCATATTTAAAGCCAATAAAAGATGTGGTTTCAGATGGTTTTTTTCTCCTTGTCAGAGAAAATGATGAGGAATGCAGGCTTTTGTATATCACTGTCTCTGGTTCTGTAGTATTTTTATTTGAAGTAAACTTTTACAGAATTATAGTACCAGCATATTTAGTTCTCTAATAGCTGGATCTGATGATCATTGCTTCTGTGTGGGTCAGGATATGGAAAAGATGTTATCGCATATGGATATACTTTGTGGGGTTTATATGTTCTGATTTAGACTATCTGTGATGCTTTTGGAAAGCAGCTGATAATGTGTAGTGATGGTATGACCAGTAGATGAAAATACTCTTTCAAAATGTTATATGTTCTCAGAAGCAGAACTTTTTCAGTAGAATTATTGTATGCCTAATATATACATATCTGTACATTATATGTGTAATAACAGGGTATTGTTATCCACTTTTAAAGCCTTAGCTGAATCATAACGTAACTGGTGTAGTCAACAAACTTGAATTTTTTTGGATGGCCAGCATCCTTAAATCATGGCTAAGACTTCAAGGATGTTGCATGGTATTACAGTTTTCTGAAATGTTTATAATATTGTGAACAAGTTCTTAATTGACAACTACTCTGAATGGAAATAGATAGAAATACCATAATAAGGGGTTGAAATTATAAGCGAGTAAATTTAGAAGCCATTAAGGCTGCCAGCTTTGTTCCTCTACTTCATTACGACCATTAGCTGGTCATTCACCTTTTCCTCTGTTTCCCAGTCAGCTGCAGCAGTCGTTCAGTTGTGTAAAAACTCACTTATGAGTGTTTTCAGTGAGCTCAGGGAAGTTCAGACAATGTATCAAATGTATACAGCAGAAGAGAATGTGAAAACCTATCTACTGCCTTCAGCTTTCCTTTTGTGAGTCTTTGCAAGCCATTTGATGTGGAAGGTTCAAGCTATGAACTAGAACAAGGACTTATACATCAATGAACCTTATGAAGTATTCTATGCATATAATATTTCTATTATTAGATAGGGCTGTAAAATGTGCATGTTATATTTAGATCTTTCTTGGCAAAAAGGAATTGTCATGTATCAAAATGTGTATTTCTATATCAGTTCAAAGGTCTTGGTAGTACAGTCAGAAATAAGTTTCTTTCCACCAGAAAACGGAAATTTAATCTAATGAAGTCAATAAAAAATTGTATGAGCCAAATAAGAAACTGTGGAACAACTAGACAGAGTACCAGAAGCCAATGGAAAACACGTCATGCACTGGATCAATCAGAAATACGAAGACTGTAAAAGAATAAGCAAGTCTGTCAGAATACTAGGAAACAGCATAGTTGAGAAACATGAGATGGTGAAAAATCAAGATTATTTACTCGCATTATTCCAGTGCTATTAGAAACTGAGCCAAAAATGGAGGTGCCAGAGCATGTCGAAAAAGTGTAAAAAATCATCAAGCGTAGACTATATTGATCTATGAATTTTGAAGGGACATACTAACATGAGCAAGCTGTTAACAAAAGTGTGTAGTTTCCATCTAAATAAACAGTGGTGGAAGGAAGAAGGTAGCAGCTGCTGTATCTAGTTTTTACAAATGCTAGAAATGATCCTGGGATCATTTGGAAATGAGAAAACTTGTTGAGAATGTTTCAAATATCTAAAACCTCCCATCAATGTGAAAAGAATTCTAAAAAACTAAATTATGCCAGCATAGCTTCTGTAATAGTAAAACTCCTTCTTTAGGATTTCCTCAGTTTGTTGATTGAATAACAGATACACTACAACCTGTTGGAATAATTCCTTGGAATATTAAAAGATTAAAGTCTCTGACAGATTAATAGAAAAGAAGTTGTCATGAATTGTCAGGTAAATTATTGCTTTGGATTAGAAACTTGATAAGACACTAAAAATAGGATAAGAATAAGTAAACAATTTAGAACAGTGTTGCCTCAAGGTTCTACTCTGCAACAATAATAATAAAAAATAGTCTTAAAAAAGAAGTTGCAAACTGATAGATGGCACATGAGAAAATAGATTAGTGAATGTCAGAGAGGTTCAAGGGTGTTCAAAGGTTTGATCTCAGCTGAGAAACTTTGGATTCACCAGTTTATGATAACTGGTATTCTCATTGTTTATGCATGTGCATCCTATAAAGTGTTGTGGTAATGTGTGTATTAAATCCTACTGAATATTGTAAATACATGTTTCTACTTTTTTATGTTTTCTTTTTTGGGGGGGGAAGTATGGCTTCAGAGAAATATGGACATAGTTTCATTCTTTGGGTGCAAAATTTCCTATTGTCATGTCAAAGCCCATGATTTAACTGAAACCAAGTATTTCTTTAATTTAAGAAAAACCTGGATTATTCTATGAGGTGGTGCTATTACAATTGATTTTTTGGTGCTTTTGGTGTGGGTATATATCTTCATTTTGCAGCTAAAGCATTGGGCAACAAATCTTTACAAGCCTTTACAAAGCTTACCAACCATGAAACAGATTTTACGTACCATCTGCTGTGTGAAGGACACATTCAAGTAGTCCCCCATTTCTCCAAAGCATCAGCACATTCATGCAAATCCGTATTCTCCTACCTGTACTTTTGAAAGTGATGGAGTGTACTATCTACACAGTTCATTGAATCATATTTGAACTGTGCAGTCTTGTTCACAGGAAGACTAGATAGCTAGATAACACCTAAAATGCAGCACACTCAGATGTATTCAACATTTTCAGTTGCAGCAGAGGTAGTCAACTACTTAATACGGGTAGTTACTCTGAGAATTAATTTTATCCCGAGTCCCATTAAGGGTATAACAAAATTTTATAAAAGCAGTTAAAACTTCTGGAGAAGGGTAAACTCATGACATTCAATGCTGAATTAATAGCAGCTCCTCAAAGAATTAATCCATTATTTGTCACAGTTGAAGTTACTTTATTGAAAGTCTATTTGAACAGTGAGACAAAAACAAAGAAAAAAATGAAAATGCATTAATAATGAGTTCAGTGGTTTTTGTTCATATTACTGACTGAACTAAATCATGTAGCCTGCTTAAATCAGGTGTAAAGACTTTTCATCCAAACTGATTACAATGACTTTTGTACACCAGAAGAAATGTTTCTGGCAACACAATCTAGTGGTACATTAACATCTGTAGATTGCGACCTTGCTGTAGGCTTTTACTTGTCTTATACTAGCAAGACGATCTCAGCTTAAAAGAGCCAACACACTGGAAGATTTCTTGACAATCAATGCTTATTACTTTTAGTGTAGTGCTCAAAAACCCTACAGTATTATTAATTGTAAATAGAAAAGTAGTAGTCAGCAAAATCCAGAAATATTAAACTGTTCATCATAATCAGTAGAAACACAGCAGCTACCTGGAGAGACTTTTAACTTTTAGAAACAGAATAGCAGGCAGTCTGCAATATATCACTTCTAAAACCCTGCATATGGTCCAAGTAGCACTTGAGTAGATTTTAGCGCTGATTTACATGTATTGCTTGTGTTCTACTTTGATATTCACGTGAGTATTTGTATTGGCTTTGTGTGGTAAGGTTTTGGGAGTGGGGGGGTTACAGGGGTGGCTATACAGTTATAGCATTTAAACCAAGCCATACCAAAAGTATTCATTCTTTCATGTGGCCCTGAGGATCCAGACATTTCCGCTTCCATATGACGGGAGATCCAATCCTGAGCTTTGTGTCGCAGGTTCTGCGCTATTACTTGGAATGGGACTTTGATTCAGGGAAGTTTTTTGCAGATATATCAGTTTGATTGCTTTACTCAGAACTTTTATTTTGGAGGAAAATAGCTCCTTGTTTAAAAGAAATAAGGAAAGTGCCTCCTATGTAAAACTTTCTCTTTACTCGCTTGTAGGGCTTTTATCTTTTTTGTTGAGTAGTGAAGTAAGTTTAAAAGAAATTAAATTCCGTATCTGGAATGCCTGGGTTCACTACAGATTGAATTGGAAAGTTTCACTGTTTGAAGAAGTTTTCTCTTTTATTCACATCTTGCAGCTCAGAGCTATCTCCATCATATAATAAAGGAAAACAACTAGGTAACGGAATGAAGCAAAAGAGGCAGATTTTTATAAGTGTTAGCTGTGGGGCTTTCTTGTCCTTCAACATTGATTTTTACAAAATGCCATAGGCATAATTCTATTCATTCTTGGGAAGTGATTCCCTAAACTGCAGTATAAAACTTGGCTTATCACCTTAAAGACAATCTTAGTCATTCTGGAAATCTCATAAGGTAGTCTCATAGGAAACATTTGCTTACTCTGGTTGAGTTTCTTGTATCATGTTATCCAAAGACAGCTTGCTTAGTTTTATTCATTCTTGCCCCTGTTCTATTCATAAATAAGCCTTAAAGAGGCTTTGTGGTACCTCAAATCTAACATTGTAAACTATATTTTAAAATAATAACACAGAAAGGGGGGTAAAAGGTTTATAATCTAGTCCAAATTTTAAAGCAGAACCTTTCTGTCCCTAATCAATATTTTGTTGTCTGTTAATTGTGAATTAAAAGGAAAAGTCATGTTTCATTCCAAGATAAAGTAATCTAGGAATTGTTTCAAGACTCACGAAATCAGCTGTGTCAGTTAAACTTTACAACAGGCTGTTATTTTCAAATACATAGCATGGAATTCTAAATAAAGAAGAATTGTATATATCACTGGAATGTTTAGGAAGCGAATTCAGCATGATCACTGTTAACAGTATGAGTACTTAGTGACAATGTCCTGTGCTTCTGTCAGTTGTCCTGCTTGAATATGGTCTTAGTGTTAGTTTATAAAGATTTGAAGTCTAAAGCCAGGAAAACACCAGAAAAATTAGAGAAATAGCAGATTAATCTCTCCTTGGCTGTGTAAACATAATTCTGTATGTTGAATTGACGAGTTGCTAATCCCTTACAATCATGTTTCTTCCAATTAAGTTGCATGGCTTTAAATACTTTCAATCACAGGAGGCTGAAGAAGCAAGTGCAATGTCAGGAAGGAAAGGAGGGTGGTAATCCTAAATGAAAGTAATTTTATTAGGAGAGAAAGCAAGCAGCAAACAGAAGTTCTGAAGTGGAGAAGTTCAGAAAATAAAAGATTCTGCAAAATGCTCTGACCCCCTAGGGAAGTGAAGAAATAAAATTGGGATTTTCAGCTTGATTAAAGTTTGATTTATGAGCTGCTTTTTGTTAACAGCAGTGGAACAGGAGGAGGAGAAAAAGGATTTAACTTGTAAGGGAGAAAATTCTTTTGGAAATTGCCTTCAAGTTCATGGAGTTTAAAAAAAGTGACAAATGGAACTGTTTTGTAACTACTCCCCTTCTAGCCTCTACTTTGCTCTCCACTCCCCTCCAATCCGTAGTTAGTAATAAATTATAAATAATAGCGAATTAATCTAAAAACATAGCAGATGACTAATTTGATATTTTACTATTGTTCAAGAGCAAATAGCTTAATATTGGGGCATATCTCCTGTATTTATATTGTGTACAGTCTTACTTAGGTGCCACAAAAATGCATCAAAAGATCTAGAAGGAGATCCCAAGCTTAATTTCCATACATGGGGGTCTTTTGCAGAGAGGTTATCCTATGTAGGAGGTCAGGAGGCAGAAGAAAGTTTCAAGCGCTGAACCTCTGTGCAAAAAGGTGCAGTCTTTCACAAATAGAATTAAGATCAGGAAAATATAAAATAATGAAGAGCCTCTTATATTTTTCTCCTGCTGGGAAGGAGCATGGCTAAAGTTAGGATTGGCAGGGAGTGGTAGGTGGTACAGCTTTCTTCTTGCTCTGTGTATGGAAAGACTTCTCCATCCTTGTTTCATCAAGCTCTTACCCCAGTTTCGTGGCTAGTGATGTGAGCTATCCTTATTTGATACTGGTGTCCCTTTCCCTGCAAAATATTAGGTAAGTGACTCCTGGACCCAGCAACTTAAGGCAGGATGCTCTTTCCACAGGTCTAGTTTTCCAAAACGGATTCATGATGACCTTAGATCCAAAGAGAGATAATGTATTAAAAGTTACCAATTCCTTAGTGCACTGAAGGGTTAAAGAAAATGCTGTCATGCTGTGTAAGTGATAATGGGTTCACATTGGCTTACAAATTGAAAGTTACTATTGTGGAATACCTTTTGAAAGTAAATGTAGGAGTAAAATTGCTTTTCAGTTTGAATTGACTCAGACACTGAAAATTCTGAATTGTCATCATAAAGATTCAGGCTGCTGGTGCTTTAACAACCCTTTACCTTCCACTTTTAGATAAAGCACTAAATCCATGTAAATTAATAACACACAAGATTTTTTTTTCACTGAAAAGACATTATAACTTGTTCTTCATCAAAAGTTTTAAATGCTGTGATCCATGATAAGATAGTTTTGACCACTTTGCAATTACATTAAATATTTTATTAATTTCAATTTAACTTGAATTCTAAACAGACTCCCAGTTTCATGCTAATAAGAATGAAGTTGTCACTGTGCTAGTTGATACAGTAACTTCATTTACAAACACTCAGATTGTGCATTTGTCAGTAAAACATTCTAAGTAATACGCAGTAGCTCTTGAAACCATCTGTCACCCATCATCAGGGCTTCTTTATTTCTAAAAATTTACCTATTCACTATAAGCCCAACTCTACCCGGTTTGCTAATACATACTATGTCTCAGTGAAAAATGGAAAAAGTATAAATAAGTGATTTTTAAATTATTTTTATTTCCTTAAAAATATAAACCAGTATATACTGTATGTATTTGTATAAAATTCTTGGATTTAATAGTTAGCTGTATATCATTGGATATTAACATCTGCCTAAAAATAAGGGTACGGCCATGCATAGTATTATGTATCTGTTCAGCCAGCAAACTCTCTATCTCACTCTTTCAGCAGAAGTCAGTATGAGATACGAGAGTTTCGCAGCTATTAGCCAAATCAAGATTTTCAATCTGGAAGTCAGTAGGCTGAAGTTTGTTTCTGATATCTGATGATGATAGGCAACAATAGATCAACACTGTCAGTATATCACAATTTTAAACATCCTCTGTTTGCTGTTCTTATGTATGTGATACTTTCAGAACGCTCAACCCTATGTACGTGATACCAAACCGTACTAGAGGTGGTAGGCACAGGTATAACAGCAGTATCTTCATGTGTCCCTTACACCGGCATGCAGAACCTGGTCTAAATCCCAGCTCCCCTGGTAGTGGGAATGGAGGAGATCTGGGGGTGGCCATATCCCTTTCCTTTCCCCAGCTTCAAGCACCTTCCTCTTCCCATCAGTGGGGCACAGAGGAGAGGGACCGCGCAGACAAGGTGGATGGGAGGCTGACACAGGAATGGGTAAGGGAGGAGGATACTTGCAGTACTACAGCCCACTGAAATGAGAGCAGAAGAGGTAGCTCCCCTCACCCAAAGTTGCCTCTACTGGCAACTTTGCTACAGCTACATCCTTGAAGAGGTGTTAGCTCTGTAATGAGGAAGCAAGTTAGTGGAAAGAGGGAAAGAGAAGAGATTTGAATCATCCAAGTGGTTCACAGACTATCTTCCTGTCACTTGGGTGTTTCTAGGCTGTCTCTTTACCACTTAAAGAAGCTGGACTGTCACCACATTCCTGGCTGCCACTGTTAAGCTCTTGGGCGAGATGTGGGCTTAAGTACTGCTGATGAGTGTTATCTGTAATTTACCACAAAAAGCAGAAACTTTCAGGGTAAAAACTCTGCCCTCTCATATCTTTTCTAGGTGCTATTTTATTTTTAATGTACTCTTACAAGTAGCTTTGAACTCGATTCACATAAAAGAGCCTCCAGCCATACACCTTACAAAAAGCACGTAGACCTCATTTAATCATTCTTTTTATTCCTCTGACTTGAGTGTGATCTCTGTTCCACTCTCACTGATGGAGCTGGCACTTTAACTTCATCCAAATTTATTCTTGATCTAATTCAGTAGAACACACGGCAAAACAGATTTCCAAAGTGGGATAATAGCCACTTAAATATTGTTTAAGCCCACCACATACAGAGGCAACAATTTCAGTTTCTTCAAAATTATTTTAAATCTTCAACAAACATGATTATTGTTCCTTCTGCTTATTAAGTTACCATCTAAGTCGCAGCACGTCCACTAAAGGACAGATGTAATTTTATGTGATCATTGTTACCCCTTCTGTGTTGGAATGATTTTTTTTTTAAAGTGCTTGTCACCATGTTGAAGAATGTTTGGGTTTTTTTTTTCCTCCAGCAGAAACTGGGATGGTTCTGCTTGGAACATAAGCTACCGAGTGGGGAACTTCACCTACTCATTCTCATTAACAATGAAATTTAGCCTTTTGGATCATGTAACTGTGGTTCCCAGGCCACAAAATTCTTTGATAGTGTGAATTCCTGCACCTATTTTCATCAGATTGGAGTGGATGGATCAGCAGTAATACATTTATTGTTCCATTTCTCAGAAATACTCAGATTGCTCAGCCTACTGAAGAATAATGCTTCGAAATTTATTACTGTCTTGAAACTTTGGGTCAGGTGGAAATTGTTACCTTTTCCCATCTGCCCCTATATGAGTAGAACTGTAGGTCAGCTGAAGTGGAATTGGATTTAAAAGTCGGAACATCTTTTCTCATTAGCCAGTACCTGAAGTAGCAAATAGACCTCCATTGCATAGATTCGTCTGTGTGAAATAACTTCTCAAAAAATTTTTTTGTTCAGCAGTGTCCCTTTCCATTCTTCACTAAGCAGCTTCCTAGACAGCAAATGTAAGATAAAAACATTATTAAGGCAAAGTGTGTCCTGAATTAATCAGAAACTATTCTTGTCCTCTAGGTGGTATTTCTTGGTGTGCTTTTTGCTTGGAAGGGTAATTCTTATTACTTTTGAAATCACTCAAAAAAAAAAAAAAAAAAGGCGAAAGGGCTCCCCACCAAACTTTAGCCATGCAATAATACCTAGTTCGGTTACCCTAACGTGTTGGTTCCCAAACTTTAAAAATGGTAAGTATAATAGATATTTTTATATTATAAGGACATGCTGCACAAGCTGGCCATCAAAGCTAAATCATATACAAACTTGGAATACTCTGGCCATCAGCCTTTGATTTGGTATATGCAGAAGAGAATCACAAATAGTCACAGAGTTCATAAATTAGCAGCAGCACTGCTGGCACAATTGTGCCATGACTATGACGTGATTTCCTCACTGTGATTAACTGTGCTTTACCAGAAACCCACTTTTCACTAGAACAAAATGGGAGAATTAAGTTTCCTTTATATTTCGCTTAGTTCATTGTGACCGTAGACTTCAGTCTGTCTGATCCAAATTGGTTAAATGTTAAAGCAATTTGGCCTCTTTTCAGCTCCAATTTCTACTTTCAGAACCTGAAGACCGTGAACTCTGTCTTACTAAAGGGTAAACTCAATTTTATTTTCTGTTACGTGAGCTAATTTGTGAGGGGTTCTCATAATGTCATGTCTTCAAGGAGATTGCAATAAGTGTCTCAAAGTTCAGGCCAAACATGTGAATTTGCTGTTCGTGTTATAGTATTAATTAGAACTAACTTAGATCTTTTCAAAATGTCCAAACTCTGCAATTCAGAAAATGGAAAGTCTCATCTACAAGTGATCTGAGACCTTAGACAAATTCCATCAGAAGTGTATTTAGAGTTGAAATTGGGATTCCTCTGTTGAATCTCTAGCTGTTCTACTGATTCATTATTTTTCACTTAGCCTTCAATTCTTTCTCATTAGTGGTTGTCACATTGCTTACATTTTTACAGGGGCATGGCACCTAATTATTACATTTGCCAGATTCTGACACAGCAGAATGTATTTTAATATATAATAAGGTATTATGACTTTAATGAAAACAGCTCATAATTTCACCAGTGTTCTCATTGTGTAGTGTTGCATCCAGTCTTAGCAGCCAGTCTTCAAAGATATCCAGACCAATCAAATACAACGCAAGTAACCTTAAAACAAGATCCTAAGACACAGTTCCTTTTAATGATAATAAGACAATAATTTATATATAAAGAAGCAGTGGACTACAGGCTATCAGAATGATTAATTCTGTTTCACCCAGTTCTGAAGAAAAGAGGAACGTGTACAGCTCACTAAGGTTTGTTGCAGTATTACTTAAGCAATTTAGATGTGGTTTCACTTGTGCTATTAGTTACGGTCAACTTTGATTCTCCATGTTTCAGTTGTGCGATTCCTCTACTGAGTTAATTCCCACAAAGGGTTTCTGGTTTGGTTTGGTTTGGTTTTGGTTTGTTTTTTTTAATTTGCTAATGTATCCATTCTACGGACATCCATCAAATTATATTTTCTCAGATAACCTGTTCATCTTGTGGACCATATATTTTCTCGTAACTTGGTTATCTGCGAACCACCCATCACAATATGTTTTTCCTCAGTAAGAGATTAACATTATTTTGAACATGTCTTACTCATTTTTTGACAAGCATGGTTCAGGATTGCCTTAATATATTTTTGGTCATCCAAGCATTGTTACTCTAGTGTTCCTGAATTTCTCAGGGTCCCTGAAAATTCAAGTTACGTAATAGGAAAAGAATATATACGTGTGTGTGTGTGTGTGTGAGAGATACTTTTTGAACATAACATCTCATGTTAATGGTAGTTCTCGAAGATGTTTGCTTAAAATAATTTGATTCTCTTCAGGCTACAACAGTAGATGCAGGTTTGATTTTGCTATTTTTTTATTAAGGTTCCCAGAAACATAGAGCAATTAAAAAGCTGCAAAGACATATTCTGCTTTGGCCAAATGGAAGGATTGAAGACAATTTTCAAGATAATGAACACAGATGGGTTTGCCATTATCCCTCACATAAGGAAAAGACAAGATAGCCATTTTATGCTTTTGCATGGCTAGTTCATGCTAGATACATCTGAGTCAGCATTTCCCATACCAATTTCAATTTAGTCCATGGCTGTGAGTGCTACACTAACAGGAGAACACAGCTGTGATTCCTTACAGTGCAATGTCCCTGCAGTTGCTGGTTAATGCAGTAACCATCCCTCTGACGTGCCAGGTGAATCCCCTGTAACGCTTTATGGTGGATGCTATCAGGTTTGTTTGCTCGTAGTTCACTGTATTTGCACTTTATGCTTTGTGTGTGTGTGTGTAACTGGGCAGCAAACAGAAAGGCTGACTGTTTTATCGTGGCTGTTGTACCCTACACGGTTGAACACCCTGGGTGGAGGAGCGTGCCAGGGCATGGCAGATCTATTTGGCAACAGCTCAGGTCCAGACAGGTTCCTCTCAAACCTCTAATCACTTGGGATCTACCACGTACTTCTATATTACTGATGATATATTTTGATGAATGGCAGTTGTCATGTATGTGATAGCAAAAACATTAATTAGATTCTTGACCATTTTCATGACTCTGATAGTGCAATAATAAAATACTATTACCTTTGTTATTGCTTCTTTAATTGCCACTGGCTTACAGGTGAATGCACAGCAGATTTACTGCTGAAGTGTCATACATAGGCATTTGCAAGCAGCGACTGGTGTTTATATGAGCTGAGTTGAACAAGTAAACCTGTAACACGTGCAAAAAAATTAGAAATATCAAACAGGAAAAGATAAGTTTAAGGGGCTCTTCTGTTTTCTGAGAGCACTAATCACAGTGGTATTTAGATACATAGAGGTTCTCTATTACCAGATATTTCAGATGCAATTTTACCAGCCCTTTGAAAATTAATTCTGTACCTTTCCATCTTCTTCTGTATGTAATCTATATATTCCTACTATGAAGACATTCTTTATTTTTTTAGTTCCTTTCTATGTAAATATTGTATGACAGTAGCTTGCACTGAAAACAAAAAACTGCAATACTGAGGAGAAAGAGAAGCGAAAGCTACTCCTACTCTACCTGTTCAAATTTGGAGAATAAAGAACTAGCCTTAATCAAATGGGTATCCTTTGGCGAATGTAATAGCATAGCATTGGCTATGAGTTCTCTTCTGAGCTTTGTGAATGAAAATTGGGAGTTCAGTGGAGTATTCTAAACTGCGTCATCTGGGAATTTATAAAGGGAATATATGGCCAAGGGATTCTTCTTCAGGGCTTTAGCTGTTCAGAAATTGTTGAGTCCTATGGAATACAGATCTAAGCATATAAATGCTCAGAAACTCTAAGTTTTCTTAAAATGAACTGAAATGTTTTTCAAGGGTAAGTTGAACTATTTTTTGTCCTGATATTTCTGGAAGAATGGAATATAATAACAAAATAAGCCCTCTAATAGTGACCATTAGGAAAGTGCAGATCAAATGGTTAAGCTGTTTTTCCATTGTTTACAAATCTCTGGTCTTCTTTTTTTATTATCTGAATAATACCTCTGCAATCCTGTAACCCAGAAACAAATCCCTGCCCATGGTAAGAAAGCTGAAGAAATCTCATTCTTCTGAACATTTTTTAATTAGTTTGGATGGAGGAAAAAAGGCAATTCAGGCAAAACAAGAATAGTTCTGAATATAACTTGTTGCTGTATACTTTCTCTCACCTGACTTAAACCAGACGTACATTTTTTTAAAAGCGAGCTTATATTCATTGCGAAATCTTCTAAAGTATGCTCCTTTCGTGACTAAGACTATTTCAAAAGGATGTGAGATGAGTCTGAAAAGTTAGTACAGCGAGATATTTTAGCACCTTAGATGTTGGTTTATCCCAGCTAACTCAGGCATATGGTTGTGGGCTACCAGGGATCGGAGTAGTCCTACTCTCCTCTGCACCTTGGCCTTGTGTTCCTCCTCCCATTCTTGTGTTTACTGTGATTGCCAGGTTAGTTGGTTTGTTTTCAAGGAATTCTTTTATTTTTAAGTATCTGTTCTACTTAAAACTACCTCTATTGTAAATCTACTTCATTAAATCTACTTCTTTTTAGCATTCACAGTCCAATTTATTTTGTATTAAATGACCTGAAAGCCTCACTTGTGCCCATAAATAACATAAATTAAAACAGAATCCAAGTTTTAAGTCTGCTTCCTGACAGTTATTCACTAACATTGAAGCTAATGTAATTAATTAATTGGCTTCTTAGGAGAGTTGTAATGTTGGATATCTTGGTACAGCTCAAATGGAAAAGCAATATTTGATTTTTCTGTTGTTGTTATTGCTGGATTTCTTTATAAAAAATGCCATACTACAATTACTTATACTATTAAGCCATGGCTAAGGGGTGATTGCAGATCTGTGGATTTAGAGATAGCAATCCTTTCATCATCACTCAGTTGTGTGTTTTATGAGCATAGGATTTGTACGTTGTGATAGTTGCTATGGTATCCACATGTGTACCAGGAAGATTGTAGGGGAAGTGTGATTTATGTTAACAACAAACTGAATTTTAAAAAAAAGGTGATCAGAGGTGACTAGTAAATTTTTAGTTGTGTTCCTCAAAAATAGAAACCTCTTTCTTTTGGTGTAAGGCTAAAATTCTAATTCCCCACTCCCCCTGCAAAGAAAATGCTAATGTGGAGATATGCTAATAATTTGGGCATGGGTCCTGGGTTGCTACTGTTTAATACAGCCTGCTCTTTTTTCTGTTACCTGGGTCCAGAATGCTCTCCCCTGATCTTTGAATCTATAGCAAATGCCAGTGTCACTCAAAGTAAAACTGAACCGCATGAAGGGGAGATGCAGGTTTGCTAATACCTATTCTAAGAAATACAGCAAAATACTTGTTTTATTGGAGTGGCCACTGGCCCAGTAGTTACAGATTACACCTTTTTATTTCCATCTCATCCCTCCGGCTGAGCTGTCAGTAATTTGGTAAGAAATCAGTGTGTTCAGTTCCTTGAAGTAAGGATGGGGAGGGCTGGCAGGACATCTTCAGCAGCAACCCTTTCCTCCGGCGGAAGGCGAGGCAGCAGCAAGAGCTCCGAGCTCTGGGCCGTTCTCTGGGGGACGAAGCGTGGCTGGGCCAGCCAGGCGTGTGGCAACGGGGCGAGATCAAATCTGGGTGCGTGGGACTGCACAGGGAGGTCACAGAGCCAGAGGGAAGGGAGAGCTACGTTCCTGTGTTAGACCTGAGCTTCTCCTCTTTAAGTTTGAATTCTGTCTTCCTTCCAATTAAGAGAGGTGACCACTTAATTCCACCTAATTAGAAGGTATTTTAGATCTATTCTCTATTAGGGGCACTGTACACGAAAGATCAGCGTCTTACCTTTGCCGTGAACTCTAATGGATTAATCATTTATATTGCATAGTTTAATTACTTCAGTTCAACACTTATTTACTTTTGACTCCTAATTGACTTTATGAATGCCATTATTTGTATTGTATGACTCCTTAAGGAGAAACTGATAATACTGTGATTTTTTCAGTAAAAATAACAAAATACCTACAGGAAACATTGTTCAAATAGAGTATTATGTGGGTAAATTTATTCTCTAAGAGATTATAATTTGGAGAATTTAAACATTTTTACATGTAGGCCAAAAGCTTTTGTACTCACAGTTTCATAATTTCCCTGAATTGCTGATTCTCAGTTCTATTTAGTAATTTCCCCCTTTTGTTTTCATGCTACTTGATCAGGATCTCAGCTTTCTGAGAATCTGGAAAGACTTTCTTTTTGAAAAGAAGCTTCTACCTGTGTGGATTGAGATAAAAACCTTCAAAACATGAATCCTGAAGATGCAAAAATAAAAGTACAGGTGAATGCAGTTCTATAAAATGTTCTCTAAATGTGACATTCTGCTTGATCTTTGAATTTGATTTTCTGAAAGTCATCTGGTTGCTTAGGTTTAAGAGACATGACAATTCTTGTGTGTCATTGGATGTCTTTGGTGCCAAAACATAGCAAATGTACTGTAAAAATGCACTTTCCACAAAAGAGAAAGAGGGGCAGATGTCAGCCTCTTCTGCTAACCCTACATATTCTTCTCTAATGACCTTGAGATACAGGTTGCTAATTATGTCTAGTATAACCCTGACCAGATGAGAAATGAGGGAATACCTAACATTCTTCTTCTCTTTCACTTCATTGTGCCTTGTTGCCCGTCAGGGGAGCCAAGGTTTGTCCTGTACATAGCTTTTAAACTGATTGCACAAAAAGGTTTGAGTAAGTTCTGTATAGTATCCCCATATCTGCAAGCTAGGCAAGGAAACCTGACCTTCTGTAATACCGCTTACAATAGTAATCTCCATAGTTGACTCTACAAGTAACATAAAATAGTGTTTTAATTATTCTTGCTGTGATTTGATTGTCTTTTACATGGGATTTTGTTTTCCCTCTGGATGCCTACGTGTTTTTTTAGCGGAATGGTGAAACACTAAGCCTCTGGCCATAGCTAAAATATTCCCCATATATTTTGCACAACAATTTATAGTCTCTGGATACATGGCATTCTAGTGGTGCAAAGTTTATTATTTTGTCTCTAATCAATATATTATTAATCCATCAATAATGAATTATTTATGTATATCCTTTTCTTTCTTTAACTTGCTATCATTAGTTGTAAAGTGGAAAGTTGTTTTTCTTTTATTCAGTTTCTTCCCTGCCTAGAACCATTTTCTTCTTCAGTTTAACACCCAATTTATGCAGTGACCATCTCCTACCTTGAAGAGCAAGAGTCTCCTACTTAAAATATAAGAAATACTTGTTGGCACACAGCTTTGTTTCATAAAGAGAATGTTTCCTTGAGAGAATAATTGTTCTCTTGCGGGTTTGTTTGGTTTTTTTTTTTTTGCCTGCTTACCGAAGGAGCTTATCAAGTCCTTTTACAGAATCCTTAATATTGTTGTTTTTCTTCCCTGAATGTGAATAAATGCTATAGACAGTCTGGAGGAGAACCAATTCCTAAGTTCTCTCTCTTTCTTGAAATCCAAAGCTTTCAGAAATTGTGAGTTATAACTCTGTTTTCAGAAAAAAACATTCTATATTGTTGAGTCCTGTAAACAAGATGATCATCGTGCCTGCAACCTATATTGGTTCAAAGGCAGGCACGTCTCCTTGGTCCACCAAAGAACAAGCCAGCTTAGAACAACATCTAATAATGCAGTAGAGTTATAGGTCAAATTTGTTGGGCTGTAGAATGAGAAAATACTTTAAGGGATGATATGCTGATGGTCTGTCAATATTAGGACTAAAGTGGGAATAAGGTAGACAAAATCTAGTGGGTGTTTGTCTAATTAGAAGTGACCTTTATTAAAGCAGAGCTGTCTGAATTAAATTACTTATTGCTCATCTGGTACTAGCTTTCTTTATATCTGAGAATTTGGTAAATCTCATCTAGAATGCTAATTCTATCCTTCCATCTTTTCCTCTGAGGCATCTTTTCATTTAATAATGACTTTCTTGATTGTTTTTAAATTTAGGACTGAGCCCTCTTCTTTTCAGGTTATCTTTTAATTTCTGCACTGAAATATGTAAGTACTACTTTCAGAGAGAAAGCAGTAGGAGAGGTGGGTACTTTAAGTAGAATAAGATCTGTTGCCTTCAAACAGAAGAATAAAAGTACTCTGCTTGAGTAGCAAGGTATCATCTGAAAATTGAACTTCTCTCTAATTTCAAAAGATTTTTAAAAGTAATCTCCAGCATTTAGCATCCTCCTATTCTAAACCTAAACCTCACATGTGGGGAGTTCTACGCTGCCACTGGTTTAAATTTCTTCAAGTGGGCACAGGTACTACCCTACAGCCTCAAAGAGAAGCAGTCATTGTCAGAAAAAGAGAATGAAAATGTAGCCCATGCTCAGGTTCCCAAAAGGCTCATTTTTATCATTGCTAGCCATTTGGCTAGCTTTTAACCATGTTAACATGTTAATCAGCATGTGCTTGCTGATTTCAGTGACATCTGGTGTGGCATTCTGATTATTTTGGATCACATGGGAGATGTGTAGTTCTCAGTAGGATCTGCATGGGCAGCTGTTTAGAGCTCAGAGAATACCAACTTCAAATGCATCAGAGCTTTTTGGTAATGTCACATAGTATGCTGTAGCCATACCCTGGAAGCCATTCTATTTTATTTAGTGTTTCATGTTGTACTGGGTTTGCGTGGCAAGGTTTTGGTAGTGGGGGGGGGGCTACAGGGGCAGCATCTGTGAGAAGCTGCTAGAAGCTTCCCCCGTGTCTGACAGAGCCAATGCCAGCTGGCTCCGAGACAAACCTGCCACTGGCCAAGGCCAAGTCCATCAGCAACGGTGGTAGTGCCTCTGGGAGAACAGATTTAAGAAGGGAAAAAACCCTGCAGCCGGAGAGAGGAGGGAGAATGTGTGAGAGCAACAGCCCTGCAGACCCCCAGGTCAGTGAAGAAGGAGGGGAGGAGGTGCTCCAGGCACCGGAGCAGAGATTCCCCTGCAGCCCGTGGGGAAGACCACGGTGAGGCAGGCTGTCCCCCTGCAGCCCAGGGAGGTCCACGGGGGAGCAGATCTCCACCTGCAGCCCGGGGAGGACCCCACACCGGAGCAGGGGGATGCCTGAAGAAGGCTGTGACCCCATGGGAAGCCCACGCCGGAGCAGGCTCCTGGCAGGACCTGTGGCCCCGTGGAGAGAGGAGCCCACGCTGGAGCAGGTTTGCTGGCAGGACTTGTGACCCCATGGGGGACCCACGCTGGAGCAGTCTGTGCCTGAAGGACTGCAGCCCGGGGAAGGGACCCACGCTGGAGCAGTTTGTGAAGAACTGCAGCCCATGGGAAGGATTCACATTGGAGAAGTTTGTGGAGGACTGTCTCCCGTGGGAGGGACCCCACGCTGGAGCGGGGGAAGAGTGAGGAGTCCTCCCCCTGAGGAGGAAGGAGCGGCAGAGACAACGTGTGATGAACTGACCCCAACCTCATTCCCCATCCCCTTGCGCTGCTGCAGGGGAGAAGGGAGAGAAAATCAGGAGTGGAGTTGAGCCTGAGAAGAAGGGAGGGGTCGGGAGAAAGGGTTTTAAGATTTGGTTTTATTTCTCATTTTCCTGCTCTGATTTGATTGGTAATAAATTAAATTACTTTTCCCCAAGTTGAGTCTGTTTTGCTTGTGACAGTAATTGGTGAGTGATCTCTCCCTGTCCTTTATCTTGACCCATGAGCCCTTCATTATATTTTCTGTCCCCTGTCCAGCTGAGGAGAGGAGTGGCAGAGCAGCTTTGGTGGGCACCTGGCATCCAGCCAGGGTCAACCCACCACACATGTGCAAAGCACATCCCTTCAATCTGTCTTTCTTCTCGCTCTATGGGTTAATAACTTCCCCTTGTTTTAATAAAGGTGATTCTATCTGAGTTTGCCTTGATTTGCTGACCACCCAAAGTTTTAACAGTTTTAGGCTCAGCTTTGAAGAAACTTGAGGAAGTGCAAGGTTACTGTTGTAACTGTGAGCTCAAACAGCCAAGATGCCTTGATAAACTGGTAAGGAAATGAATATACAAGGGTAGAAGGGATTACAGATAGAGATAGAAGGATTAGGCTGTGAACCAGCAGCAAGACTTGCTGTAAAAATGTTGCTTCGGGCTTTTGTTTATTATTTGTAGAAATTCTATTTAAATGCAGATTAGATTTTCTACCTAGAAGTACAACTTATTCTTTGTTTAGGAACTCTACAAAGAAAAATGAATATAGAGTGTTCTTGTTTTCATTTCTTCATGAACTTTGACAATCATGTTGCTTATCCTGTTATCTGGATTAGATATGCAAGCCGTGGATGTAGGAGTTTTAACAATTTGTTTAGAGACCCTAGTTTAATTAATCAGTGTAAGATTACCAAATTGCCTTGGGATAAAAAACTGCATCTGAGAAGTTGTAATTGGCTGCTGACTGAACAGAAGGGCCCAGCTCTGCATAGGGTATTTGGGAGGGAGGGAGGCAGGGCAAAGGCAGGGGAAAGAAAGGGAAAGAAGAAGAAACAAGCAATAAATTAGACAAATATTGAATCTTTTGTGAACTGAAATCTTTTCATTCTGTATAAAACTTAATTTTTCAGTATTGCTGTACACTCTGTAATCAATCACCTCTTAAAATAACATTTCATCTTCCTGAGAAATAAAAATGAAATTAAATTAATTCTTTATCAATTCTGCTGGGTTTATGAAAACTAGTCTGAAAAGTCTTCACTTTAAATAGACTCCGGAATACGCAAAAATTTTTCTCTTGCATATTGCAGGCTTACTTACCATAACAATATCAGTAAAATGTAGCTAAGGGAAACATCCCAATCACTTCCCATGGGTTTATTTTTATTCCTTTATCCATTATTCTTGCATCTTGTCACCAGCATCTCCAGCAATCCTTACTGATCTTCTCAAAATTATGATAACATGATGTACATACCTAAAACAACCTTTCGTTAATCATCTCAGCTGTCTGTACAAAAAAAAAAAAAAAGCTAAATTCAAAACAGTGATTTCAAGAGGTTTTTTTTTGTTTCACCTTTTTCTTCCTTCCCAACATAATTTGTGAGTTATTCACCATGTTTTATGACAGAAGTTCCACACAGTGATTGGCATGAACTGTCACTGGGATTCATGTGCAGAAGCACTTGAATTCGAATATGTTTCAGGATCTGAGATTTTGACCCAATTTTAGAGAAGTATAAGAGTAGTTTGAATTCTTTGGATATAGAGATGACTTTTGTTGGGTTTTGTCTAATATATGAGAAGGTGGCCACATTTGGCTGACTGGAAATCAAGTACGTTCTCTAAGATCTACTTCACTAGCCATTTAGCATGATCAGTAATTTTGTATTGATCATTTAGCAGGGAAATAACATGCTAACGTAATAGATTTAATGTGGTGTTATGGTAATGGCATACCATTTAGCAAGGTAATATTTTAGTATTATCAGGTTCATAAAAGCTTGTCTGTTGAGAATATAATGAAGATTTCTCAGTGTATTACCTACCTTTGTTATGAAGTGGAAGAAATAAAAAGATTAAGCTTTTGCTTAAAGGAGGTTGATAAAACTTTTTGCCTCATACTAGATACATTTTAGGTGCCCTGTGGTTTTTTGTTCCTTTCTTTATTTCTTTTTGATGGACAAGTGAAAGCAGTAACTAATATAAAAGAAGGTGATTCTTCAGGAGATGAAGAACCCTAGGCCAGTAATTTACAGAAAGTAACAAGTTTTTAAGAGCTCACACAATCCCCTTCAAGATTCAGGGCCTTTTTAAAATCTGACTTTAAGCAATACTTTTCTGTGCCTCCTCTTCAGCAAGCCAAATGTTTCCCTTCATCCATTTGGGTAATATGATGAGCTGTGCATAAAATAAGTCAGAAAAAATGGATCTGTAATGAACAATGCATGACTGGTGAGTGACAGAAAATGGTATGTATTTCAGAGAAGAAAGTAATGAGTCATGTGGTTAGCAGTATATGAATGTGTCACATTCTGATATCATACAGGGTCAACGGACAGACTGAAAGGCAGTTATTAGAACAGCTTATTTCTCCTTTAATATATCATTTCACGGTTGCTTGTACTCTTAGGCTGCATCAGCTATTTATGTTGTTTTTTCAGAGCTTCTTGTAACATTCCATTATTTGATTGGAATACAGTAACTATTAGCTTTGATTTGAATATATACTTGAAACTATGTGCTCTGGGCAATTTTTTTTTTTTTAATACTTATTTTCTTTTTTTGGTATGTCTACATGTGCACATTACCATTTCAGGCTAGTTGGCAGGACCAGCAAAAGTCATAAGCCCTAACTCTAGCTGTGTTTAAGTTGTGACGATTTTGTAACAGGTTTTTTTGCTGGAGGAAGAGAGAAGCTTATATTCAGGAGGCTTACTCTGAGCCTGTGGAATTTCTGAAGCCCAATTGTATCTAAAAATCTTTGGACAAATGGCCTTTCTAGTGGGTACTTACGGCTCAAATTAGAAAATACAGTTTTCTGAACAGACCTCTGGGCTGGCCAGCAAATTGTTGCTTGTGAAGATGAAACCTTGTAATGAAAAGTCTGGCATTAAAACCTGACAGACCAGAACTCTTTCAGAGTACATCTTCCTTTCCCCACTTTTCTTTTTTCTTTCATGAGAGGAAAGATAGTCATATCTGCTATTTTTCTTCTTTTCTTTGGATTACAAGAATACGACTGTTCAGTTCAGAAATTTGATTCTTCAAGTTGACGTAAGTATAGGGGCCAAATGGGAAGCTCTTTTGTTATATGATAAGAGTTAGATACCCCTTCCTCTCCCTCCTCCTTTGTAGCTGTCCTCAAGCCCATTTACACACTCTGTTACGTAATTATATTGATACAATCTATACTAACACGAAATGGCAAGCTCTAACCCATTTTTATATGCTGCTTAGTTCCTCTGTATCCACAAAATAGTCTCTCTAGCAAGCAAGGGTGCAAGCTTATCCAAGGAAATTTGAGTGTTGCATTGCAGTAACATGGATGTAGCTTAAATGCTTCTCCACAGTCACAGAAAAGCTGCACAGTTGTTACCCTGTGCTCCCTGTTGCTGTAGCCAAAATGGTAGTTATGCCTGAGCTGACTTGGGTATAACTGAGCTGCGCATATTGTGCTGACTGCAGAATAGACCTCTGTGTTGCTGTACGTAGCTGTACGTAGCCCTTCTGAATTAATTCTTAACTTTCTGCCATCTGTATGATAATAATTTGCAAGATTTACTTTTCCACAGATGATGATTGTATTGGAACTAGAAAGGCAGAGCAGACTTCCTGCTATCAAAAGTATTTTATACTTTCTTCTGCATATGTCTCCTTCCCTTCTCTTCATTAGCTGTCTTTGTATTTGGCTTGTTCCCTAAGGAAATAAGTATTTAACTTTGCTGCATAGAAACTGTAGCCTGTCTATACTGGTTAGGAAGGAAAGGTTACAAACCATGTCAGAAACATACAGTAAAAAAAAAATCTTCAGAATAAAATACTCATCAGTTAAAGATAACAACACAGTAATCTGAGAATTACTGATGGGTATGTCTGTTTTTAATTACGTATGGCCCAGTCTACTTTGAATTTGCATACAAAATCCTAAAGATTTTACAATGGGGATATTTGTAACTATAGTCCAATCTATTTTACAAAAGAATTAAAGTTTAATTTTGAGAAGCACTTTGAGGAATTTCTAGAAATTGGTTTACTGTGTAAAATTTTATGAAATCATTAGATTTTATTAAATTAGAGTTAATGATAAATTTTAAGATATGTCTTTTGGAAAGATTTGATACCATATCAAATCATCAAAGCACATATAATCCTGAGATTTTTAGTGGTTTATTAAAATAATGAGCTCTTCATCACAGGAGGACTATTTAAAGTGTATATATGGTTTTCTGATGTTGTATTTGGTTAGATTTACTAATGACAGTGAAAGATAAGTCATCAATATGTCTATTTTTTGTTGTACATTTTGAAATGTAGAACACAGTTCTTTGGTGGAGAGAGAAAACAGAATTTTTGCTAATGTGTTGGGCCCTTCAGGTTTCTTTGGGTGCCAAGGGCATCACTCACTACTCCAACAGATATGCTTTGAAAACTTAATATAATATTAAATACTCAAGTGTACAAAAATCTGGTTTAAGCTATCTCAAGTTGGGCACCCAGAAATAATGGAGACTGCATAATTTTGCTTTATTTCTTTATGCCTCAGTTTCCCAGATGCAAATGGCCTCAATAAAGCAAATAATGCAAGTGGGATATTATTCATGTTCATGAAGCTTTTGATTGTGCTGTGAAAACAATAAAAAAAGTACACAAGGAAATTAATAAATCTGCATTCAACACAAGGCTTTGAAAGTATTAATTAAAAAGGTGTATGGCCACATGCTGATTAGAGTAGATAAAGAGAAATATTGAATAACTACTTACTGTCTGAATTGGGCCCAAGGGTCCTATGAGAAAAATAGTATATGATAATTTAATTAAAGTTTGCATCAAAACACATTTACACAAGGGAGCTGAATTAATATTGCAGAATTTGCACTTCCTAACTTTTCAGTGCTTCACTGGGAAATGTTAACTCTTTTTTAATATAGTGGTTCATCGGTGTGACATAATGTACTGATCAGATACTTGGCATATTCACCTCACTGAATTTCTTAGATTGAAGGCATTAATGGAGTAAAGTAAGTATAGATCTTGAATCAGAAATACCAAATATTGATAGCAGTGCAGTTGGAAGCACAATTCTATTGAGTTCTAGTATATGATAGAAGGAAGGGGGAAAGGGAGCTAGGACGTATGTTCTGATTGAGTCAGCTGGATAAGCCTACTTATTTACACATACTAGAGCACTGATATTTATGATTATACTCATATTTAAGATCCTCTGTAAAATATCTAGGCAGAGTCTGGTGAATTTTGTATTTCTTGGGCAGGTCTGGAGTACTACTCACTGTTGGGTTTCTTTTCCCCCGCTTCCCTGGGGAAATTTAGTTACTCAAGTGTTGAAGCTGCATAATTACTCAGTGTAACAAGACTAGGAGCAAGGAAATGGCTCTGGTATGTACAGAATTAGAATATGAGTATGTGAAGTGATGGATAAATGGAATAACAGTCCCTTAGGGAAGTGGCCGTGTCCAGTATACAGCAGCTTCTAGTATAGGGGAGGGGAAATTCTCCCTGTGCTGCAGCTGGGGATAAAACAATAACTGGGTGAAACAATAACACCTAGAATATTGACTGTAATGTGGTGATTAATCAAGTGTTTCCAGGCTTTAAAATAAATCTCCACAACCCATATTTACAATTACAGTGGTACCACATTCATGACAGTATCACAATGTTTTCCAATTCTGCTGTATAATGGACTTATAATGGGAAAAAAAAAAAAATTCCATTGTAATAGCATCTGAAACATGCTATAAATGCTGTTATATCCAGCTGTTCCTGGAATTCATGTAATTTGTATATATGTAGAATACTTAGAGTAGTAGATTACCCAAAATCTATTAATTACTGTTATAGAAGGGATAATTACAACAAATTGTAAATAAAATACATTGGTGTTACATTATGCAGAATTACAATGATGTTAATCAATGGATCCGTTACATGGATCTGTTGATTAACAGTTTGTGACCCTCTGAATATCAGTACCATTTCTGCACAGCTTTGAATGTCACTCTTGCTCCTTGTACTTGTGTGATGGTGGCCCTCCGTATCTCTCAGCTCTGTGGTATGCAAATGATGGTGAGCAGAGCCTTAATGATTACTTCTGCCTCAAGGCAGCATGGAGTGTGAGAGAAAGGACCTGTGAGCGTGAAAATAAAAAAGAGTCAGTGTCAGGAACCTACATATTTTGGGAGTTAGACTCGGGGAGGGGGGGGGGTGTTTGTTTGGTTTCCCCTTGAGACTTTAATGTCCTTTTCTGCAGAAGTTCTGCAGTCATTACAATTTCATCTCTCAGCATTCCAACAGCCCAGTTGGTGGGAGGCTTTTTCCCAGCCATGATAAATTATTCTCTGTCAGAATCCAAATCTGCCTTTTCAAGTCAGATCATTTTTGATGAATTTATTCTGTTAACATGAGCTTGAATAGAAGCAATAGAGGATAATAAATTATCTTTGAGCATATTAATGACATCTCTAGGAGACTATGGATGAATTAAGGAATAAATAGATGAAATAGGTTCAATAACAGGCTGGTGAACACTTAGTCAGCAATTGACTGGTAGCTTTTAATTTAGGTGCTTTTATATCCTATGGTTAATTAAAAACCATAGAAAGATCTTAAAGCAACCTTTTGGAATACGAAGTATGAACTCCTCCTGCCATCCATACTAGCTGTAGAAAAGACGGTTGTCAAATGTACTCCACTGAAGCTTAAGGAACAGCAGCTTCAGAAATTCAGGTTTGTACCCTCTTAAAAAGAAATCTGTGTGTCAAACATGGTGAGAGCTTTCTAGATGCATCTGCTGGAGCAGCACTTACCCAGACTTAAAATATCCTCTCTGTAGAGCTTATGAAAAAATAAATACAAATTGTGGGCTTCTGTGGATTTGCTGTTGTAAACTAGAGATTAGGGTAGTATATGAACTTCCATTCCTAACAAGAACTGTTGTGATTTCATCTTATTTGGTTAACTTTAACGTGTGCCTGCTATGTCCAGGATTTCCAAACTAGTTTGAAACAGACTTACAAAAGAGCTGGATGCTAAGCTTCAGTGACTTCATAAGAACTGAGTGTTTCTTAAATCTGTTCCTAAGGGATCTTGTGTCATATGCAATAGAGAAATGGCTGATTGAAGCTTACATACTACAGAAAGTGTTAAGTTCCTTGACAAATCTGAATGCTAGTATTTAACCTCATTTAATAATACATGTTAGGCTTTTATTAGCCTAGGTATACTCATGCCAAACTTATCAAAGAGTGAACATTATTTTCTTGCAAAGACAATTATGGTCTATTAAAAGTATAAAAACATAAATTATTGTTTTAGTGCTAGGACATCTTGTTACTCAAATAGGGCTGAGTCAAAACTTAGCACCTACTCTCTATAATTTGAAGCTCGACAAATCTCTCTCTCTCTTCAGAATCTTCAATATAGACACATAGTGTATAGTTATAAGAAGAAAATGTTTCTGTAATTAAGTTTATAAAAGCATACTTTAAAGATGAACTGATGTTTTTATTCCTATTTTAAAACATTTCTATCTTTGAAGTAAGGGAATTTAATTTCCTGAACAATTGGATACCTCATGAAGTTTAACTTTATACCCCCACAGTTTTATATTTGTTGTGCTCAAAATTATTTCTTAAAATAGATTAATAATAATAATAAATACACTACCCTGTTTTCAAGCGTCATCATAATCCTCATGGTTGCAGTCACAGAACCTGTCCTGACAGGTATTGAAATGGGCTGAAAAGATTACTGTCAGCAGTTGCTCACTCCCATTCTCTTGGCTGATATTACTGACCCTGAAATCTTCCAGAATAGTCACAGCTGTGACTGTTCCCTAACACTGTCTTTTTAAAAATTACGTATGCTATGAGAAATCCTGTTCCGTAAAGAATTGTGTCAAATGTTGATCTGGCCTAAATTATTCCCATCATGTGTCAGTTGTCCAGGTGCTCAGAGAATCATCTGGTTTAGAGAAGGAAACTACAAGTTTACTAATGCTACGAGCTAAAATTAGAATATTTTTATATTTTAATTGAAAATTACTTAGGAGAACAGAAAAGAATATTGAAGCAAATCTGAAAATCACTGTTGGAGGTTGTTCAAGGGAAACTGAGGATTGAAAGTAGCGTATTTTCTGAGAGGTAATTTTGTTTTCTTTCAGCAAAGGAAAAAGGGAAAGTTTGTTTTTTATATATATATATATATATGCGCACGCGCGCGCACACACACATATATATATGGTTCGTTTGTTTTTTTTTTTTTTTCCTACCCTGTCAGCAAAACTCTTTGATGCCAAAAAATTCTTAATAGTTGGAAAAGGCTTATGTGAAGTGATATGAGAAACTTCCGCTCAAACAGCAAAACTTCAGGGGAGAAACTGGTCACAACTGCATGTTTAAAGGGATGATAACTGTGAAAGTATTGCCTCATCAGAATGGTGCCAAAATTTCAGAAGGTGCTAGCAATGCCTATAAAGGCCAATTAGGAAGTCATAGCCATCACAGTAAGTAGTTTTGAACCAATAGGTAGATGATGGAAACTCTAGTCAGGCATCCTTTTTCTTCTTTCAAATGTCTATTCTGAAAGAGGCTCTGAGCTAATGTGCAAAGATTGCTCCAAATCACTCAGAGCCACACTTCTATGCCTGACTGGAGCACAATGAAGTTTGGATTATGCTGTTTTAAATTATCACCCATTTGAAGTAATTTTCTTTATAAAACAAGATTAAAATGACTGTAATTCAAAACATTTTACCTCAAATTGATGTGAAAATTGTAGTGTTCGTATTATTTCCATTTTTCAATTTGACAAAACATTTCACTCCATGTATAAGCTTTTCTGTGTTGTCACTATCTTAAGAGTGAAAATATGCATTTTACTCTGTGTATTTTACTCTTTCCTGATGTGTCTTATTTCTTAACACTACTTATTTAACTTTTTTCAAGCATGTCTTTATATAGTCTATTGTGGTACCTGGGGAAAATATAAACAGATTTAGAAGGTTTGCTTACCTCCTTTCTACCCCACGCAATAACAGATTATAACTTCTTATTGTTAAATTTGTTCTCTGGTCTTTCTACATGCCTGATGGTTAGATAAGTGCTGATGATAAAGCAAAGCAAAGCAGAATTTGATGTTTTAGCTTGATAGAATTGAAACTCAGATTATGGTGACTTTTATTTACATAAAACTTCCTTTCATTTGTTATCGCACTAATACCATAGTAGAAATTTCTCTCCATATTTTTTCCTCAAGGTTTCATGTCTCCTGAATAAATCATTTAGGGAAAGAATAGCCTTTTCTTTTCCTCAGAAGTTTATTTCATAGACAGGAAGTTACATAAGTAATTCTTTTTTTTTTTAAATCCAGTAAATTCTGAGTTACTTGCTTGACTTCCCTATGAATAAGGGTATTTGTTTCATCTAATACAGAGTGCTTCTTACAGAGTTCTTGTAGTAGTAAAATACAGAACAATACTGAAAAGCACTGGAGAATTAAGTGACTCGCAGAAGTCCATGGCTAAATTATTGCCAGTGAGAATTACAACTGTAAAGTTCCTGGCCTAAAAATACAAATGTACAAATGTACTTATTTTTAAGTCATACTGTATTCAACCGTAAGTGCAATGGAATGCCAAACCTTATCACTTAAAGTAATAGCAATACATACGTCAGCTATCAGACCGTCAGACTCTGGGAAAGAGCTGCTTTTTTGTGCTCAATCTGCAAAGGATAATTCATTCCTTACTAGGGGGTATGATTACATGAGCTGAAAGCTTTAACTAGTACATATGTATAGGGTAGATTTAAAGTGATTATGGAAATGTCACTGCAGGACAATACATTATTAGTAGTCCCTCATATGTTGTATGCTGTCCCCTTATGTTTGCTGATAATTAAAAAGCAGATTGGGATGTCATGGTGAGAATGAGTGCAAAATGCCCCTTTTATCATTTGCAATAAATATGAAATAGTGGTCTTTCTGTATCCTTCAGTGAATGTTCTATTTGCGTTGGTGACAAATGACATCTTTCTCCTTGTAATGTGCCTGCAGGGTTAAATGACTTTATTATTATTAATGAGTCATTGCTCCAGCTGCCCAGAATTAGAGGGAGTAGGAAACGTAAGAGATTTAGACCTAAGTAATTACAAATGTAATTATTACCTTTCAAATTTCATTTTTACAGCAATCGCAAAGTTGTTAATCAAACATGGTCCTTTCCATGTATTCACACTTTTTGGGGTCTTTGTCAAAGGGATGAGTAGCTATGTGGTTCCACTGAGGGTCGTCCATGGCAGATTGACAAAGTGGTAATGACAGAAAACTGCTGTGAAAAATTGGTTAGAAAATGTTGTCTAGTCATCAAGGAGTCTGTGGTTCAGAGGGTTTTCCAAGAGAAAAACCCGCCTGAGCTGCAGCCATATGGAGGGCTGTCCTCTTGCGGAGGACAAAAGCTGCAGGAGGGGAATCCTTTTGTTCTGTGGAGATAGGAAACGGCAAAGTTTTACTCCTCCAGTCTGTCCTTCCGCAAGGTTGTGGATTGTCATTAAGGAATCTAATGAGCACAACGGCACCGACATGGTACTGGACACTTTAGGGGAATTAAAAAGTGTGCCCTCTTGGCCCTGCAATAGTTATCCTAATTACTTGTAATTCAGGATTTTCAAGTTTTTAGGTGGAGCCCAAGGCTTGTTCTTCTGTAGTAATGGTAAGGGAGTTGCAGGGAATTTAGAAAAGGGAAATGGTTGTGGATCGTGTTAGACCGTGTTGCAGACATGCCATGAAATGCAAGCAGTGTTGTTTTTCAGAATCACAATCTGAACTTGAAATTTATTGTGAAATGGAAAATCTGAGCAAAAGCTTTGGAGAAATGAGAACATTTCCTTTCAATAATGTTATTTCTGCATAACGTTGAAACATTAAGGATTCTCATATTTAAAAAATATAAATGAAAATAAAATTAATAGAGAAAATGGAAACTATTAGTTTGTATACAAATGTCATTTGAATCAACAGTGTCACAAGAGTTGCACTTTGAAACTACGTTTTTGATGGGAAATTGTTTTGTCAAAAAAACTTCAGTGAGCTTTACTTATATATTCAACTGGAATAAATAGATTTAATATTATTGATGGTCCAGTCAAATGTAATATCTATCAGCACTCAAATAAGCATAGTGTGTTACTTAGGTATCAGCATAGATGAATATTGTAAAAATGTTTAGAAATATTCACAAAATAAATAAAGTCGGGGTATTCATAATAAAACCAAATCATTTTTTGTTTATATTCTAACAAAGAAAAATGCTTTTTTTTTTTTTCTTGAAATGCAATTGGAGTCACAGCATAAAAGCCATAGAGTATTTTTAGAATGTTGTAGGTTTATTTTGTTTGCTGCTCTAGTGGCCTTTGACTTTAAATTTCTGTTTGTGTATATCTGATGAAAACACAATTTCAAAACATCTTTTATTGTCTAGCTCTTAAGTTATCACAGGAAAGATATGTTTACTAGCTTACTTAGCATTTGGGGGTTTTATGGTTTCATTTTGAAAATTAACATTTCATTAAAGTGTCTGAACCATGAACAATTGCCCACAGTTGTTCAATTACTTAATTTAAAAGAATTTTTTAGTGTTCTATTTCAGATCAAACTTTTCTTTATTTTTACTGTAATGTCAAGAAAAAGAAAACAGAGCCCCATTTGCCATGTAGATACATCAAGAAACTCTTACTGAAGTGAATAAAGGGTGTAAATACAGATATTTGAAGCAGAACTGTAGGTCTTTTATCCCACACCAATCCCTTGAAGGAGTTGCCGTATGTGAGGTATCTCAAACATAACTGAAAATGAACTTCGGCTTGTCCCCTTCTTCATCCCTCTGCCTGTATTCCACATTGTGCTGAGGATGACTCACCTGATCTGCTTATCGCCACAATTGTTAGAATTCATTATTAGAGTAGTATGAGAGTATACTAATATTTTCATGTAGGTCTGTTACCAAGAGTAAATGCTACTGACCTTATTCCACCTACAAATTCTGTTCCCTTCTTATCTTTTTGAAGTTTATCCTTTTTTCTCTCTCCAAGCCCAGATCTTTGTTCTTTAGCCAGAGAACCACAAAAGGTAATTGATTTTTTTATTATGATGTCCGCAGCCTAAGCTTAAGAAGCGTATTTGCTGCCGTTTGTGCACTAAATGAGTTTATGTAGATTCAGTGATTCTTAGTTCTCTTTACAAATCTTCACCCTTTCAAGATACGTAGTGATTTATAGTAAAATCAGTAAACCATGTCTCCTTCACACACACACAAAATTTTATTTAAAACTTAAACCTTAAAAACTGAGTATGATATTATATTCTGTATACTTACACTGTAGATATTTTAAGCAGGAATTTTCTTTTTTCAACCTTCTATATATATTTGAATGCAAGTGTGAATGAAACCGAGCAACCTCTTTAGCTAGGTTTGAAGGAGAGAGAGAACAGATGTTAAAAATTATCAGTAGAAATTACTGCTAAGTTAATTTCTTTTTCTAAGGATTAGCTATAGAAAACTGTATTTTGAAGACTGCTCATTTTATAGTTTCAGACAAACAACCCTTCCACACAGAAAAAATCTCAAGCTCTTTGTATTGTTTTAATGTATTTTTTTCCTGCTTCTATGGGGAAAGTATAGTAATGGCCATATTTCCATGATATAATATATTTTCTCACTTTGTTTTATCCTTTTAACATGTTCAGTGCCTCTTAAAATAGTATTGATGTGCCCCTAAATTCCCCAGCAAACCCACAGGCAAAAGATTCTCCTCAACGATGAATTAAATGAAAGAACATACTATGTTGAACTGACTCTGGATTAAATAAATAAATGAATTTAAGCAAATACACATCTGTTTAATTGGTGGTAATGGATTGTCATATACATTCCTAATGAGGTATTTGAATAACGATTCAATCACTAAAAGGAGAGATAGATGGTATTTCAGAGTGTACAGAGCTACGTCGTATTGGTTAAGTGATTTTTCTGTCAATTAGCCCCCATTCTGTTTTAACATGTTTGACTAGATCACTTTTTTAAGTTAAACAATATGCCTGCATTATGATAATATATATAATATATATTATATATATTATATAATATATGAAGAAATATATATAAAGAAATATATAAAAAAATATATAATCATTATTTCTATTCCAGTTTTTATCTTGTTGATTATATTTTATAGGTATTTTTTAACTTTTTTCTAGTACCATTTAGACAGTTAAATGGTAAAAGTAACTTTTTAGGTGGAAATAGCCAAAGGGTGCTAATTCCCAGAGAAGCAACAGGCACAGCAGAGCAGAGCTTGTCTAACATTGAGATGACTTCCACTTGCACGTTTAAGAGCAACTTCTACCGAGCATTTGAAAGTTAATCTCTAGAAGTTCATCTGAGATATACTATTCTTCATAGATCTCCTGCATCTCATATTTCAAGTAATGTTTAAGGATATTTAAGAAAGCTTAAAACTAGTTTATATATGTGTATACACACGTGTGAGCAATAAGGCTTTAGAAACATCATCATATTGGAGTATTTACTGAAAGTAGTGTTGTACTCACTGCTTCACACTCTCTAATAATGCTTGGAGATAAGCTAACGTGACTACACTGTTTTCCTCGTCACTGTAACAGGTAGCATTGATAAGCACAGCTCACCTTCCAGAGAAGGTAGAAGGTTTTCAGTGCTCTCGATACCGCTGAGGAGGTGGGAGTGAGCGAGCGGCCGTGCGGTGCTTAGCTGCTGGCTGGGGCCAGCCCACCACTTAAAGATGTTCCTTGAAGAAGCAGTCATTCCAGGGTGTTAATTGCTGGGTCGCTACAACTGTCCATAGACTCTTGTTTCCCTTACTGCGAGTAAGAGTTGTATCTTGTGAGGCTTAAAAGGAATTTTTACACATCAAGAGAGAAAGTTTGTTGTGTTACCAATGCCCTACTGAAAACTTATATTGAAGATGTTTCCTCTTTCAGGCACCAGCTGAAAAGTGACAGCTGAAGCCCTTTTTCATCCAGCATATTTCTGTACGGTGTTGGGTTTATTACAGAAACTTTACATCAGTAGAAGAGCTTAATATATATCACCTAAAATGCATAGTCTTCTCAGGTATGGGGAAGAAATGCAAATTTCACTCTTTACTATGTTTCCAGGTCGAAGGTTATTGCTGGAGGATAAACCACTTTTCACTATGTAGTTTCACCTTGTTTAATTGATTTGAATTTAAATTTATATTCTGTGTTAAATAATGAACCATGTATTAATAATTAAGAAGCTTCAGTACAAATGTGAAGCAGTTAATTAAATATTAAATAAAGCACGTTGTATTACCCAGTACTGTAATCAATATACTAGATTTTAGGCTATTCATTTTAGATGGTCATTATACTTTAGAAGTTATGGTTAAAATTCTCATTGATAACTCAATATACACTTGATAGGCTAAGAAACATGTGTCCTTTGCAAATTACCATATTTGTTTTGCCATAATTAGCAACAAAACCACAGACATTCAAGATGAATCCAGTTGGACTGTTGAAGCAATAAGGGTCAGTGCCACATATTCTACAACACTGTCACGCCCGCGTTCATTAGGCTGAAACAGAGGAGGTTGCAGGGGGTTTGGGGGCTTGGGGTTTTTTTGATGAAATCTCTTCCTGTGGAAAACAGCAATTACTGAAACTGAACTTTTTACGGGACCATTGCTTTTAGACCATTTCTTGGTTTTGATTAATATAAGATTGAAATTCTAGTCAGAATAACAGTAAGAGATGAATTAATGAAAGATTAATGTGCTTTATTTATATGGCTATTATTTGTGAAGGAAAGATTCACTTCACTTCACAAGTGTAGTTAATTATACAGGAATTACCATATGCTGTCTCTTTTGCCCTGATACTTCGTCCACTCCCTGTCTTCTTCCTCACCACCTTTCCCCAGCCATCTTTGATAATGTTTGCTTGACTAATTGAAGCCAGGTGCAAAATACTCACACCTCCTACCATTGGGATTTTATAATAAACCTAACTTATGGCAGTTTTTAGGATTAAGTTCAAATTAAAACCGTGGCTGTTAGGATATAAACTGTGTTTACTGGAATGGAAGCAGAGCTTATACTTGCAAGTTATCCAGTACAATCTGGCAAGCCTAGGTAAAATGAAATGTGTGATTTCCTGCATGCATGTTGATTCCTCAGTTAGAACATCTGGAGGATCAATCTTCCTCTGAGTGTGATTTCTCACAAGCAAGGCAAGCTCTGTACACACAGCTGAAAACTAAAGGAAGTGGTGTGTCCTACTTGTTCTTTGAATAAAAAGGTTTCAAGGCTAGAACTTAAGTAACTCTTTTAGGTTTTTAATTTATTGAGACATATACAGGAAATAAAATATTCATAGGAAACTTCTCCCAAAGGCATTTTATTATTAAACCAAAAAAAAGTAGAGTATATTATAGCAGCAGTTATTTAGGGTTTCTGCATTTAAGCTTCTTGCTCCTGACCTTATTAAAGTAACCCAGTTTACATTAACAACTATTCTCCCTCCCTTTTTTATTGTTAATGTCATTTCTGTTCTCCTCATATAGTGGAGACGGCTAAATGATGTTACCCAAGTGGCCACTTTTGGTCACCAGGGTAATTCCAGACTATAATTTCCCTATATTATGCTTGAATTCCTGCTTAGATTTAGTAGCACATTTAGTAAATACACATGGGCAAAAAAATGGGGGGACATGACCCATTCCTTAGGAGCTCTTGGCTGAGATGAGTAGTATAAGGTTGTCATCTTCATCACTCTGGTGGGTTCCCGCTGAGCAGAGAGCACTGAAAGTGCGATGGGAGCTGTTTAATATGAAACGCTTCAGTAAATGAGAGGCACTTCTGGATGCTGACAGAATAGCATTGGCACTGCAAGCCATGTATTCATATATGTGCTGTGTTGTGAAAATATGAAAAATAGCTCAGCAATGGCATAATTATGGGCAATTTGCTTAATTGCTTGCTAATTGTTGCTTGCTTTATTATGAAACAAGAGTGCTCTAAATGTAACACTGGATGGTTTGCATCCAAAATGTGTCAAATTCAATGCTGGCTTTTCATTAAGACTTCAGCTACATGGCTTCAAAATTCAAGCACTCTATATTCTAAGTTGTTTTCTTTTCTTTTTTTTTTTTGAATTTTTTGAAATTTTCTTTGCACAATTTATAAGCCCCTAAGCCTGCATCGATACAGTGCAGTCTGACAGTTTTTGAACTTCTAATGAATCCGAGTACTTTGCTAATGAATACATTTACAAATGCCTTTTGATCATTATTACACATGTGGATAAAGGTGGAGATGTTTTAAGGCTTCTCCAGGAGGTCATATTCTTGATCGTTCAACTCTTAGAAATGCACATCTCCCTTTTAACACATGCATTCAGATTTTTTTAAAGGGATATGTGCAATTCTGAAAGTTTGGCCTAAACTTTTGGAAAAACCGTTGTCTTCTGTTTTGACCAAGATATCCTGCTTTGAGCAGAAGGTTAGACCAGACATCTTCAGAAGTCCCTTCCAGCCAAAGTCTTTCCATGATTCCGTGATGCAAGTGATGACTTTCATGGCAGACTGAGAAAGGAACCAGCCCTCTTGATGTTGTCTTAGTAGTATGTCTCCCTTTTGCGAATGGAGGAGAGGCATAGGGGTAGAAAAGAAAGTGTATCATGTATACACCAAGTATGTGCTTCAATGATCTTAAAGGTCTTTCCCAACCTAAATAATTCTATGATTCTAACTTTTCAACATTCTGAGGCTGCTGATAACACAGTCGTACTAACAGCCTGTCTTCCTTTGAGAATTCTCTATGAGAAATATTCTTAAAACTGGAACATAAAGCTGGAAATGCCAAAGTAGGCAGTACTGTGCCACAAGTTTTGCAGACTGAGAGGGACAGTAGCATTGCAGAGTTCTTCAGCTTTCATCCCCCAAAAGCAAAGATAATAACCAACATTTTTATTTACTATTGATAAAACCCTACACAGACTTTAGAACTACAGAAAGTCTCTAATGAAAACAAACAGGAAAAAAGTATCAAATGGTATTTTTTTATAATTGTTTTGACAGAAGGATAGCTACCTGGCAAGGTTGGAATTCCATGTTTTCTTAAGTGAAAGTAAATATTCTTACTGAAAACTGCTTTGACCTATAAATGATAAAGACTGTGGAACAATGAAGAAAGTCTTTTAACTATTGTGCTTTTAGTTATATTTGACAGTTCTGATCTAAACATTTCATAAGAGCTGACAGACACATTCTTTAAAAATGTTCTTAGTTCTGAGGCAGACAATTTAAAAAATAGTTTCATTCCTAAAACAATCTGGAGTTCAAATCAAAGTGGTAAACTCACATGTGCATGAGTGTGATCTGTTCTATGAATTAAAAAATCTCTTTCATATTACTTGTATATCATGGTTGAAGCGTCTCCATGTAGTATGAAAAAAATACATAAAATTAAGGGTTTATTACTGAGTGAAGTAAGAAATGAGGTAGACTGGTAAGAGTTCGACGGAATGGATTGTTTATTCATAATACATGGGGGATATGTACACTTCTATTTCTATTTATAAACCTGTCATATCTTATGTGAGAAGATGTTACTAGACACTGAATTTCAGTAGCGAAAATCATCATTTCTTCTGAAAATAATCAGAGACAGCAGGAACGTCCTTTTACTTGATTGGTAGAGGCAGATGTCACAGATGTTTCCTACCACTGAGTACTTACCGGACTATGCAGAATAATTGCCTACATTACTACTTTCGAATGAGAGAGAAGGGCTCCGAAAATTTTATTTTCACCCACATTTAGCAATGATTTGCAAGGATGCAAAATGGAAAGAAGCTTGAAGAGGAGCAGCTAGAAAATGCCATGGTCAATTTACACAGCCTCTGATAAATGGCCACTTGAGCACTGAACTTCACACTCGCTCAGCTGCTGGTGACCTCAGATGGTCCTCTGGGATGCTCAGCTGAGCCAGCCAGAGAATCCTGTGTTTAAAGTAGGCAGCAAGTGGTGGAGGGAAAGCCAGACAGGGTGCTGAGGCCAACATCTCAGTGCTAGTTACAGTGACCTCTTTGCATGTTAAGTCTGTAACAGAGTATTTGGAAATCAGCTGCATTCTATTGTTAAGTTGGCACCATTAGAATAATACATTGCTGACATAAAGCGCTCTTCTCTAATAAAATAGGGAATTGTTAAACATGTATTTTTAATAAGTAAAGCATAGTTTAGATGACAGTGCAATGCCAGCACTAAGTAGCTATTTAGAAGGATTTCAGGTGCTAAAGAAGCAGGAAAATGATATGTTAGGAAAATAGAGAATGAATTAGACTGACAGAAGGAAGCTACATTTCATGGCCTGGAAGAGCAGGCAAAAAAGATGATGCCTGGTGAATATTCATGCAGAAAACCTCCTACATTTTGTTCTAGGTTCATTCAAAAACAGGTGAATTATGCTCCAACAGTCATTTTTACTTCATTGTGCTAAAAACATAGTATTTCACACTGCTGATTTTATTTATTTTTACTTTATGCCAGACAGAAACTGTTTTGCATCCCAATTATCCCTGCTAGTACTATTTACTGCAGCAGATTAGTTGATGAGGTTTTTCTAAGTTTCCTTTAAATGCAGATATTAGGGACCTTGCCTGCTTCACACTATATTCATTGTAACATCCTTAGTTAATTTGGTTTCCTACAGCATACCCAGTCTTCTAAAGACTGCCTCAGGGTTGCACTGATGCTGTGGCCTATACACAGGTGATTTGGATTAAAAAACCCACAAAGGTGTATTATTATTTTTTAAAGAAAAAAATTGTACTCCTTTTAAAGAGTTACCTTTTAAAGAGGTTAAGGTTATCATTGATTTTATTTTTTTAAGGTTGTGGGTTTTTTTTAAATGAAGGCAGTATATTATAAAACAAAACTTGGCTGTTACTGTTGGAAAAAAATTGAGTCAGACATCATACAGAGAAGTACTTGTATTTGCTAAATACTTTTTATTTCCTGTTCTGCAACACTGCAGAGGTGCTCAGTAGAAAAGGGTCTTTTCAAAGTTAAGGAAAACTGTATATTTTACATGTTATTAATCCTAAGCAGTGATGAAAAACATACTCTGACAATCAAGATTACATGTACCAAATACCAACATTGAAAGAAAGATTATGACTGCTACAAAAGGTGCATCTTCTAAACAATCCTGCATTGGCAGACTGTTGTATAACAAAACCCCAGCTCAAAGCCAAAAAATAATTTGTATTCATAACTTATGATTATGCCCAGGATTGTTCTAAAGTTGTTGGGGGTTTTTTTGTTAATTTTTTTTGATAAAGCTAAAACTCAGATTAAAATATCTCTTTATTAACAGAATAAACAAGACTGTCATTCTGACAATGTTCTTAGCATGATAACATGTTCCAAGTCTACAGGTAGTCTGGCAACACATGGCACAAAATTAGTGTCCTACTGATCTGTCGAGATGGTGTAGAGAATGTTTTATAAGTGACCTTTTATTTCTGCAGTTGGCTTGTCTAAAGCTTATATGTTTTTATTGCCAAACGCTTCTTTTGATGGTTTAGCTTTGTTTACTCTCACTGAAGTTTGAGACAGATAGTACAATATAAGTACTGTAATGGCTTGCTGTGAAGAGCTAGAAATGCATAAGTATTATTTCCAAATAAACAATTGTGTGTTTTTTAGTTTAACTGAATTAATAGCATTTTAAGAGCAATTAGAAAGCCTCAAGATAGAAAGAAACACCAAGGTACTGGGTATCAAAAAGATATTTTTAATAAATACAAAAAAGATCAGTTTCTGTATAAACCAGGGATAACTCAACACTCTGTCAAGGTTGTACCTGATTTCAATGAATTGCCTTGATCAGAAGACAAGCAAACCTGGATAATTAAAGAGCTTAACAAGACTTCTATATACTCAGATTTATGTCTCTAATAGCAGATAGTAGGACACAGAAAGATTAGACTAATCTACCAGTAGTAACTTTTTTTTCAGAAACTATTGCCTCTGCTGAACTATTTCCATATTTATGTCTCCTACTGCCCATCAAAACTGGATTAGTATTTCAACAGCAAGGTGCCAAAGCTTTGTCAGGATTACATTGAAAAATACTGAGACAAAATGACTGAAGGCATGTTGAAATGCCAGTAATAGGGCAAAATAGCATTTACAAACAATAATTTCTCTAACTGGCACATACTCATACAACGTACTTAAGGAGAAATAATCAAGAATGTAGCATTCATGATACAACAAGCAACCAGTTGTCTACTTAAACGTGATAGATTTAAAAAAGATGTATCCTGTATTTTGGACAGCAGCATTATATATTTCAGTGCCTGAAGGAAAAACTTAATTCATTTGTATTGAGATGTAACATGGAAATATGTATTTGTGCTTTGTAGCTTTACACAGATTTCAACATGCAAAGTATTTATTAAAACAGAAGTGCAGCATGTGTATAAACACAAAGCTCAGAGGGTGAGAGGCTCCTACTCAGAACTCGTATTGCTATAAGTAATTCCTAGCGGCATACCTTCTCCAGTGGTTATGAGCCAGAATCCAATTTTAAATGTTATTTTCATGAAGAAAGATATTAAAAATACGTACGTATCTTTCATTGGAAAGTTTTGTGAAGACAACACAGCAAAATATCTAATCAGACACTCTTCTTTGTTCCTGATGTATTTAAACCATGTACACAGCAAGAGAATATAAAATTAACACGTATAATATGAAAACTATTTCAAGGAATGATATGTAAAAGTTTAATTCTATTAGTTTGAGTTTACACAACATGGTAAAGCCACAGTTAAAATGAAACTGGTCAAGATTGTTTATGTATTGCAAATTACATCTTTCAGATTTAGTAGTTTACTTTGCCTTTGAACAAATTAAAATTTCTATAATCCTTTTTCAAGGGCACAAACCTTGCATCTACTGAAGAAATCTGGTTCGATTACTAGTAAACTACAGAGGTTACAGCTTCTTTTGCTATTACCCTTTGATTTTTCAAGGTTTCCAGTATTGAATGCATGGAGAAATCAATTCTCTTTAAAATTGCTGTTATACTGTCTTTCATTCTTAAAGCTCTTGAGTGCATCTTTGAAGCCAATGTACCATCCTTGGCTATGTGTCCAAATTAATTTTATTTTGCCTTAAGCAAAGCAAAACAATCCAAAAATCCAGTTTTAAGAGAACATTAAAAAAAAATCCTAATTTTAATAATTTTTTTCAAGTAGTTGTATGCAAACATATAGAATTATGGTATTAGATTATTAGAAAGCTTTTAGCTTTATTACACAAATGACAATTTCAAAAAGTGAAAAGGTCATTGTAAAGTAGAATGTATAAGGGCTTTAGTTGCATAGCTGTAATGCTGGTTATCATCTGTTGATTAAACGTTACCTTTTTTCTGATGCTAGCCAATGACAACACCGCGGGCCCCAAACTCGCAAACATCTAAACCTTCACTTAAGTTGTACACCTGGAGGTATTTTCTTTCCAAACTGTGGCCATTATTGCGGAACTGGGATTGCTTTGTTAACCTTGATTCCCTGTGCACTTCCAGGTCTTCAGACCTCTGATAACGTCTTGTGTTTTTCCATCCTCCCAGCCATCGAAGTCAACCTCCAGAAAGCCCTGGCTGAAGCCTCCGAAACCTGCACGCAGGAGTGTCTCATCCTAGGCCATTCTGACAACTGCTGGATGCCACCTTCTCTGACACAGTATCAGCAGTCCAACACCCCTTTGCCATCGTTTGGCTTCCAGCAAGGCTGGGGCCGAGGAGCCAGGCCTGAGGGACGACACACTCTTGGGAGGCCCCTTCCAAAGGACGACACTGACAAAGGCCAGGGTGGGCCCAGGCCCCAGTTCTACAACACCTGTGAAAGACATTGCGCCAGCGAAGATCCTGTCAAAGTCATTCCTCTGGCAAGCTTCGCTGCGTCCCACCAGGCACCGGTGTCTGGGAGTAGCACTACGTTTATACACGAGCACCAGCTATAAATGCATATCTGACAAATCCGTTATTTCAGGCTTTAAGTGTGACTGTATATAGTCACAGCCTAACACTGTTCTTAGTGCGTATACAAACTTGTTAGGCTTGTGAATATTTATGTATATAGAATCCTAAATTTGAAATTGAAAAGCTAAATCCTTAGGACTTAGTTAAAAGAAATTTACCATAGTTCTTGGCAAAATCCACAAAATGGGGAAGAAAACCCACAACCCAGAAACAATCAAAAGAAAAACACAAAATCCTGTTCAGTTTCTTATATGGGCCACGTAGTGCAATTATCTGCCAGCAGTTCTTCCTCCCTGTTGAAAGCAATTTCTTAGTACAGTTTGGGAAATATTACAGTCTAAATATAGATTACTCAAATTTTTCTTTGTTGTTATCATTTATAGCATATTCATAGATTGCATCTTCCATTTAGCAATAGAGATCAAGTGGGCAATTTCTCATTTGATTACCTTACATAATAGAATGAATAAGGTCCTAAAATCTAATTCTTAAGAAGGATGGTGTATCTCTCCACCAAAATTTATCTTCTATGTAACTAAGAAGGAAAATGTACTTAAAGACATTGACAACTGCTTTTAATTTTTATTGGCTCAATCTGCAGGTATTTATTCTTTGAAAGAATGTAATAGATGAAATAGAAAGCTCCCAACTAGGCTTTTCTTTGCGAAATAAACAACACAACAGTAATAGGATATGCAATATCAAAACTGGAAAAAAGATTATAAATAACTTTTTTTAATTTCCAAGATTTTCCTTTCTATGATAATGCAAGAAACAATGATACATATTATGCTTTTCAAGCCATAAGTCTAATTTTTAAAAAACTTTTTTTTTTTTTTTTCTTCTTGCAGAGCTTGCTTTGGCTACTGTTCCTGTTAGTTGAAAATTACATGGGCACTGCTCAAAACAGTAGGAAAATGGGGTAGTTTTTTTGGCTGATGTGATGTGGCTGCAAGCTACTGGTGTTTAAAAGAATATTATAGTGATGTATATGGCTTTTTTTTACAGCTATATTCACCTAATGTAAGTATTCAGTAAAAGGTTAGCTATAATATTAGTTACTTCACCACAAACCTATTAGCTGGAGTACTCGTCATTGTGGGTTAGTTTATTAGAGAATGACTGACAGTTCTCAGCAAAGAAAGAAGAATCTAGGTAATGAAAGCTGGATAAATGTAATCATAAACACACCCCAATCATGTTATTTGATAAAGTCTCAAGATGATTCTCTTTAAAGATGAGGGATTTTTTTCAGTGTTCTGTGTACTGGAGGATATATTCTTAATAGTGGCAGAAAAAAGCTGGTAAATTCTACAGTGGATGAAAAGGCAGTTCCTTTCTTAGATGAAAAACCACATTTTCCTTCTAGTCTTTTGTTGCTGTTTAGCCATTTTATCATTTACAGTATGTACATACCAAGAAATTTTTGCTTTAAAAAACTGCGTAACTTTGTTTAGTTTTATTGCTACATTAAGTGAGACAATCGAAGTTGTATGGAGGGGGAAAAAAGACAGTGTGTGAATATTTCCTATGGATAGAATTCTATGTAGGCTTCATATTGTAACTTAAATCTGTAATTTATAAACAAAACTGTGTGTAAAAATGCTGTAATATTAGCTGCTTGTAAAATTTACAGAAGTCCAAGTTGTTGAGGGTTTCCAATGAATGCTAAAAGAGCTTCTCTTATGTGCCCAGCAGGTATAAGTAGCTTTATATATCGCTGTCCCCACTGTAAATCTATTCAAATCACATTTAGATTTTATGTGCAAAATAAAAGAAGCTTCACTTTTAACCTACTGATAGGGTTTAATTAATGAACATCAGATTATCTAATGATGTACTTCTTTTCTTTTCTTTTTTTTAATGTAGTTTTCAGTAATGTTTAGAAAAGATGTGGCACACCGGCTTCCAGTTGCATGTAAATCCTGGAAAAAAATAGTAATCCTTTGGGTACTGACACACAATAGCTGATACAACTCATTTCCAATTCCAGGACAATTAAAAATTTGACAAATTAATTCATACCTAATATATACAAAGCCCTTTGTTGTTTGCTTTGGAGACATCACAATGAGAAAATTCGGCAGTCCTTTTCAGGGATACGCAAAAAAAAGCTTATCTGTAGTTTACACAGATTTACCAAACAAATTAATTGTGCAAATTTAGAAAAATGCTGACAGCTAACGCTTCCTATTGTAAGCAGAAGACTTTAGTTTTTTTTACAGAGGGCTGCCATACCAAATGTTTACAGAATTGCCAGCTGCATTGGAAAACTCTCAGGTTTTTTTGCCTGCAACACTTCCTTTCTGGCTGAAAATTGTAACTGAAATTTCCTGGCAAAGAATTAATTTCCACAATTTTAGGATTTTCGTAGGAAAAGATAAAGGAACCAGAATTAGTGTTTTTTCATAGGTAGGGGGAAAAAACCAACAAACTTCACATTTGAATGTTTAGGGGTTTGGGTTTTTTTGCTTTTTTCCCCTAAGGTACAGAAGCAATTAACCATCCCCCTTTCTCTTGAAAACAAACAAACAAAAACCCAACAAAACACCAAAACCAACCAACAACAAAAAATTGCTTAAACAAAAGCATTGTAAAGATGAATCTGATTATAGGAAGTATTGAATGTTATATCCATGAAATTGTGTTGTGATATTCTAAAATTCTGTCAACGAGATACAGAACAATTAATTGTAAATACACGTTGTAGCAGGAGTTAAATGGTTCCCTCATTTTTACGTATTACCTATCTAATATATAAAACTATGCATTTGAGGCAATATTTTTCCGAGTGGCATGTCAGTATCCAGAGGAATAACGTTACTAGAGACTCTTTACACATCTTGTCATATATATAAATAATTTATCTAGTACATAGACTGTATATTTTTTGTGTAATTTTTTTTTAGTCATTTAACTTATTTTATCTTACTTGTGTCAATTTGTGGAGAAAACAATCCTATATACAATATACAGTAAAATGGTAGTTACATGATTAGATTTGTTTCATACAGTGTAACAATAAAGGAAAACCTTTGCCTTCAAAGTAATGTGTCCCACAGTCTAGCCTAGATTATTGCCCCCCCCCAACTCAGTACATGCTTGTTGCACTTCTAAGTGTTGCGTCCAAGTTATGGGTAGCGGTGGCAGAGCGAAAGATACTTCTTTCCATATTGTAAAGCAGCCAATTCTAAAAAAAAATCTTAAAGAACTGAAGTCAAACTGTTTGAAGCAAAATATGCTGTTTCTTTGTTTTCCTAAAGTGTGCTGTATTCTAAAGTGTAACTTAAAGAAAGAATAATTAGGCATGTCTGCTTGGCCAGACAGAGACTACAGAGCACCTGCTCTCTCTGGGCTGTGAGCTGGCCGGATGCAGGTCATTTAGCTAATTATCATGGCAATGAGCCCACGCTAATAGGACCTGAGGGCTTATGAATGTTAGCATAGCAGCTAGCTTGACATAACATTAGTTATGTGGTTCTGAATCCAGCCAGGTCTTTTTGCTTGGCGTAGGGCTGGAGGAGAGCAGCCGCTTTGTATTGGAGACCTACGGCCCCAGGGTGTATAGATCTGTTTGGGGTTTTTTTGTAAGAGAAGTGCAAGTTTGCTCTGGTGTGTTCTGAGCAAGCTGTAATCCAGTGTGGAACCCCATCAGCCCTGAGCTACCGTTATTACCCTGCTTCCAGCTTGGTCAAGCCATAGACAGTAGGCCTAAATAATTTCTAGTCAGTAATGGTTGATTAGCTCAAGGTTGTTTGATTCAAGCTTATAAGGTTTGAGTTTTTAAAGCTTGAAAATTTACACTTGACTTTGTTCGCTCAAGTTTTGCTTTTGCAGCTTTAATACCAATCCTTAATGAATGATTATCAATTAAAAGATTGCACTGCAGTTTACTACCATTATTTAACTGGATAAATAAAAAGGAAAGGATTGGTTTGTGCAGACACAAAGTAAAGTTGAAGGCAAAGATTTTATTTGGTATACATAGGAAAATTGTGTATAACTTATGTTATCCCTAGTGAAGAAAGAGATTGACGATTTCTTGTAAATATTTGAGTTTGTATTTCTGGGAAATCTCCCTGCTCTATGGCATACTACAGAATCTGAGAGTGAGCAGTGTATGTCTGTGTATTGAAACAGCCCTAACCACACTTTACAAATCATGCAGTTGGACATCATATACTACAGTCCAGCAGCATTTAAAGTCCAGTAAATTTGCAGTAGTTCTATTTCAGGTTTCTGTACAGCATGTTGTCTTGTTAATTACAATGCTTATTAATAAACTAGATCCACAAAAACAGTTTTCTCCTTTGCACTGTTTTATGTTTCTGAAATACAAGGGTTTTAAAAGTATTCCTCCAGCTACACTTCTCTCCCATTTCCAGCTTTCCAAAACTCATTTCCTTATGAAGCCACAAACTGTCAGAAAGTCAAGAAAATTTAACTTCATTTGCAGTTGCTTCATGCAACTGAGTAGCAGGCTTTTGGTAAACAGTGTAAATATCCACACACAATGTGTACAGCAATCTAGCTTTATATTATCAGAAATATCTTCCATTTCAGTGTCACTTCTTTTTATACCAAGCTCCCTCCTCCTCCTACGCCTCTGATACACTTACTTATAGAAAATCATTATGAGCTGGAGGCAGGAGTGTTTATGGGGTTTGTTTTGTTAGAAAATAAGCTATTTCTAATTGAGAGAACATGGTTAATAAGTTGTTGTTGAGCTAAAGGGATTATCCTCTCACCATGAATGTGATATAATGAAATAACCATCAAATGAGGAACTAATGAAACAACATTTTATGCATTTTTCTCTATTATTTAAGTCCATATTTTAAAAGCAACTCTTTTGATAGTTGTCCTGACACTAAGGCAGTAATATCTTATTCTTTGACACAGTTATGGCTTTGCAAGCATAGCTTTCTTGTCTGTGGGACCTTTTAAAGCAGGAAAATAATATTTATTTTGGCATCAAAACTGCGCACAAGTATATTCCTTCACCGACAACAACTGTTGAAACATTAGTTGTTATTCTAAAGAATGTATTCAGCCTACAAATTAAAACAAGAAAAAATGGATAAAAACTTCTGGAGATGGAGGGTTTCCCTGGTTCGGATGGTAAATTCTCAAGCTGGGCTCAGTAATATTTTGAAGGGCAACCTCAGGAGGCAATGAAACCGTGGAATTTCACAGAGATCTGATAAACCAGAATAATAGAGCAAGGCAGGAATATGTGGTATCTGAAGATGTGCATAATTTCAGCATTGATGTCACTGTTCAAAACTGCAGGGGGATTGCAGAAATAGTGTTCCCTGGGAGTCATCTTTTTGCTTTCCTCCCTGTGGCCCAAGGAATGCCTGGAGCACTTCTCTGGCCATGTTGGAAGTACTTGAATCCCAGCTATATTTTTACACAAAGCACTGCAGCACTGAGGAAGGGCTGGTGCAGTGTTCAAAAAACATCTCTTACCTGTAAGATGGACTCCAAGACCTCCTGCAAGGTCATTTGTGGTGAGGTAATGCGTTGTTACAACGTACACATGGATTTATTTAAAGAAGAACATGTGTTTACCAATAGCAGGCAATTTTGGAGATATGCTGCCCATATGATCATTTAGCGTTCTTGCCTTTTCTTCAGGTTTCTTCCAGGTGTGGCCTTAGGACTGAGCTGTAGTTTGAAGAGCAGCCAGTCTGCTCCTCCTTGGAAGTGCTATGTATCGAGCAGAAGAAGGAAATGAGCAAGAAGGTACTTTCTACAGTGAATAGAAGACAGCTCTCCTCCCTCGTATGGTGGTGAAAGTCGTGTTTTAAGAAGGTACATATGGATTTCACTTGCAAATAACAAGTATTTTTCCAAGTTTTAATCTTTTTGTCCTTGTCTTTGCATTTTTATTTTTATCATTTTAGTGACTTAGAGGTCTTCTGATGGTGCTAATTTCATGCTTAAAACTACAGTTCTAACAGTAAATGCATTTATGATCTGAAAACTATCTTCATATTTAATCCAAAGCAATTCAAAGCAGGAACTTAAATCTGTAGGTCCATGCTTTCTGGATAGCTTTTAACTATGGAATTGATGCTACCTCTTCTTACACTTTTTCTCCACTAGGATTAAGAATTCTGTATTTTAAAAAAGAAAAGTATGTACACCTATCAAAGAGACAGATAAATGAAGTGCCTGGAAGCACTGTACTAGACTTCAACCCATAGCTTTAAGCCACCAGCTGTGATGTGTTCTAGAGCAGATGAGTAGGATGTGCAAAGAAAAAGACATTTTCTAAGGCACTGAAATGAAGTTATTCATTGCTACTGCAGCTGTTCTGTATGTAGTAAAAGAGTTGTTTAACATAATGAGATTAAACTAAGAGAAATTTAACCTGTACTTAGCTCGAGTTGTTTTTACTTATCAGAGATGATAAAAGACTGTACCCAAAAGCTTGTCTAAACTTTCCAAATGTCACCTGTTCTATAAAAGATGTATTTTTACCTCTCTGCTGTGTAGATCAAGCTTCAATTTACACGTGTATGGAACTACAATAAGCCAGTGTGTAGTTCTCAGGAGACTAATTGAACAGAGGAAAGTTAAAATCAGTCTGAAAAATGAAGTGATTATAAGTGGGGTGGGCACACGGGGCGGGGGGGTGGAAGGTGAATACTTTAAATGCTTTAGGAAAAATACTATAAAAACACAGGCGAGCAGGTAAAATGAGTGATTTTTCCAGCTAACAGATACACTAAGATACACTGGGTTGTCTGCAGACTTGCAGTGCAATGCTCATTTTATTAGTTAACATTTTGTAGATACGTAAATTTTTGTTTTGCATAAAAATATCTGTTAAAACCAACATAATTAAGGTCTGTAATGGCAAAGATGACATACTTGCAATATTTTTAGGCCTATTTAAAAAGGCCCTTGTACCAGGTAGGCCTACAGGCTAATTTTTAGTAAATATAAAGGGACTTTTGCTGTTGCTGTGCCTGAGCTAATGCTTTCAAGTGATTCTAACTAGAGAGACTGGAATGGACCATAATGGTTTAAAAACTGGAGTTCAATGAGAAAATAAAGATGTGCAATCAATCTACATATAAATATACACACTCTCAATTTAATTTGCTTTGTTTTCAAAGTTCATCTATGTACAAGAGACAAATGTCATCACTGAGCATCACACCAATTACTATATGTAATCTAAAACTATTCATTATATTATGTAGGTGTGCACAAAGTCAAAGCTGCCTGTCTTGGCAGATACAAGTTGCTGTTTGTTTGTTTTAATTGCAGTGGAGACATTTAGCACTGTGCCTGCCTGGTAACATAGGAAACATAATACAAGACCTTGACATCTAAAAAGATTAGACTGTCTGAGCTGACTGGCTCATAAAAACGATGCTGAAGAAACTGGCAAAGGAAACAAGTCTCTGAAATTCTAAACAAGTATTTTAAATGCAGAAAAATAATCTAAAGGGTCATATTTGCAGCTTATGTGCTGCAAATAATGTGCTGCACAGCTATATTCATATAAAAGTAAAATTTTCACAGTGAAGCATGGTAAGAAAGCCCTTTTGTTAGCTGAATTCACTCTCTTGCAATGATTACACACAATCAATCTATTTGGATTTTTAAATGGTTTTTATCAGATTTCAGCCTATTGAATCACAAATGTATTTTTGTCAGTGTAATACTACTGAATATTAAAGAAAAGATCAAATTTTCCAACCCAAAAGCTGTCACTTCAGTCTACAAAAGGCAGTTATTGAAGCCTATTACTGTTTTGGAAATGCTTGGCTGAAATTCCCTCAAAATATGCTACTAAAATACACAGAAAGGAGCAAGAAAACACTAATATTGAAGAGTTATGCTTTAAATTTTGAGTGAATTTGCATATAAATGTTTCATAGGATATATGAAATGTAACGAAAATTCAGGAATGTTAATGCTTTCTCTACTCAGAACATCTGACCTAAAGTGAGTACCTGAATCTCATTACAATGCAAGTATATCTAGCCAGCAGGTTGAATAGAAACAAACATATATACATGTTTGCCTATTACATATCGGGGAAAAAAAAAAAATCTTTCTGTGTCCTTCTAATTAGACACAATAGCCAAGGACAGATACATCACCCTTAATTTTAGGGCGGTGTTTTGTCAAAGTTAATTGTCTAAATCATCTCTAAGCTGGGTATTGGGAAAAGGGTACTTGCAGGGCTAATTCCTTCAGTTCTAAAATTTCAGAATCTGCATGTGCCCAGCTGATGATGGAGGGAAGCTAGAAAATTAAGATTACATGTCTGCCTTTTAGATGGCTAAAATCAAATTAACCCAAACCCTAGTATTTACATAAAAGATTATATTCTATATTCTAAGTATGAAAATTAGTGTGATTGGTGGGTATCAAATAAAACAAGCCCAACCCCTCTTCTCCCACCAAGCATGACTACTAACCTCTTCAGAATGGTTTGCCTGCCAGGATGCACCTGGTTGTGTTTTGTCTTTCGTGCCAGCTTCCTGTCAGAGGGATATAGAGAGGCTGACATTTGATGTATGCAAAAGAACAAAGAATAGGTTTTGCGTTAAAGCCAAATTGGCAAATATTTTTGTTTCCTGTGACAAGTTTTGCTTAACTAGCACAAGAACCAGCCGTGCAGAGAAGCGTGCTCCTATAGTGTAAAACAGAATCTGTTTAAGAAGGTAAGTACGGTTGCTGGGTTTCCACTTCCCTTTCTTCGCTCCCTTGCTAAATACTGCGCTGGCACATCACTTTCTTTTCTGTGACAAGTCTTTCGGAAAGCTAACAGGGAGCCAACTGTGCTTAGGCATGTGCACCTGTACCATAGAGGAACCAAATGAAAACATTAAATAATGTTTCTCTTTGTGCAGGAGAAACATCAAGAGCAAAATATTCTGCAAGAAGCATTGCCATAACGCAGAGAAATTGGTAAATAGTCTTCTCTCTTCATGAAAAAAGAAAATTCTTCTGAACTGGGAGGAAGCATCTTATTTTTATGAGTTTACCTGTTTGCTAAGTGCTTACATCTGAACAACCTGTGGCTGCAACAAACCAAGAAAACAATTATGTCAATGAAATTGCTTTGCCTCAGCTTCAGTTTAACAGCTGATCACCTGAAAGAAGGTCACATGCAGGGAATTGGGATTTAAGTGAGAAGGTCACATTGGACTGACCCGGGTGATATCCCCAGGTCTCCTTTACTTGGAAATCTCTTGGAATGCCGTCATCCACATTGTACAGGCACGCAAATCTGACAGTGCCATTTCTAACAGGAAAAGTACTAAAATCTATTTTTCCAGTGCATTGTTTCAATATTTAGCAGCTCCTTCTATGCACGTTTCAAACTCCTTCTCACTTAAGTTTCACAAGTTTACTCCAGTCTGTACCATTAGTTTTGACAATTTATTACTAATTATTAATTCATTACTTGCTGGTCTGTGTCAACACTGCATGCTCTCCGCATGGTCAAGAATGAGCTGCCAAAAGGTTAAAACTTAATAGCAGCTGCCTTACTCATCACATCTGCCTCACATGCTAGAGCATGTGGCATTAAAATTAGGACTTGTTTGCCAGGTTTGGCAACTTTCTGCTCTCCAGAGAGGCCCTCAACTCATGAGATTTCCGGAAACACCGATTATATAAGGTCATAGTTGGCTGTAGTTGGAAACAACTTAGTTTAAGTAACACCAGCTGTAGTACCACCAGCAGTAGAAAGTTTGCAGCACATGCAATGGTGATTTCCGTCTGATGGAAAAGCATCTTTAGTAGTATTTATTCTCCAAGTCAATTCTTAGATGATAAATGACCTAAAATGTAAGTTGAAC